>NW_011888833.1:2942916-2948037 GCF_000151845.1 Pteropus vampyrus | reverse complement strand
GGGGGAGGAGGGGAGGTTGGTGGCTATGACAGCCGAAGTCACACAGAGGGCGAGTCTGGCAGAGTTTCTGCAAAATGTCGATGTCATTTTTAAAAGAGAGGACGTGTGAGAATAATTGCTCTAGATGAAAAGAGATGTAGGAGGTAGAGCAAAGAGCGTTTGCATCCTGGTCAGAACCAGCCACACGCAGAAGGCATTGTGGGGACCACTCGGAAACACCCATCTGGACTGGGTATGGGATGGTATTGGAGAACCACGGTTAATTTCGTTTGTTACAATAATGGTATTATGCTTACATGGGAAATGTCCTTATTTTTTGTTTAGAGATATCGAGCGAGGTATTTAGGGGTGAGTCATGCCTTACCCCTAAATGCCTTAAAATATTTCAGCCAAAAGCAAGTAGATAAAGCAAATACGGCAAACGTTAACAACTGTCAAGTCTCGCGATGGCCGTGTGGCCGATCTTTAGACTCTCTCTCCACTTCTCTGAATATTTACAATTTGCAGAAGAAGAAAAACTTTCAGTTTAGGGGTTACGAAGGAAAAAAGTACACAATAGCAGGATTGTGGTGGGAATTCGAAGTAATGCATAAAATAGTGCTTATCCCAATACCTGACACTTGGTCCTTAATTCTTGCTTATTAACAATTGTATCTCAACCCGTTTCCCAAGGTTACTACCAATCTGGGAATGACGATGACGCCACAGAGTTACAGACACTCAGAAGGAGCGTAAGTGGATTAGGGCGAAAGGTTAGATCCTGGTCTATGTTTACTTTTCTAAGAGAGAGATCTCGACACGTCTCCTCCTCCCGGCCGAGTATGAGCCGTGTTAAGAGGTGGCTTTTGGTCACCCTCTCGTGGTGACACGTGGTAGCTGTTCCGTACTCAGCCGCCGAGGCTGAGCTGAAAACGTGTCCCCTGAGGGAACGTTCAAGGACGGGACTTCGCAGTCGCACGCTCCGCTCCCATCGGATGGCCTTGCCGTCCACCGCCCTGTGGCACGTCCGAGCATCTTCTCCTTTTGGTCGCTTCCCGTCCACTCTTCAGCCGCTCCGCACGCACGGGGGCGCGTCACACACCGAGGCCCGCGTCATACACTTGATGCTGAGGATTCTTCCTGCCCCTTTAAACTCTTCTTTGTTGATTTCGCACCCTTCTGGGTCCCCCCCCATCACCCCATCTCTCTCGTTTCTCTGCGAGCCCTCACTCTCTGCCAGCACTTCGGATGTTGCCAGGGAAAACCCTGTCCCTACGCCCTAGGGCGAGACCTGTGATCATAAGAGATTATAACATTGGTCCCGGCCAAGGTGACCGGGAAGGTGACAGGCTCGGTTTGGGACGTTTGGCCTTTCGAGAACTTCCTGGCACTCCCTATATATCTTTTTTGTCTTGGTGTGTCCTCTCCTAGGAGCCTGAACAGTGCCAGAGAGACCCCAGGAAAGTGGACCCAAGAAGCAAGGGACCTGGGCGCTAAGGCTTTAAGAGAAAAAGAGAAAAAAAAATGTCTATATTCCCCTCACGTTGCTCAGCTGAGCTTATCAGCACAGGAAAGGGGCGGAGACCAAAGGAAGATTCTATGGCCAGGAGGAAATGCTGGTCACGGGGCCAGGTCACCTCTCCGCTCTCTGCCTTCGGTTTTCCCAGGTAGGTCCAGGGCTCACAGGTAGGTCCTGGCGACTGTTTCTTACGAGCGAGGTTGGAGACGTTTCGGAGATTTCCTGTTGTGAGACCATTCGTGCTTCGCTGCTCTTTTCGTCTCTAAATGTGGGATCAGCATTTATGGAGCGTCATCTACCGCAGGCACCGCCGAACGCAGGCGGCCTAGGGGGGAACGCGGCCGGCACGGTCCTCGCCCCAGTTCCTGCCCCCGCCAGGCTCCAGCCCTGACTCCATCCGGTCCCAGCTCTAACCCAAATGGCCCATCGCTCCCTCCCTGTTCCTAAGACACGCTTTTCACTCACTCGCTCGGTGAATATGTTGATTTTAAAGTGTGACATAAGATCGTAAAGTGGGACCAGAGCACAGAAGCGAACAAGACAGATGAGCTCCCATCTCTCCAGGGCCTCCCGTGCTAAAGACTCTGAGGGACCCAAGCGGGCCGGAGCCAGAACCGTATCCAGCACCAAATACAGTTCATTCAAGGTTCTGATTAATTTGGAAAATGGAGTGAATAGATCTTCAGCTGAACCTGGTCTAGCTGAGGGGAACCGGAGTAGTGTGTGTGTGTGTGTGTGTGTGTGTGTGTGTGTGTAAACTTCCCCGCGTGAGAGCCTAGCAAGTCACTAGACTGGTAGATGAGGACAAATGCCATCATACTGTTTGTGGTTTTTAGGAAGCTCTTCGATAATATTTTATGGAGAGTATTTTTCATCAGGATGAAGGAATTTCTGTTAGGATCGTGATACGGGTACGTGTACTAATAGCTGCTTCTGTCCCACTCAGACTGACAATTAAGAGACTGATGTATATTAAGAAAGAAAAATTTTTTGCCGTGTGGCCATGGGCCCTGTTCTTAATTCTGTTCTGAGCCGCTTGATTCCCAAAGATGTCACATAACCACAGGTGACTTACAGCTGGATGAAACCACAGGCTGGCCTCGAGACCGATCACTTCCATTTGACATTGGACAGAGGTTCTAGAGAGGCAACTGGACAGTCAATGAAGGCATTGTAGAAGTCAAACTATCCCTATGCACAGATAATGTCATCTCGAATGTAGAGAATCTTAAGGAACCAACTAAAATCTATTAGAACTAATAAATGAGTTCGGCAAAGTCGCAGGATTCAAGATCAATATGCAAAAGTCAATGGTATTTCTGTTTACGATAAACAGTCGAAAATAAAATAAAGAAACAATTGCATGTATAAAAGCAACAACGAGAATAAAATACCCAGGAATAAATTTAACAAAAGAAGTACAAAACCTACATTCCGAAAACTAGAAAACAGTATTGGAAAAATGTTCAGATCTAAATATATTCATGGTTCAGAAGACTTCATATTGTTACGGTGGCAATATTGCCCAAAGTGACGTACAGATCCAGCGAAATTCCTATTAAGATCTCAGCCGGCTTCTTTGCAAAAATTAACAAGCTGATCCAAAAATTAATTTGGAATTCAAGGGACCTAGAATAGTCCAAATAATCTTGAAAAAAGAACAAAGCTGTGGAACTCACACTTCCCTATTTTAAAACTTACTATATATAGCTACAGTAATATATTGGCATACAGGTCAACGGAAAAAAATTGACCTTCCAGAAATAAATTCTCATGATATGGCCAGTCGATTTAGATCAAGGGTGTAAAACAATTCAGCAGGGGTAAAATAATTTTTTCAACAAATTGTGCCAGGACAACTGGACATCCACATGCAAAAAAATGAAGTTGAACCTTTACCTCATACTAAACACACACACACACACACACACACACACACACACGCACACACACACACACACACACACAAACTCAAAAAGGATCAAAGACTTAAATGTAAGAGAAAATGATGTCAGCATCATGGCGGCACAAAGGTCCCTCCTTTTAGGCCCCTTTTTGAAACTAAAGTTCAGCATCCATCCACGAGCACACGTGCCTCTGTGGGAGTTGTGGGACCCAGCACCATGCACCAAGGGCTCTGGGTATCAGGTAACAGGCAGACAGACCTCAGTATGGGCCATGGAACCGGCAGGAGCCTGTCAACTGGCTTCAGACCCTATTGGCCACAGTCTGGGAGCGACCAGAGAACATGTACTTGGGCGACAGCCACGACGAGAAGGCTTTCGTAGAAATTCATGTTTTGCAGAGGAGACATTCCAGCACTCCGCTGGAGAGAAAATACATACAAGTTTTGACAGAGTGCAGTGGGTAAGAGGAACTTGGCCGGGATTGCCTATGCCCAAGGGGGTATAGCTGAGAGCTATAGGACACCAGGGATCTCTTCGGGAGGACAGTGAGTACCCGGCTTCCCAGCTGTGCAGGATGCTGCTAAAAAAAATATATTCTAAAATTATACAAATGTCTTTGAGGGAGCATGATTTTTTACCTCCCCTTGCCCAGAAAGGGATCTAGACGGTCCCGTGTACACAATCTGCAGAATTACTCCTAGCTTTAGGATTAAGCGGCTGCGGGTGTATTTGGCCATGTTTTAATTCGCCACAAGATGGCAGTGTCGCCACATTTATGTTCTAACCCACGGCCCCGTGACAGCAGAGGGGGTGCGCATGAAATGGATTCTCCAGTCCTGTGCATCTGAAAACGTATATAAAACCCCTATAAACTATTATTCGAAGGGAAAGAACTATGATTATTTAGAATTAAACAACTCTTCCTTATTAAGCCTCCTTACTGAAACGTGGTGTGAAAAAACTTTCAAGAATGAAAGTAAAGAGTTCATTTTGATATGATTTTGAAATTCTACGGACCTCGTGCAGATTAGAGTCCGCCTACTATCCTTTCATACCTACTCCTTACGCGAGGAAGAGTCCCTAAATCCGCTCGTTTAGCCAAAGGCTAAATAGCAAAGTGACCAAGAGGTCGGAGTCCCAGGACCCACAGATCTGGAATTCAGTCCTGGCCTGTCACCTACTAGCTGAGCGATCTTCACCTCCGTGAACTTAATTTTCTTATCCGAAGGAACCAGAATGGTTTCTAACTCCACTACGTCGTTGTGGGGTGTAGATGCATACTTAGCACTGCCTGGGAAATAAGACTCGTTCTATACGTGACAGCCATCAACTCAATGGGGCTCAACTCTGGTGCTTGCTGGCACCTCCTGGTGAACTTTCTGAATGACCAATATTCCCAACGCAGATCGAAACCATAATGAGATATCACTTCACACCCGTTAAGATGGTCATCATCAAACAAACAGAAAGCGACAAGGCTTGTCAAGAAACGTGCAGAAATTGAAATCCTTATCCGTTCCTGGGGGACACTATACAATGGTGACGTGACTATGGAAAACAGTACGGCAGTTTTTTCTAAATGAAACGTAGAATTTCCATACGATCCAGCAATTCCTCTTCCTAGAGGTATACACGTAAGAATCAGTAGGAGGGGCTCAAAGAGCTATACCCATTTCCACGGCGGCGTTATTCACAATAACCAAAAAGTGGTGTCTA
>NW_011888833.1:2942202-2942866 GCF_000151845.1 Pteropus vampyrus | reverse complement strand
GTGCTTGCTGGCACCTCCTGGTGAACTTTCTGAATGACCAATATTCCCAACGCAGATCGAAACCATAATGAGATATCACTTCACACCCGTTAAGACGATCATCATCAAACAAACAGAAAGCGACAAGGCTTGTCAAGAAACGTGCAGAAATTGAAATCCTTGTCCGTTCCTGGGGGACACTATACAACGGTGACGTGACTATGGAAAACAGTACGGCAGTTTTTTCTAAATGAAACGTAGAATTTCCATACAATCCAGCAATTCCTCTTCTTAGAGGTATACACGTAAGAATCAGTAGGAGGGGCTCAAAGAGCTATACCCATTTCCACGGCGGCGTTATTCACAATAACCAAAAAGTGGTGTCTATCAGCAGATTAATGAACAAATGCGACACACGCATACGATGGAATATTACTCGGCCTTAAAAATGGAAGGGAATTCTGACGCGGGCTACGACACGGATGGACCCTGATGATAGGATGCTCCATAAAGTAAGCCAGACAGCGAAGGGCAAATGCTCTGGGATTCCACTTATGTGAAGCCCCTAGAGGCGTCAGATTCATCGAGACAGGGAGCAGAACGGTGGGAGGGGACTTATTTTCTCGTGGGGACAGAGTTCCGGCTTTGCTTAGGCGAGCAGAATTCGAGAGATGGACGGTGGTGA
>NW_011888833.1:2941437-2942152 GCF_000151845.1 Pteropus vampyrus | reverse complement strand
GGGCTCAAAGAGCTATACCCATTTCCACGGCGGCGTTATTCACAATAACCAAAAAGTGGTGTCTATCAGCAGATTAATGAACAAATGCGACACACACGTACGATGGAATAGTACTCGGCCTTAAAAATGGAAGGGAATTCTGACGCGGGGTACGACACGGATGGACCCTGATGATAGGATGCTCCATAAAGTAAGCCAGACACCAAAGGGCAAATGCTCTGGGATTCCACTTATGTGAAGCCCCTAGAGGCGTCAGATTCATCGAGATAGGGAGCAGAACGGTGGGAGGGGACTTATTTTCTCGTGGGGACAGAGTTCCGGCTTTGCTTAGGCGAGCAGAATTCGAGAGATGGACGGTGGCGATGGTTATACAACTTTGTGAAAGTCCTCGATGCCACGGAGCCACACACGTAAAACGGTGAAAATGTAGGTTTTAGGTTATGTAGAACGGACCACAAATTTTTAAAAATTGACTTTTTACGCGTTTTCAAAAACACTTAAGGACGAAGAGGAAGAAAAGAAATTGTCAGAACGGAAGTCCGGACGTCTGGGGTAGAGCCCAGGCGCCCAGACATCGGCACCCTATAAAACTCCCCTTGGAATTCCTGCATGGGGTGAGTGTTGACGAGTCTCTACGTGGCCTGGTCACTGCTGGAACGAAGCAGAGAAGGGACAGCAGAGGAGAGAGTGGACAGGCTCAGGCCCGGATCGACCC
>NW_011888833.1:2935370-2941387 GCF_000151845.1 Pteropus vampyrus | reverse complement strand
AGTCTCTACGTGGCCTGGTCACTGCTGGAACGAAGCAGAGAAGGGACAGCAGAGGAGAGAGTGGACAGGCTCAGGCCCGGATCGACCCCTCCCCGGCCCTGTGGGCTCACTCCGCCTCCGAGTCCTCTGGGGCCCCAGCGCCAGCATCTGGAATTCCGGGTGAGTGCCGGAGTCACCAGCGCTGGACTTTGGATAGCGGCCTTGGGCCGAAAGCCACCGAAAGCTTCCACGGGGACCGAAATCAGGAAACGAGCCCATTTGTCAGGCTCCGTTTACCCCACTGCAAGTCCTACTGACACAAACCAGCAGTTCCCTTCCGTGGGGCGACCGGGTGGCCTGGAGGGTACACACGCCCACAGAGAGCCTTCACTCGTCCAGCAGGAAGGCCGAGCTGGCCCGTGCCCCAGGGGTCTCTCAGACCCGGAGCCATAAGCTGACCCCTCCTGGACCAACGGCCCCCTGGGCCCTGAAGAAAGGAGACTAGCCTCGGGGCCAGGGGTCACCTCTCTGCTGTGACTGCAATCACCCCGGAGCGAGGCCCGAGGAACGCAGGAATCCCTGCCCCTCCCCGGCCGCCCCTGTGGGAGGAGGCGGGCTTGGCCTCAGAACAGCAGGTGCGGCCTGCGGGACAGTGACATGTCTAATCGTCCAAGGACGATGTGAGCTATGATAGGACTTTCCTGGAAGCAAGGAGACGGGCCCGGCAAGCCCCTGGTCTCTGTCCCCACTGCCAGCTTGTCCCGTGCCACACGAGCCAGGTCAGAGGTGAAGCTGACACGCAGAGCCGAGAGTCCCTTCGGATCCACTGTCACGTGCACACACGCGCACGCACACGCGCACACGCACACGCTCACTCGGCTGTGTATACACATGCGCATTTATTCAACACCTGAGGAGCTGGTTGCAGCCTCTATGCAACTATTCAAAAGTACCTGGGATGAACTGCCCTGTTTTAATCTGAGCACGACGGAGATGCCACAGAAACCCCCCGCACAGAAGCCGACCGGAGGCGGGGGACGCGGTACAGAATGCGCTTCGCCCCAGGCGTCCGGGCCCAGCTATTGCTAATAAGTAAACACCAGCCGGGGAGGAGAGGGACACGACTAATGTGATAACCCTTAGTGCTTACAGCCCCATTAGTTAATTAAATTATCACTTTACTGTGCCCGATGTGAGCCATACCACGCATCCAAGCGTCACCAGCTTTATGGGGTCTGCGGGCTCTTTACAAGCGTCCTCTGCTCACAAGTGTCAAATTGGAGCTATATTGACAGATAAAAGAGAGATCGAGCTGTCGGGATGGCAGCCTTTGCCTTCGATATCTTTATATTGTGCTATAAAAGCCTATTATACTTAATTTAAAGAGTGAAAACTGTTGACATCTCTTTCAATTGCTAATCTTTAGGAAACACTGAATGGAATATTATTTGAAATGAATAACGTGCTCGCTTTATTGGAGAGTAGTAAAAATCTAATAGTTGGCAAAACAATACGGTGTTTACTCTTTAAGATAGTCAGGTTTATTAGCCTAAGCAGCAAGGGCATTTCGTAGTCAACCTCTCCTGCATCTTCTCAGCACGTAGCTGGGTTAGAGCACCTGAGGCTCTGTTTCTTCCTGTCGTTTTTATTTTCCTTCTGTTTTTCTTCATTCTGCCTTTCTCCCTCGTCTCCGTTCCGATCAAAGGCGACGCTTTTAAGGTACATGCCGCAGAGGTGGCATACACTCATTTAACTGAAAACTAGCCCTCGAGAGACTAAAAATATTTGTCGGGCGCTAGATAGTTTTCCCAAAGTGAGAACTTTCGGGTCGGGAGGTTAGGAGTTTGGAGTCTGGGAGCACGTGTGATGGGAATGTGTGTCCATGTGTGCGTGTGCGCGCACACACACACACACAAATGCACTCAGACACACACAAACACACCTGCGCATCCACGCACACTGGAAGGCATGAGTCTGGCTTAGGGCCCTGTGCTGTCTGTCACCACGTTTACCTCACTATGTCCCTCTCTATCCCCTCCACAACCCGGGGAGCTCCAGGGGGACAAGGACTGGATCTTGTGTCTCCTGGGAGCCGGGGAGAGTGCAGGGCACGGGACATTTTAATAAGCACTTACAGAAAGACATGGCAAATGAGTAGGCTCGGAACCAGAGAAATAGTTTTTATTATGACGTGTTGGAAACTGACTTTTCATGCTGACGGCGCCGGATTCTTTCTTCTCGAGGCCTCAGCTCGGTCCCTGTCACAAGGGTTTCGGGTCGTCTTCCTCATCAGGGACCTCCGTGAAGCGATAGGACCTCATGTGTGTGCATCTGTTTATACATAGCTGTCTTTCCCGTCACTGGCTTGTGTCAGAGTAAACGCTCAAACGTCCAATGCAGGGCAGCACAGCTGGGCTCTAGCGCCTTGTGGACGGACACTATTTGCTGCCACCCCCTGGGGGGGCCCAGCCCAACTTGGAACCAGGAAGAAAAGTCAGTCACATCATCATGGTACGCTGACTGATGAGAGGCCCCGGGTGACGGGTCCAGCGCCTGCTCACCCTGCTCACACTCCCTGCTCACTGGAGATTGCAAAACAGCAAAGGGGAGTCAGGCCTCAAGTTCAAAAGGTGACAGGGCTTCCCAAACAAGCCCCCCGCTCCCGGGCCTGCCTATCGCTCACGCCAAGAGAGGCTGCTTATCTCTTGAACTTTCAGCCGGCTAATTCCAACCGAGGTACATATCACTTGGCTTTGGGCAATAAAAAGGGGGGAAAAAATGTGTTTATCAGCTGTGGCTAAACCCGGTCTCTCCCAGATGACTCTCCGGTAGGATCGTTTCCTTGTTCGGCAGATTGCAGATTCTGCAGTCAAGGCCAGCCAAAGAGCAAGTCTCGCCCAGTGGCTTGAGAACTTGGCCTCATCAACTAGGTTAGTCAGAAGGCCCTGATCCCAGTTAGTCACAGGCAGGGATTCAGGGTCACTGCCAAGGTCAGGGCCAGGCACCCAGAAGAACATGGGCCCTGGGCACATTGGGGTGCTAGTCAACGGGGAGCCTAAAGGCATTGAAGACAGCTGCGTGAACCCCTTCTTTGGGTCAGAGCAGACCTCTGAGAGGTCCAGGGGGACTAACGCATGAGGAAGTCACCCCGCCCCTGCCCCGAGTGCGGCGGATGAGGCCGAGGCAGCCGTTGGCAGACACGTGGACTCGATGTCTGGGAGCTGTGCCCCCGAGTGAATCCCAGGCCCACGAGCCAACCCAGACCTCGGCTCTCTGTTTTTGCCATTGGCTAAGGCTCAGATCGGCTGGGGAAGGTGCGGTGGGAATGTGGGCACCCCACTAAGCATTCCACAGCGAGGCAGCTCCAGGGGCGCAGCCTCAGACAGGGGTGGCCCCTGTGGCTCCACTGCCCCATGCCCATCCACTCTGCCACCCCCGCCCGTCACAGGCGGAAGAGGCGTCTATGAGCCATCCGCGAAGGGAGCCTCCTTGCCAGGCCTGAGCCGCTCAGACACGGGGCCCTCCCCAGCTAGCCCGGCGCCGATGAAGAGTCTGTCTGTGTCTCAGCTGCCTCTGCTGAGCCGAGCTTTGGCAGTTTTTTTTTTTTTCCCCCAGAAGCGGCGTCATGTGGCCTCATGTGACACTGTCTCTGCAGAAAGCAGAGGCCTCATAGGAGCTTCTAGAAAAGTATTACACTCAAGAGTTCCAGAATCGGTGGCCTTGGAAAGACCCCAGGGCCCACCACTCAAGAGCCGGAGGACCAGAAGGGGCAGCAGGGGTGCGGGGGGCGGGGGGCGGGCGTGGAGCCCCGAGCCCGAGCCGGAGCCACGCGGATGTGCTTCGGCACATCCACTGTGTCCTCATGCGGCAGGCAGCGGCATCCACTCACGGGGCTGCTGCTGCTGTGGCATTAACGATGCCGTAAAATAATAAGCCTGAGCCTGCCCGCACGAGAGCCAGCACTTGATAAAAGGTAGGTTTACAGCCACATTCATCAGTTTAATTATCTTTCGCCAGAGTTTAAACTTGGTGGTAGTACTAATCTTCATTTAGGACAGTTTATGGGATCTGCGGACACTTTACAATCTTTCTCTATTCACAAGTGTCAAATTATGGCAATATTGATAAACGGTGAGCAAATGAGAGGCACGACAACCCCAGAAACAGCTCGTGTGCTTTTTACGGCCCTGTAAAAGCCTATTATTACTCTCTGATTTCAGGTGGAAATTTGTGGCCAATAATCCGAGTCGATAATGTGTTGGAAACAGTTCCACAGATTATAAAAGTGGCCTTTTTCAGCAACCCCCTCACTCCAGCCCCAGCCCCAGCCCCAGCCCCAGCCCAGCCTCTGCCACGGACTTGACCGTGAAGAGCCAGGCCATGGGGCCCAAGGTGGAGGCCGGTCAGCCCGTCTGTGGCCACTGCTCCCCGCTTGGGGCCTGCCTGCCTGCCGGGGGCCCAGGACAGGTCTGGGAGGCCTTTGGTGGTCCGTCTAGCGAAGGGAACCGCCCTGCACGCGGCCTGTGCTGCTCGGTCACACCTGTCCTGCCGCCCGCATGGGCCTCCTGCAAGTAGGCGATTTCCCAGAGGCCTTTGCAGGAGTCTGCGTTCTGCACCTCCCAGGGGGAGCCTCCCAAGGCGTGGCCTGGCCGGGGGCCCCCACGATGCCGCTCGCCAACTGTGTGGACATATTGAAGGGATCAAGGGCCCTTCTGACCCTGACGTCCCCCAAAGAAACCGTCATCTTCACAGAAGCGACTGTTTCTTTCCAATCTACTCCCTTTTGCTATCAGGCCGATCGGTGTTCCCTGATGCCCTGGAGTGTGGCCACTTCAGGCTTTCTCAGTCTAGAACATGGCATCAAAATCCTTGGTGCTTCCTGACCTGACCTGCTTGAACAGAAAGAGGGGACAACCTGTGCCTACCTGCTCAGCCCACAGGACTTCTCCAAGGCCCCATGTCACTCAGAGGCTCCCAGGGACTGGCTCAGCCTGCACTGCCTCAAACAGGTCGCCTCTGTCTGTCCCTCCGGAATAAGGCCTGCTTTTCTCCAGGAATTTCATCCCAGGATCCCCCACACGCTTCAGTCCTCAGGAGCCAGGCTGGAGCCCAGCCCCGCAGAAGCACTGGCTCCTGACTCTGAACCCTGAGTCTCTCAGTGTGGAAAGTCTGGCTTGTAGGTATTCACTTCTCAGGCCACTTGCTCCCTGGTTCCACCTCTCTGCCTGCATCATGACCCGAATAGGGAATGGTGCCTCGGACACAGGGACAGAGTGAGGGGTCCACAGCACACAGCGATGCCACCAGCCGGCCTGCTGAGGACAGGCCCGTGCCCAGAGATGGCTCTTAAGACGACGGCACCGACTTTCACCCAGCCCACTGTCCTCCTGTGGGTGCAAAATACTTTAACAACCACAAACCTAATTCTTGCAAATCAGGAGACTCTATCAAGACACATAAGATATCATCCTTGTGAATCGCAGACCGCCCCCCGGGCTCAGAGTCCGAAGAGACCAGCTTCCACTGGTCCAAGTCACAATTTTTTGGTTCGCACGATGGATTTTCTTGCCTCCTCCGAGAGCCTTCATGAAAATCACACGGAAACGTAATTATGTGGAAGCTCTTTGTAAACTGTGAAGCGCCGTCCTGACAATTATAAGTACACCTCATGGTTACTTACTCCATGCCAGACACATTTCAAGTATGTGAATTCCTTTAAATGCTCCCCCAAAACCCCCTGAGGGAGGTACTATTATGATTATCACCATCGTATTGAATGCAAAAACTGAGACTAGGCAAGGCTAAGGGACTTGTTCGAGGTCACGCAGCTAGTAACTGACAGAGAGGCCATGCCCTTAACCACAGAGCGTTGCTCGTGAATGTGTGGGGTGAGGGGCTGTATAGCTTGGAAAACAGAAATGTGGTCGGTGTGGCCAATTGACCTTGTGGATTTCAGGAACCCCGGGTCAGGCCAGCACACGGAGCCATCAGGGATGTGGGGGGCAGGCGGGGTGGGGGGGTAGAGCCTTTTTTTTTTT
>NW_011888833.1:2930891-2933925 GCF_000151845.1 Pteropus vampyrus | reverse complement strand
GCTCAGCGTTGCCAGAACACGCTCGATAGCCACAGAATCATCCCCAAATAGGCAGGAACCCCAAGGTCCACCCCTCCAGCCCCAACGCCAATGGGGTAGCCAGGATCAGAGAGCCGAGTGAGTTACAGAGAAGGTGAGCAGCGGAGATATTTCTGGAAAATCAGAGAACCTTCTTTTGACTCAGGACACAATGTTTTCCTCTCTTCTCTTCGGAAAAAAAAAAATTTCTAGTGTTGGAAGGGAGATTCCAATTTCCAATGATAACGAGACAGAGTCGACAAATATTCTCAAAGACTTCCGAGGCAGCCATAGCAAAGCGTCAACAATGGCTGGGGATAAAGTCGATACGATTCGTCCACCTGAAAATATCGGTGCTCTGGAGATGATTTAACCTGACCCTAAATGATTTCCACGCGTACTTTTTTTTCCTATTGCGGTTTGCCCGATGGATTTCCTCGCCTCCTCCAAGAGCCTTTTATGAAAATCGCACGGAAACGTAATTATGTGGAAGCTCTGTCTGTCCCTCCGGAAGAAGGCCTGCGTTTGTACACATTTTAAAAGTAGCGTCACTTGTATGAACAGAGTGGGAACCGAAGAGCTCAGATCATTGAAAACTTGAAAATGCATACTTGTTTTAAAAAATCCTAAATTTGTCAAGGAGAGAGAGCAGTTGGCTCCCAGGGGCAGGAGTTGCTTGGGAGGGCTGGTTGTTTCTACAAATGAAGGTAGAAAAAAAAAGCAGTCCGGGCGAGGGAAGAAAAAGGCTCCAGATCAAGCCACACAGTTTCCCTAGGCGAGAAGTCAGAGAAGTCAGTTCGGGATTATCTTATCCACCCAATCTTATCAGGTGGTAAATCTGTCCTTTGATCCTTGTCAACAATGTGGAAAGCTGGAGACAGCTGCCACCACCCCTAGTCCTGGGGCCCTCACCATCCCCTCATAAAACATTTATGAAGCCCTCATAAACGTGCCTGATAAGGAAGAGGGCTCAAGATTTCAAAAGTCAGCAGCTCCATGGAAAATGCTCTGCTCTGCCCCAAGGTTCTTTTTCTTTTAAGAGCAAACACGGAGCAGCCATTCCCCAGCCGTAAAGTTTCTGAGCAAAGAGTTTCACCTGAGATTAGCAGAACTCGGTTTGGAGTGTCACCCGCAGTCAGAAGCCACCTCCCCCTTCTCCCTTCCCGAAATTCTTTGCAGATACGGGGACACAGAGAGGCCTAGCAAGACAAAGAGCTGGGGCCCGAGCCACAGTAACAATTCAGGCCGACACAGAAAAAGTGGGAAATCACATGATATCGCTTATACGTGGGCCAGAAACCTAAAAGCGGCAAACAGGGCAAACGAACAGAGACTCGTGGGCACGGACTATAGACTAGTGGTCGCTAAAGGTAGACGGGGTAAAGCGGGGGTCAAATATGTGGTAACAGAAAGAAATCTGTGGGAGGTGAACACATGGTGTAAATATATATATGCCTCGCTGTTAAAGTGTACAGCTGAAACTTATTGATCTCGTTAACCCGTGTCACCATAAAAAAAAAAAATAATTAATTAACTTAAAAAAAAAAATTCAGTCCGGGAGAAATAGTCATTTGATGCCACAAAGTAAAGTCATAGTCTATCATTGAGAAAAGAGAAGAAAAGGTAGCCTTTTAGCAGCACGTCATAAAACATAACTTCGGAAATGTTTTATTTAAACTTCTGTTTAATTTTCTGGGGACATTAACGGAGTTCTCTGAGCCCAGCAGAAGCAGGCAGAGTCCCAACGATCACCCAGCTCTTGGGGAATTTCCGTAGCTGGTTTTCCTGGGCAAGTGTCAGAGAAATCGAGTCGCTTACGCAGGAGACCAGAGATCCTCGAAGAATCAAGCAATAGAGGAAGCCATGGGAAAGATGGAGAAAGACAGTAGTGTGGCTGAGAATCTTCGCGGACGCTCATGTGCTCCAGGGGGAGATGCTGGGTGGTGAACGGGGGAGACAGAGGGAGGGAGAGCAGGCGATGCTCCAGGCGGGGCAGGAAGCAGGAAGAGAGCCCAGCACAGAGACTGAGGGACGAGAAACAGGAGCAAACTGAGCGCAGGAAGCTCTCTCTAGAGCCTCCCATCCAAGCTGATAAGAGGCAGTGGAGCCAAAGGACCATTGAATTGATTGGGGAAAACTGCCCGGTCTTTATCTCTCCTGCCCCAATTACAAGAGCAATTAAAGAGAAAGGAGGAGGGGGGCTGTCAGGGGGGTCCGGCTGAATAAAACCAACCCCTCGGGCTGTGCGACTCCCCTGCGTAGAAGCCTGTCTCCCCCAGACGCTCAAGCCTGCTCGGGCCCGGCTCTTGGGAAGCTCAGCTCGTCTCTCTTCATTGTCCACATTTACCTCGTCGCTTAACGTGCAGTAAATCCCTGTGCATCCTTCACCTGTGGCCGCTGAGTGACCGGGCCTTCCTGGCGTCCACTGTGTCCTTCCCAGTCCATGTTTCTCTGTTCAAGAGGGTGGAGGCCTCCTCAGCTAACCTTGCAAGCACCTGCCCCAGCACCCGGAGCTGGCGGCCCGGGGACTAGTGCTAACCTGGAGGCTGTCTCACCCCCGTGGTCAGCTTCTGCGAGCCTACGGTGCCCGTTTAGAGTTGCCCGGAGCAACGCTCAGCAGGGGGGCTCCATGGGCTCTCATGGGTGTCAGTGTTCCAGTCACTGGGGGGAAGGAGGCCCAGGCTGGAAGACGATGTAGAGATGGGGCTCTGTGGTCAGCTTCTGCGAGCCTGGGGGCTCCATGGGCTCTTGTGGGTGTCAGTGTTCCAGTCACTGGGGGGAAGGAGGCCCAGGCTGGAAGACGATGTAGAGATGGGGCCCCGTGGTCAGCTTCTGCGAGCCTACGGTGCCCGTTTAGAGTTGCCCGGAGCAACGCTCAGCAGGGGGGCTCCAGGTGGGCTCTCGTGGGTGTCAGTGTTCCAGTCACTGGGGGGAAGGAGGCCCAGGCTGGAAGACGTGGTAGAGACGGGGCTCTGCTGGAACCGGGTACCAGGGATGCGCAGCAGACACCGTCTAA
>NW_011888833.1:2929975-2930841 GCF_000151845.1 Pteropus vampyrus | reverse complement strand
ATTTACCTCGTCGCTTAACGTGCAGTAAATCCCTGTGCATCCTTCACCTGTGGCCGCTGAGTGACCGGGCCTTCCTGGCGTCCACTGTGTCCTTCGCAGTCCATGTTTCTCTGTTCAGGAGGGTGGAGGCCTCCTCGGCTAACCTTGCAAGCACCTGCCCCAGCACCCGGAGCTGGCGGTCCGGGGACTAGTGGTAACCTGGAGGCTGTCTCGCCCCCGTGGTCAGCTTCTGCGAGCCTACGGTGCCCGTTTAGAGTTGCCCGGAGCAACGCTCAGCAGGGGGGCTCCATGGGCAGGTGGGCTCTCGTGGGTGTCAGTGTTCCAGTCCCTGGGGGGAAGGAGGCCCAGGCTGGAAGACGTGGTAGAGACGGGGCTCTGCTGGAACCGGGTACCAGGGATGCGCAGCAGACACCGTCTAAGAGGCCCCAAAGTGCTGGTTATCACGTTGGTCAGTATCGCTTCGGCCAGAAACCCATTAAGGTGGACAGGAGAGAACCGATCACCCTATAAGACATGGGACTCCTTTAGTGACTAGGCCATGTTATTTAGCTTCTCTGAACTGTCCCCAAACGCTTCCGGACCAGGGGACAGAGCTGGACGTTCGTGGAGTGAAAGCCCATCAGACGTGCTGCCGTCCAGGCCATTGACCTCTGAGGCCACGAACCACGGCCTCAGGGAGGACTGTGAGCAAGACAGTGAGGATTTTTCTCGCCGGTGACATGAGGGTGATGACACCGTGATTGTCGCTGGATCCCTGCTAGGAAGGGGTGAGGCAGGGCGGGTACCGCGTTGAGAAACGCACGACGCGTGTTAGCCGTCACCGTTGTCCTGGGCCGTCGCCAGCATTTGTGCTTCTCAGGGCCCAG
>NW_011888833.1:2927810-2929305 GCF_000151845.1 Pteropus vampyrus | reverse complement strand
TGTTATTTAGCTTCTCTGAACTGTCCCCAAACGCTTCCGGACCAGGGGACAGAGCTGGACGTTCGTGGAGTGAAAGCCCATCAGACGTGCTGCCGTCCAGGCCATTGACCTCTGAGGCCACGAACCACGGCCTCAGGGAGGACTGTGAGCAAGACAGTGAGGATTTTTCTCGCCGGTGACATGAGGGTGATGACACCGTGATTGTCGCTGGATCCCTGCTAGGAAGGGGTGAGGCAGGGCGGGTACCGCGTTGAGAAACGCACGACGCGTGTTAGCCGTCACCGTTGTCCTGGGCCGTCGCCAGCATTTGTGCTTCTCAGGGCCCAGAATAAATAGCTTGTTGTTTTCATGTCCACGAAATGCTCCGTGCGAAGCCCGGTTTTTAGGGGAAACCTGGTTAAAGGCAGGGAAGAGTCTGGCCCGAGGACCCCAGGCTGAGACCCACATGGGCAGAAGGGACTCACGGGGACCGTCTGTGCCTCATACAGATGGGCTGGGGACAGGCACGAGCTGGCCACCGTTAGCCTCTGTGCTGTTCCTCGTCTTCCAGCGGACTTCCCAGTGGGGGCCCGTCCTCCAGGCCCAGTGTGACTCCAAGGCTGTCAGACCCCCCGCCTGCCTTCCACACCCCGTGAGGGCCGACACTCCCGCAGACGCTGAGGGCTTCCGAGTGGTCTAAACGTTCGGGTGTCAGGTGTTTCTATACCCACATTCATAGCAGCATTGTTGCCAGGAGCCAAAAGGTAGAAGCGACCCAAATGTCCACCGACGGATAAATGGATAAACAGAATGCGATATATACATATAATAGAATATTAGTCAACCTTGACAAAAGGAAGCAAATTCTGACACACTCTGCAGCGTGGACGAACCTTGAGGCCATTGTGCTAAGCGAAATCAGCCAGTCACGAAGAGACAAACGCTGTAGGATTCCACTGAATCCTTAGGGCGGCCAAATTCACAGAGGCAGAGAGTGGCCTGGTGGCCGCCAGGGGCTGTGGGGAGGGGCAGTGGCGACTTTACCGGAGGCTGCGTTTCAGTTGTCAAGATGAAGAGAGTTCTGGAGGTTGGTTACACGATAATGAGACCGTACCGAACACTACTTAACTGCACACTTAACATGGTTAAGATGCTAGATTTTGTGTTATGTGTATTTTGTCACGATTGAGAAGAGAATGTTTGGAGCCTGGGTCCTCACGCCTTCAAATCATGGGCTGCCAGGGTCCACCAGCTGGAGAGGAAGCTCAGCATGGTCTCTCCACATTCCAGGGGGACACCTGACCTCCCCCACGGCCACCTGCACGCACCTGCTTTCCGAGCTCAGCGTCCTGATGAAGGCCTGCTTCTGCACCGTTCTCGTGTGTAGAAAGATGACCTTGGTCCTCCGGCCCTGTACCCATGGGCCGTGTCTGCCCGGAGGGGTGCCTGCCCCAGATCCCACGGGCAGCTGCACGTCTGCGTCCCCTCAGCTGGGCTGGGAGCTGCCCAGAGCAGG
>NW_011888833.1:2925057-2926160 GCF_000151845.1 Pteropus vampyrus | reverse complement strand
CCACACCACTCACTAAAAGCCACGTGCTTAGTCATCGCACTTTGGAAAACTCCTGTCTCCCTGGATAAGCCCCCACTTTACAAATACGGTGTGACAGGCGGTGATATGGGGTCACCGAGGGCCCTTCCGAGTGTCTTCGGCAAGGCCTGGAACATCCTAGGCCTCCGTCTGCTCACTTCAGACTGACAGTCAGCCATGGGGGGCCTGAGATGGCGAGACAGAGCCTGATGTCACCACAACGAGTCTCTTGCTGTCTAAGCCTGTCCCTCGGCTCCAAACAATAAAAGAAGAAGAGAAAATTGATGCCTCGTTAAGGATGCTGGTGTTGCTGCAAAATGCTTCGGAGTAGAATTAGATGGCAAGAAGCTCCTAAAAGAGATGGCGCAGGTATAAAAGCCATTGGTGGTTGTGTGTGTGTCACAGAGCGGTCCCTGGGAACGGTCGAAGAAATAGGTCATTTAAATGACAGGTAATAGATCGAAATAAATTCCTACAGGGCACCAAATCCAGAGCGAACTTGGCGTTTTCCAGAAAACCTTTTCCTAAACTATTGCATACATACACACAGAAAAGTGCACAAACCACACGTGTACAGCCAGATAAACTCCTGCCAGGACAGCCTGCCCGGGTAGCCGGTGCCCGAATCAAAACACAGAGCATGACCAGCAGCTCCCAGAAGTCCCTCGTGCCTCGTCCGGTCACCTCCCTCCCAAGGGTGGCTGCCATCCTCACTGCAAACACCACAGAGGCGTTTTGCCCGCTTTCGAATTGTACGTAAAGAGCATCACACAGTGAGCTCTCGGGTTCAAGGTGACGCAGGTGCCTGTAGCTGTCATTCATTCATTCTCATCGCTGAATCGTGGGACTCGTGGGACTGGGTCACCATCTGTTTACGGTTTGGGCCGTCGCGAGTACCTGCGCGTGAGCTGTGGGGGGACAGGTGCACGCACCTCTGTCGGGTGCACGTGGGGGGTGGGGCATGGGCTGAACACAGGTCTGTAAAGTTCATTTTCTCTCTGAGTCCGGCAAGCCACGCGTGCGGACAGGGCACGTTCGTATCGTATCGGCTTTTAAAGGAAGCAGACGTCGGCGCTGGGCCAGAA
>NW_011888833.1:2917794-2921157 GCF_000151845.1 Pteropus vampyrus | reverse complement strand
GGGGCCCCCATATATGCCACCATATATGCTGCTTCCACATCTGCAAAGAAACGCCCCAGCATCCTGCCCTGTCCCCTCGGATTTCCCAAAGCCACCTGGGCGGGCTCTCCCTCCGCGGCTCCTAATGGCTCCCTTCCGCCTCTCTCTTTACCAGGTCTACACGGGGGCCTGAGAGGGCAGTGCTCCGCCCCCCCGGAGGGTGACATGCGGGTGGGGAGAGGGGACAGGGCAGAGGAAGCCGCTCCTGCCGGACCCAGCCCTGTTTCCTGCTCGAGGCTTCATCCGAGAACCTCCGCCTGGAGGACGTGAGGCTCCGGGAGAGCCCTGTGTGGCCTCTATGTCCTTGTCACTGCACGTGGTGGGGGTGGCTAGTAAAACGCACGCAGGAGAGGGAGGAAGTAGCTTTGGAATCACCCTTGTCCTCATGTGCTGCACAAATACCGACCCCAGTCCTAACCTGATGTCTCGGCGACACGGGGGCCGTGGTGAGGGACCCCTCAGAGCTCAGGGTCACCCACTGTGATGTCCCGATATTTGAAAGAGCCCTGAGCTACCCAGAGAGCTATAAAGGAAAGGTGAGCGGTGACTCCATGGCTAATGGCCGTGAGAGGTGACAGATGAGACGGAGGGCTGGAGAGGCCTGTGGACACTGCACGTGGGCTGCGGGGTTGGGGGGGGTGCCTCCCTAAAACTGTCAGTTCGGGAGGTCATTGGGGCAGTGGCCCTGAAGCCCTCCCCAATTTTAATGACTAAGAACTTTCCGATCGTCATCAGGAAGGCCAGGAGGCGCTTTTGAGGACAATCAGCTTGTTTTGCAGTGTACATCAGACACCTCTGGCTTGTCTCAGCTCCCGTGTGGATGAATCGGGGGAGGGAGAAGGGGACACCACGAGGGGGAGAGGGTCTGGGGACAGGGTGCACGGTCAGGCCCCCGCTGTTTGGCCCCCTGGGCAGAGTCCCCAGGGAACACGGCCTTGACTCATCTCGGCCTCTTTGCTCCTCCGACTCCGGGTCCGGGCTTCCTGGGACTCAACTTCATTCCAGGGCTTTCTCTCAGAGGGTTTGTGGGGCGCTCAGTGCCAGGGCCCCTCAGCGGCTTGGGAGAGGGGGTGCTTACAACCCGGACGCTCCAGTCTCCCGAGAGAGAGGCCTAAGTCCCGTATCCACGAGGGCTGAGCTGGGGCCAACTGGCCCCTATCTGCACGCATTCCAAACACCAGCCAAGGCCCCTTGGCCAGTAATAAACCCAGCCGGCTGCAGAACCAGGCCCGAGCGCCCAAGGAACACAGCCCTGCCCGCGTAATGATTAACCCGTGGCGAGGGGCCTTGGAGGTCACCGAGAGGATGAGAAAGTTCTCCGAGCTATCTCAAGTGCAGAGGGCCTGGGGAGGGGCCCCGGCTGGCGCCCCGACTCCTGGACCAACGCTTCCTGCCCCCTCCAGGGCGTGCTCTCTTCAAGGACCAAACCCTGCTCCTCCCCCCACGGGAACTGGGAAATGGCACCACAAGCCCAGCGACGACGTGGGCCCTGGCAAAGTCCACAGGAAGGACCCCAGCAGGGGCGTCTCCCCAGGAGGCGGCTTTCCCCCACACCTGAGACCGGTGAGCCCTTCCGAGAAGATGGAGGATTAGCGTTTATCTTTATTGCCTGGCACATCCTAAGACACGGAGGGCCGCTCTGCTCGAGTAAAACTCGAAAAGGATTTTCAGTGGGACTTTCTGCTCTCCGATTATTATTATTATTATTTTTTTTTTTTTTTTGCAAGTACTTTCGCATCTTGCGACGGAATTCTCCAGCAACTTTCCTCTAACGTGCCTAAACAACTTCGAACGTAGAACTCATGCCTCCAGCGGAGCTAAAGAGGCCGCTAAGGCCCGGCTCTGTGTCTACGGAGGTGCTTAGCACGGAGCTCACAAGAATCTTTCGCTGGGGAGGCGAGGCCCACGCAGAGACTAGCGTAGTAATAAAAGAAGTACCGTAGGGTAAAGAAGGGTCAGTGAAGACTGGGGTTCTAGGAAATTGGGATGTCAGATGGGGAGTAATGGGGTCCCCAATTTGCAGATGGGAGTAAACGCACAGAGAGACGACTCACCCAAGGGCATTCAGTTGTCAAAAACCAAGATGGTGCCATGAGCTGCTAATCCCCCTCGGTACCTCCCGTTGGACAAGGCGACACGTGGGTGGCAGACTCACCCCCCTCAGGGTCCCCGCTCACGGCCACTTTCACAGTCAGTCACCCCTTCATCTTCAACCCCACCACCCTCTCCAAACTGGAAGCGATGCTTAGAAGCATCATTTCTTCCGAACCCTGAAGCCAGGAGGCTCTTCCTGTACTTTGTAAATTCTTCTTGTAAAACGGAGCTATGTCTATATAGTTCCCTGAAAAAGCTGATTCGCACGGACACGCCCATTCCGTGATACACGAAGCCGTCCCGTCCTGGGTGAGCAGGGAACCGTGCCAAAGCCATGCGAGCACCCTGTTCTGGGGGGGGGGTCTTCTCACTGCCCGGGGCCAGTCGCTCAAACTCTTCTGTTTGCTGTCGAGTTCATCGAGTAACCGGTATTAAGACACCACCCAGAGGAAACCATCTCCGTTCCCAGCCTGGGTCCAGTAAGGAAGCCGGGACCACATGTTCCATATGTGTACGACAGCCCTGATCTACATCTCAATATGGTATACCTTAAAATGTCCACGACATCACGGGCCCCTGAAAATAACACCTGCACTCATCAAACAAAGTACTCCTGACCAAGAAAAAAAAAAATCGAGTTTTCAGATCGAACTGCTCGTTTACAGAATTCGGATGGGACAATGTTAAGTGACCCTCCGCAAAGTGAGAAGCTGTCCATCGGCTAATTTCCGTCCCAGCTGCGTGATGGGCACATGGGGGGTGGGGATTCGTGGCACAATTTGCTCTGCTTCTGTGAACTGGAATGTTTCTAGTGAAACGTTGAAAATGTCTACACGTGTTTTGTGCGCACAGGCATCCGCAAATCCAAGATAATGTTCAGTCGGACACCTGTCCGTAACTCATCGTCACGGGAGGTAGTGACGTGAAAATCGGAAGAAAGGACCAAAACGTGCCCTTTGCTCTCTCTCGCTCCTCGTCCGCCCCCGCCGATGCCAAGGCAAGGCTCCTGGCGAGTGCCTGGGCGAACTGGTCAAGGCGCCATCTCCAAGTCCCCGTCCCTGAGGACCACGAACTGGCACGGCTCCTGAGCACAAGGGGCGAGGTGCATCGGAGGCTTGCGACACCCTTGGACCGGCCCATCCGACTCGGAGTCAGAGTCATGACAGGATTCCAGGCAAAGCCTGCGTTCTCAGGTCTGGACAATAGGCCTGACTCTGCCGCCGTCCAGCT
>NW_011888833.1:2909488-2915984 GCF_000151845.1 Pteropus vampyrus | reverse complement strand
TGTGTCAGCTCACGAGACGTGGGAGAAGATGGGGTACAGTGCAGCCAGCCGGTGGCGGGAAAGGAGGCAGAGGTGAGAGCCAGCAGCCTGAAAGCACACCCCGGTGTCCCAGCGCTGCCCCCCCCCACCGCCCCCGGCCCTGCACTCAGCCCCCTCAGCGCCCCTCAGCCCCACCCCCGGGCCCTCGTCCTCACAGACGCGCAGCGGGCCGGCCTCCTGCTCCCTGCAAAGCTCCCGGAGACAGGACCCCCTCCCACCCCAGCCGAGCCGAGCCCCGTGTTTTGCAACAGTGGATGCTCAAGAAACATTTGCTAAATATATTAGCCTCGAAACGCAACGTGTCTATTTACTTCGGAGCCTGGCCTCGCTCCAAGACCCCGGGACACACAGGCCGACTGTCCTTAGGCTCCTCCTCCGCCGAGGACACGGGCCGGGGAGCTGATCACTGATTCCGCGGGACACGGAACGTCAAATCTCAAGCTCATTCTTTGGCTGGGTGGTGGGGGCGCGGACAGCGCCGGCGTTACCTTATCTGGGTGGAAAACCTTACAATCCCTTGGGTCAAGAACTGGTAAAATCGTATCCTGACCCCAAAACTCAGGGAAGGCCCAGGGGCAGGGGCATTGGATCCGGCGTAGGGCCTGTACCTGGAGGGGCTGGGGACTGTCACTGGCGCACAGTAGGGCCGAGGCTCACTGAGGGCTGCCATCGTTTGGCCGACAGCCGCAGTTGATGTGGATGAGGTGCCCAGCAATGGCGGCACCCAGCAGCTGCGGGCCACTGCTGAGGCCGGAGGATTTTGAGCAACGTTTCTGGGTTTGCTAGTTTTAAACTCGAGTTACTGTACTGGTCGCTGGCCACTCACGCCGTCCTCAAGCCCTGCTTCCTCCTGCTTCCGTCCTTGATGGCTGCTGCTGGGAACCACCACCGCCACCCCTGCTGCTGAACCCCCAGACCACACCTGAGCCCCGTGCCAGCCAGGAAAAGATGGCTGGGAGGCAAAGCCTCGCTAATCGTTGAATCTGGGTGATGGGCACAGGGGGTTCCTTGGACTACTCTTTGTGTTTGCGCGTGCTTGTAACAAAAAGATGTTTCGAAATAAAAAGACAGTTGGTGGGTCTCCAGGACTGTGGGGCGCAGCACGAAGCTATGAAACCCTTAAAGCAACGATGCGCATCCGTTGGCCACGAGGCACTGGCTGGGCTGAGACTGAGCGTTCCGCGTGCCTCGGTCTGTCTGATTAGCACCTAAGCCCCACGAGCCAGGCACCCACCGTTCCACACTTTGCACCTCTCCCTCCTCCTCCACGAAGGCCCAGCGGAGGTCTGGTGAGGTCACGACCTCAGCAGGAAGTGGGGGTGGCGGGGAGCGGGGGGTGCAGTGAGGAGGGAGGTCGCGCTGGGCTAGGCCAATCTCTCAGCACCCACGCGAGGCATATTCCTGGGTCCAGGCCTGGGAAGCTGGTGATTCTCAGGGGCACGGAAGTTAGCGAGCCGACGCGGGCTAAGCTGCTTGCCCCCCGTTTGCTGCCTGGCAGACATAAAAGCGAACGTGAGTGGGAAGGAGATAGGCAACCCAGGCACGGGGCTTGTCCCAGGAGGCCGAGCTGACCGGCGACTTTCCCGTTCTTGGAGAATATTGTCGAGCACTCCTCGAATAACTCAGGAACAGCCCGCCTCTCCATAACCTCTAGCTCGCAAAGGATGAAGGAAACGCAGGATGATCACGTGGGAGGGCCGGGGAGCAGGGTGTCACAGCCAGGACGGTGGCTCACTGCGCCTGGGCCCTTCCGGCTTCGCAGGGCCCCACGGACATGCCAAGAAAGAAACTTCGGCCTTGTCTGTGTGCAAACGCGAGGACCTGTCTCGTGGGTGCGAGATCCGGCTTGAACACGTTCGTTCGCGTTTGAATTTTCTAGCAATGAGATTAAAAAATGGGAAGACCGTTGGGTCCCCTGCAGCCACCGAAGAACTGGGTTTCGGCCCCGAGGGCCGTCGGGACGATGAGGGACTCGGCTTCGTGGGACGTCAAGTATGTTCCCAACCCCTCGAGTCTTACCGATGACCGGACGATCCGAGAGACGCCGGCTCTTCTGTGAAGGGCGAGTCTCCGCCACCTCTCAGCCTGCTGACCTGGAGCAGAGGGGACATGACTGGTCGCTGAGCCACACCGGTCAGAGTGTCCCTTTCCGGACCAGGGACAGTGACCGGCGTAGACCGAAGTGCCAGAGCTCTGGAGAAAGATCGTCCTGACCACCGGTCGTTTGCTCACGTGGGGGAGCGGTGTCACCCAGATGCCCAGGCCCTGGAGAGAAGCGTGGGCCCCGGGCCTCAGGAGGGCCCTGTCCCCAGCCGTCCCTGGTGTGGCTCTGCTGACAGGAGGGGCTCCATCGGGGAGCCACGATCCATTGCCCAAACTTCCTTGGTTTGTCACTTTTCCTATTGGCAGCCGCGTTCCAGTGAGGAAGGCAGCTTTCTAGAACTTTCCTGCTCACCTGCTCTCTTCCTCCTCCATTCCTCTGCCCCTCCCCCACGCCTCAGCCCCGGTGCCTGGGGAAGGGGGACGGACTCAGGGAAGAGCAGGCGCCTCCAGCCCCCCAGCAGCCCTTTTATTTCCTCCCCAAAAGTCGTCATCGGCTAGACTTTCTTGTTGAGCCATCAGAAGGGGGACAGCGATGAACTAACTAACTTAGAGGGGTGACCAGGTGCGCCGTGAGGGAGGAAAGATCGGGATTCAGGTGTCTTGAGTCTCGGGTCCTGGACGGAGCCCAGCTTCCCACCTCCACAGGCTCCAGCCACCCGCCTGCTCCGGCTACCGCCGCTGGCCCTCCCGGTGGTGTGTGGAGTCCTCCCAGGCCACCTCTGCAGCCGGGACCCCTGGCCGGCCATGTGGCACGGGGGTCCACAATCAGTTGATAGTGATCGCTGTTTCCATGGAGATCACTTCCTCCCCTCCCGACTTATCGTGTAAATTGCATTCGAGGAAGAAGAACTGGGTGTTTGAAAGCCCAAGGAGAGTAATAAAATCCAGCCAGATAAAAACCCAGAGCGAAGCGGTTTGTTCTGCCGTGTGTTTCCCCTGACGAGCTGCTGCATAAACAGAACTCACGCAGCCCGGGAGGTTTTATGGCGCCTCCCGTGTGCGTTTCCTGAGGATGTGTCTCTGCATTTCTCGGCCTCCACGATTTAGCCGAAGCTGCAGAGGTCAACGGCGACTGGGCCATCTGTCCCCACGTCGACCTGCGAGGCGCGTGGCTGTGTCACCTGTACTCCTGGGAGTCGGAGCCCTTCGGGGACAGCAAGCAGGTGGCCATGTCTCTGGCCACTGGGACGTCGCTGCTCAGCCTCGTCCCAGCAGCTCAGAGCGCCCCGTTTCCATGTTACATCTGCCGGTTTTCACCAAACACAGGGCGTCCAGTCTCTCGATCTGACAGCTGGCATTTCGCGTTAGTCCCAGAGCTCCAGGAGTACAACCAGGAGATGCTCTAGTGCCCGTGGCACGAAGGCAATGAGGTTTTGCCCCCATCATAAGCAGTCTGCGACCCGCGCCGCCCAGGCGCTGTCCCCACTGTTTGGTGGGGACGGGGAGCAGGAGTTCTCGGATGCTGTCTTTTCGGGGGGAGGGCTGAGGAAGGGGACGCCGACCTTCTGCAGAGTTCTAATCGGTCTCGTGAATGGCATCAAGAATATAAGGCCCCCAAGAGCGAGGCGATAGCCCAGAGTCGAGGTCCTACTGGACGTGACTTACTGGACCTACTAGATGCGAGGCTCCTTGCTTTGCAGGTTAGTGAAGGTGCCTCCCCAGCCTCATACACCCCTTGCGGTAGCCAATCTGCTGCCGGGTCAGTCATAGGAGTCGACTACACTGCAGGGGATACGGCTGCGCCTCGCCCCACATGCAGCTAGGGCTTGACAGTTTGCCTGCAGGAGGCCCCACTACCTACCTACAAAACTCCCATCCAGTCGAGCCCTCAAACTCATGCGTATGTAAGAATTCGTCTGCAGAGGCAGCTAGCCAAAACCATTTCACCGTGCTTTGTGGGGGTTTAAGGACATTTCAAAGGTAATTTTGGTCGGACCCCATTTTTACAAACCTGACCTGCCCGTAGACGCCCCCCATGGGGTGTCTGGGAAATCGATGCTCATGCTCGCTCTGTTCTCCCAGGACGCACGTCCCCCCCCCCAAACCCGGACTGTCTGTCTGTGTTTCCTGCTAGTCCGTCGCCAAATATAGAGAAGAAAAAAGCAAAGAAGAGATCGTTATATCGGTAGGATTCTCTTGTTCATGGATGATGCGGATATTTTTCTTTCTGTACCTTGTGTACATATTTCCAGGTTAAGAAAATAATACATCATCCTACAGTTTAAAAAAAAAAAAAAAGAAAGAAAGAAAGGCAGGAAGGAAACCCACATCGCATGCCGCGGGCGCCGCTGAGTCTGTGGCTGGCCCGTGTTTATCTCTGGCCGTCCGCCGGCAGTTTGAAGCATTACAGCTCGCTGATAACCAGAAATGAGTAAGCACCACGGCCGTTCCGAATGTCACCCTGAAGCACCAATAAAAAGCTCATAACTTCTGCGCCGGCATCGTTAGGTGGCCGGCTCGCCGATGAAGGAAAGTTTACACATCACATCTTGCAGTTACGAACGAAGGTGTCATCAGCCTTCACCGTGCCTGGCTGGGGGGCGCCGCTCGGCCCTCTGGCCGGCCCTGCTCCAAAATGTTCCACGCTGGCTGCAAAGCTCTTCTATTCCTGGAACTGAGAAATGCAGGGGCTGCTTTTCTCAAAGCTCAGCTCCACACACGTGAAATCAGAAGCCAAGCCGTTGGTGTCTCAAAGCGTCTGAGGTTCTGAGTGGAGCCTTCTCAAGCCCCTCCCGTTGGGAACGAGGGTCCTGGCTCTTCCAGGGGCGGGATAGAGGCCTCCAGGGAGTTTGACCGTAGTCAGGGCAGCAGCCCTGGAACCTGAGAGGCAGCCACAGCCTTTCAGGATCTCCCCGACAGACACAGAAATTGTTGTCATTTGAAAAAGCACTGACTGGGGGAAATAGTTCCAGTGGATTGTAAAATTAAAGGGCTGGAGTGAGATCTCTCAAGTATCCCTCCCCACCCACCACCCTGGGCCCTGGTGCTCACACATCCACACTCAGGCCCCTTGGCTTTCTCAAGACAATGCAGGCTTCTGGAAAGTGACTCTGACCTTCAGGTCATACCTTCTCCCACGACACCAGCAAATGATCAGTAAGGAGGCTTCTCGGTGATACCCATGACTATTTTTTCTTTCCCCTTCTTTATTTCTTTTTTGGCATAATTTACAGATGGCAGAGTGCATAATCTTTAAGAGCACTTTTACATCCGTGCACATGTGTGCAACCGCCAGCCGGATGAAGACAGAGAGCATTTCCAGTCCCCCAGAGGTCCCTATGTCCCCTCCCCCTGCCAGTCACCCACCCTCCATGCACCAGAAAGAAACGCTACGCCGACCCCTGTCACCACGGGTTTGAGTTGTCTGGTTGTGAACTTGGCGTAAACGGAATCACACACCAGGTGCTCTCCGCGTCTGAATTTTTCCGCTTGGCCTGAGGCCTGCGATGGTCGTCCATATTGGTGTGTGTAGGGTGATTGGTTCTTTTCGTGGATGGCTGATTTTTATTTTTTTTTATTAACGAACGAGGGTTGGTCCTTGTCTGGCTCTCATTCTGTTTTTCCTGCTCTCCCTTCTCCCTCTCTGTTCAAATCAGCATGTGACCTTGACCTCACCGAGTGATTTAGTGAAGTCGGGAATGTGGGTGACATGCTTCCAAGTTGCTGGAGAGAAGAACCAGTGTGGATGCACCCCCTCCCTAAGCAGACTCGTACCCCACCCCCATCGACCCCCATCCTGGAAGGCTCCAGTGGGGATCGCTTTAAAATAAGGGCATAGCCACAGCTCCAGAAATGGGACACAGCACAGTAGGTCCCCGGACCCCTCTTTTGAAATGCCTCCCTTGGAGTCTAACAATTGGAGAGGAACCAAGTTGGCCCTGGAGTCTGGAGGAAGAGCCATGGGTGGCTCTTAAGTCGCTGGAACATGCTACGCTCTGTTCTGGGGGGGTGGCGACCAGCAGCCAGGAGTGCCAGAGCTTGGTGTTGGAAAGAGAACAAGAGGTAATCGATGGGAAAAAGGAAACGTTTCAGACGCTTCCCGTGGCCGACTGCAAAGAAAGGTCAGTGATAAGTCAAGTCTCCCTCATTCTCAGGATCGAGGAAAGGGAAGAACTAAACATGAAATGAGATTTTAAAATTATTATTAGAAGCAATGGATACTGTATATATATACATACGCATCAGGATACAAAAATGTAATGGACAAAGTTGACCAGTAGATGTCAGACTAAGACAACGTATCCTCTGAAGCAAAAAAAAAAAAAAAACACGTCAGGCTGATTATTTCCCTGAGCAGAAGCCTCTCTAGTGACTCAGAGAAGGTGTGGCCCACTTGTCAAAGAACACAGATATC
>NW_011888833.1:2898791-2906768 GCF_000151845.1 Pteropus vampyrus | reverse complement strand
TAATCTTGTTGTTGTTGTTAGAAGTCGAATAAATAGTTGCCTTAAACACACGGCCTGCTGTCAAGACGCTCACAGATATTGCTGGAGTCGCAGACACACAAACAGACAATTACACCCTGTGTAATCTCCTGGGAGATACGTGCGGTGATCTTTTTGTGACACGCCCCCCTCGAATTCTTGAAAATGAAAATGTCTTCGCATGTTCCTGACTTTCTCATAAGTTACATCAATGACATCTATGGAGCCTTTCGAAGGCAGGCAGGTGGCCCACCTGTTGAACTCTCGAGGTCCAGGTATAAGCACAGATGCCACCATATATGCAAAAACAAAGGAAAAAATAAACAACAACAACAACAACAAAAATACAGACGGCGAGGGACATATCTGGAAAGCAGTCATAATACAGAATGGTAAAAATAGAGATGAGAACGTTTCGGTAAAAGAGGAAAAGGCAGTTAACTGTGGGTGCGCAGCTCTGCTCGGGGGTCGTATAGGAGCCGTTGTAGAATTCAATGTTGGGCCCTGACCGAGGCCTTCGGCTCCATTTGATCTCGTACATTCCCACATCGCTTCAATTATCGATAGCTCTAAAATCTGCACTTCCAATCCAGACCCATCTGGGAAGCTCCAGAATCACAGGGCACCCTCACGGGACTGGTCGGATCACCTCAAAGTCCCCACGTCCCAAATGAACTCATGCTTTTGCCGCTGAGCCTGTGGCTCCTGCTCCACCGGCCCCCTGGCCAAGCCGGAGAGCCCAGCGTCCTCCTGGCCTGCTCAGCACCGAATCCTCCCCACGTCGCCCCCCACGTCCCCCGAGCTCCTTCCCCTCCCGCGGGCCCACCTGCAACACCCACGTCCCACCTCATCTGCCACAGGGACGGGATCAGCCACATTTTCCTACTCCCGTTTTCTTATTTATTTACTTTTTTGCCCTGACACGCATATTTCTGTCGGTCACATTGTGCGTTGGCGAGCACGCGCATGCTCACGATGGTCCTTGGTCTTCGGGGCAGGTGGTGGTAGCCCCATTCTACAAGTGAGAAGGCCGAGGCAGGCAGGGGCCCAGCAATGGTTCCGTAACTGAGCTAAGCGGGGGCAGGAACCCAGGCAGCCTGGCCTGTCACCTCCCAGCGCCCCCGGCACCCCATTCCACCCCCGGTACTGGCTTTTCTGGAGAAACATCGCCCCCACCTCAAGTTTATAATCTGTCAGGTCAGAAACTATAGAAGTCTACTCCTGTTTCCAGTAATAGAGGTAGGGCCAGAGTGGGCGAGGCAAAAAAAGAAAAAAAAAAAACCATAGAAAAAAATTACACAGGGCCCTCACCTGGCAACGCCCCCGCCCAGGCAGCCTGCTCCCCACCTCGGTTCTGACGCATTGTGGGGTTTATGTGAATACTTAGTCTCTCCGACCTTGAACCTCAATTCCAGTCTGGTTTCCACATTCCTCGACAGTCATTCCCCTTTGCGACAGATGAGAAGGTGAGGTAAGCGACCAGGGTCGGTGTTGAAGGAGGAGGCCCAGCCCGGGCAGGGATCCCAAGTTCCAGAAACCCAGATCTGCCGCAGATCAGCCAGGGGCCCCTTCTCCTCCGTCCACCCCAGACCCCTTCCTGTCGCGACTCGCTCCAGCTGACAACGGCCACTCCCGGCGGCAAGGACTTCTCACCGGGGCTCCATGGAGCCCTGATGTCTGTGGACAGAACCAGGATGTCCATGAACTTGGATGGAGGAAAATGATTACATCTTTAGTTCACTGGCCTCTGACTGCTACTTAACATTTCCTGTAAATGATGAGAGAGATCAGCAACGGCCCCAAACCACAGCCGTGAACAGCAGTGGCTGCGTTGCCATCACCCTTGGAGATCAGGTCGCATTTTATAATTGTTGCAGACGTCTCGAAACACTGTTCACATTCAGCATTTCTTCAAGACCGTGGTAACTCTTAGACTAGAGCGTGACATTTAATGCATTCGTAAAGAAGCGCAGGCATTGCTATTTCATAAATTTATTAAAAAAAATTTTTACGACTGCATTTGAAATAATTAGTTCCCTTGGAAAGTCTATGCATTTTATCTTATGCGCGTAAGCACATTATTCCCGAATGGGTATGTGGGCGTCACCAGAGGCGTAAGCGGATGGGACCCCTGCCGGAGTCCCCCCCACCAGCACTCCAGAGCCTCATTGTTGGGACCCCTTCCTCATGCCCGACCTCACCCCATTCTGCCTCGATCTGTTTGCTCTTAAAATGTCATCACAGGTGGGGAATAAATTAACCTTTCAGGAGTCGGGGGCTCCTCTTTCTGGCACAAAACATCGCCAGAGACCTGTAGGGCAAGCCCACTTTTTAAAATTCTGCAAGAGGTGTTTTGGGTGGCATATTGAATCTGAGACCTGGGGAGACTGTGACACTTAGTGGGACCGCAGGACCCTCAGAGAGATTTGGGATCACACTGCTGGAAGTCTCCGGAATCAGCAAAACTGCAGATGGCTTTGAATGGCTACCTTCATGCCCTGTACCAGCCCCAAAGCCTGCCCTTGCCCTGCGGAACGCTGTGTTCCCTGGGGAGTGGCTAGCGGAGTTCATACCTCCAGCCGGTTTGCAGGGCTGAGGAATCGGGATAAACGGGCACCGCAGACATGTGTCCCCTCCCCTGCCTGCTCCATACGAGCATACATCCAACTATCTGAGATCCCGACCAGCAGGCAAAGACCTTGTGCTCAGAGCCTTGGCCCGTGGCCACACCAGAAACAGAGCCGTGAGCGACTTGGGACCCCGAAAGGGAGTGCCCGACACTTGGAAGGAAGACCAGACGGCTGTGGGTGTGTGTGGCCCCCTCCCTCTTGGCGGCCCCAGCTGCTTGGCCTTCACCATGGCACCAACGCCAAGATGGTACTTCTAGCAGGTCCTTGGGGACCCGTGTCTCCACCCAACTGTGCTTTCCTAATAAACTCAAGTTCAGTTCATAAAAATGATCTAGGCAGGCAAGAGGGTTCTCAGTACCCTCGGGTGTTATTTGTTCCTTTTGACACATGATCAGGGGCATAAGGTAGCACAGCTGGTCATCCCTCCTTTGATAATCTTGCAAGGAGCTAGAGCTCTCATAGACCATGAAATGAACCGTCATACCATTCAACACCAGCTCCCCTTCCCCTCAAGGAACCATCGTTCTATTTTCTACCTCTGTGAATCTGACTGCTCTGTGTACTTCGTATAAAAGGAGTCACACAGTATTTGTCCGCCCGTCACTGGCTTATCTCACATAGCATAAGACCGTCAAGGTCCCTCCACGTGGCAGTGCGTGGGGGGATTTCCTTTTCTTTTGAAGCTGAGTGCAGATGCCACTTTGCTTGCCCGTTCATTGTCACTTGGGTTGTTTTTACTTTTTAACTACTACGAATAACGCTGCTGTGAACGTGGGCGTACAAATATCTTTCCAGACCCTGCTCAATTCTTTCTTGATATCTATCCAGAAGTGTACTTGTTGAATCTTACGGTGATCCTATATTTAATATTTTTGAGAAATTACCAAATCATTTTCCACAATGGCTGTAATTAATGCATGCCCAACAACAGTGCACGGGCTTCCAATTTCTACACTTGTTCGCCCATACTCGTTATTTTCTGAGTCTTGTGTTTGTTTGTTTGTTTGTTTTGATAATATCCATCCTAACAGGTATGAGGTGATATCTCATTGTGGTTTTGATTCACATTTTCCTAATCGTTAGTGATGTCGAGCATCTTTTCGTGTACTTAATAGTATGTCTCCTTTAGAGAAATGTCTATTCAAGTCTTTTGCCTGTTTATGGACCTCATAGTTCGTTTTTGTTGTCGTTGATTTCTAGAAGTTCTCTGTATATGCCGGATGTCAATCCCTTATCGGCTTTACGATTTGCAAATATTTTACTTCATTCTGTGGGTTGCCTTATCACTCCATTGAGAGAGTCTTTTGATGCACAAAAGGTTTTAATTTTCATGTATTTTTTTATATCATTGCCTGTGCCTTTGGTAATATATTCAAGAAATCACTGCCAAATCCAATGTCACGAAATTTTGGTCGTATGCTTTCTTCTAAAAGCTTTATAGTTCTAGCTCTTATGTTTAGGTCCTTGACTGTTTTTGCATATGGTGTTAGGTAAGGGTCCAGCTTCATTCTTTTGCATGGGAATATCCAGCTTTTCCTGCACCATTTCTTGAAAAAACTGTCTTTTCACCCATGGAATGTCTCCTGGCACCCTCGTTGAAAACCATTCAGGAACTGTGAGTCCCCCAGCTTTGTTCTGCTTTTGCAAGATTGTTTTGGCCATGTAGTATCTTAAACCTTAATTTCACCACTCATAAAATCATAAAATGGGATAATACTTGCATCTGCCACACTGGATCATGTGGGGTGTGTGTGTGTGTGTGTGTTAGGTGAGCTCATGTGTATAAAGCAGTTAGCACTTTGCATGGAATATAGTAAGTTATGTATTAAAAATTTCCATGGATACAAAATGACAGAAAAATCCTTTAATGAGTGATTGCCTCTTCCAATTAACAACCATGATATATCTTTCGCACATAGCCCGCATCTTCAGAAAGACTAAGTCTCCCAGTATTTAGCTGCCCTGTCTTGGCATAAGCAACTAGAGGCTGGAGTAGTTGGGCCGGTGTTCAATCCACTGCTTTGCCATATAATGGCTGTGTGACCTAGGGGAAGACACTCAGCCTCTCTGTGTTTTTTTAAAATATTTGAAATAGACGTAATGATACCTCCCTCAACGTCTCTTGGGGAGGGGGATACATTTACATCATGGACGTAGAACCCCCTCGCTCCATACGATGCGCGCGGGAAACATTACATCTTTATTCCTCTCTGTCCATTTCTCTTTCTCCCGATTTGTTCTTACCCTGGACTACTTGTTTTTCTGCTTTTCTGCTCTTCCTATGAAAAAGGTACAGACCATGGTTTTTGACACAAGAGAATTCATAATCTCTTTCAAGAAATAAGAAACATTTGTTTGCCCAAGGGAAGGTCAGACCGTGCAAGATCTCACCCTCGAGAAAGCAGGGGCCTGAGGGGCTTCGGGGCCACCAAGCCCCGTGGCTGTCATGGAGGACCACGGTGCTCTGCAGGCAGTACAGCTCAACCCAAAGGTTCGTTTAAATGAAATACTCACTGAAGTTCCGTCGCCAGCCTCGTGCCCACCTGAACTCCCCACCAGAACAAACAAATCCAACGCTACGCAGAGGGATGCATGCAGTGGAGACGGAGCTGAGTGTAACACCGGCCTCGATTTGCTTGTTTCTTGGGCTTCTTTCCAAAAGAACGCAAGGAATAGAAAAAAAAAATTATACGTGCATTCATCTTCAGACCCCAGTTCAAGTTTCAGATGGCTCTTTCTCCTGCCAGGCTGGGCGCGAGGCTGACTGTGGCGTGAGCGCAGGAGACGGGCTCACAGACAGCTCCCTTCTTCCCGCTGCCCGGACGTGAGACGAGGAAAATGCCATCAGAATGTGCCAAAGAAGGTTCAAAATCCAGGGTCAAGCTCAAGGTCTTTCTTTGTGTTTCTCATCCCTTAACTCCACCCAAGTCTCCGTCCCTGTGAAATGATGTGCGATCATTGTTCTGGGAAACACATCTCCCCATCCTGACATGAAAGGACGTGTTGGGCTCCTTCCATCGTTTCGAAGGTGAAGCTGATAAACGTGGGTGATGTATCGATCACAGGCGAGAATAACGCTCTCGTCATCGTAGGCTGTTCAATTTTGTACCTTGAAAGGTGAACAGAGTTGCCCTGTTAAATTCACGAACAAATTGTCCTAAGTATAAGAGAGTCAACAGATTCTCTTCCGTAACATCCTATAATATAAAGACAATAAAATTATTTTTTAAATGACTTCAGATGGCAGGTTTTCTCTCCATGGGGACTTGTTTTCCTGCTGCTGGAAGCTGATGTCCTTGCTGACCTTCTGTGCGGTCAGAGTTTTCAGTCCCTGGAAATGTGACACGAGGTCCTCTCTGCACAGGCCTTTGCCCAGAGAGGAGGCTGAAAACAGAGAAGAGTTCATTCGGGAGAATCAGTCTTGAAACATTTATTAAAACCCAGAGCTTCATGTTATTCCCAATTTGAGAGGAAAAAGCTATTTACCAAAACCTCAGCTTTTCATCGGATACCTCAAAGTCTAATTCTGATGTCTCAGAGGTACCGATGTATCGATATACTAAAAGATATAATTTTTTACTCACCACATAGAAAAAGAAAACGATGTCTACAAGTCCTTCAGAAAGGTTGAGGACACGTGAAGACTACAGGTTTACAACAAAATGTGGGGACCAAAATTTACTAAGTTGTTAGTAAAAAATAGACACGTGGACACACACACACACACACGCACGTGCACACAGAGCCGATACCCCATACCATCACCACGCCACTTAAAAGGTATTTAATCTGTATTCTTCGCCATAGGACATGGTTCCACATACGTGGCCACAGCTGGAAATGATGGTGGGATAGCTCTACTAGCCCGAGGAAGATTTAGAGGATTCTGCAATGTGGTGGGACTTTTGACTCCGGGAAGCACCGGACAGCCTGGGTTCTGTTTTTTTGTTTGTTTGTTTGTTTGTTTTGCTACTTACATAGCAGCTTCCACGTGTGGCTCAGCTGGTCGCAGCAACACATGGCCAGTGACCCTACAGTGTGCACCGACCCGAGCAGCCAGGCGCTGACCAGTCTGCCTTCGCGAAGGTGTCCAGTCGCCTTCCCTTTTCTGGGGTTACTTTTCTCAGACCCTAAGTTGTCGAGTCTGAGTCTGAGCCTTAGCTGGGATGACAGGAACCACAGAGGTGCATGAAAGCTGACGGAAAACAACGACCGAGAAATGTTTTTAAATGAAAAAAACAATTTGTAGACAGAACGACGTGCGGTTGGTCATATTTCCGCAAAACGTTTTTGTGTGGTAATGTATACATACGTGTATATTTAGAATAAACTCTGGGAGAATAATATCAAAACGGAATTAATGGTGATTGCTTTGAAGCAGAATTTCAAGATACTTTAAGTTCCTATTTGACACTGAAATCTAATTTTTTGATAAGGAACATGTATTAGTTCTGAAATCAGAAAAAAATATATATTTTTTTAAATTTTAAAGAACAAGTATGCAGGATGAATTCAAGGCCATTATTTCTACATATTATCAGACAAGGTTTTATTAATGGCAGAATGAACGACTGAAAATAAGATTATCCTAGCCCAAAGAAGTACAAACAAGACTTTATTTATTTCCTCATATGCCCATTTTTTATGCCCAAAAGAATAGAGGGCACTAATTTTTAAAGGCGCTAACCATTCTTTAGCCTCGACAGGAAGGCACTGAGCGAATGAATCCGAAGATTTAAATAAATTCAATGTGGAAAATGACAAACTCGATCAGAATTTATATCAGGATTTTCCCTTACGGCGAGGTTCAATGCCGGGCTCTATGCCATTTTCCTCCTGTTTTTTTCAGCTCACGCGCCTGAACAGTTAGATTCTACTGTGTCATTCAATGACAAATCACAGGCATTTCCCCTCATTGTGAAAAGTTCTTCAGAAACGGACTTTAATAGCTGGACAACACACAACTACAATAGCCGCGTAACGAACAACCGTGTCTTCGTTGATTGGGCCACTTGTCTATCATTGGTCTTTTAGGTCTTATATCGGCTATTTGAAATAATTATTTATTCGTCAGTTCATTCGTTTACCCATTCGACGAATACCTGTCGTGTACTTGTTATGCGCCAGGCACAGCCATCGACGAGGAGACAGCCCCCAACCGATGGAGCTTATGGTCCCCCTACTTCAGGGCACAGCATGCTGTCCTGCCTCTCGGAGGTCTGGGGAAGTGAGTCCAGTGTCCAGGTGGTGGCTGTCACCTCCGGCAGCTTCTCCTCCTGCCCTTCCCCCACTGACAGTGAGATCGCACCTTCAAGTCACCCACCTTCTC
>NW_011888833.1:2892791-2898165 GCF_000151845.1 Pteropus vampyrus | reverse complement strand
ATGTCCCCCAGCTGTGATATCCAAAAATTTCTTCAGACGTCGCCGAGACGTCCTCCTGAGGCAAAGTGGCTCCTGTGACAAAAATGCTTCTCCTTCCTCCTTTTCTAAACGAAAATACAAAGTATCAAATATTCATCAAGCAGCCACTGTGTTCCAGAGCATGTAGCAGGCACTACGCATCAGAAAACTAGTTACTGGTACTTAAGTGTTTCATTCATTCATTCATTCATTCATTCAGTATGTATGGATGTATGTATGTTTTGAGTGCATATTCTGCCAGGAGGTATTCCGGGCACCAGAGATACACCAGTGAAGAAAAGAAATAAATACCCAAAGCACAAAGCACTCACCCCATGTGGTACAAGAAAACGTATATGGGGTTTGGAGACGGGACAAGCCTACGTTTAAGTCTCATTTTTGTTACCTTCAAGCTGTTTTGGAAGCCACTTAGCTTCTCTACACCTCAGTTTACTCGTTGGGAAAATGGGGTACTGTACCGCTCGCCACAGCAGGCTGGCTTAAAGAGGTGGGGCCATGCCTGCCACGTGCACGTGCTTAGGGTCTGCTCGGGTCTGCTCACCACGTGGGTAATAGACGCACAGCTGTAATGAAATGATCACATGGTAAGGGATCGTAGCTGTCACTCTCTCCCATTTCCCTGTCTCTTGGGTAAGTGTCGTAAGGAAGCTTCTAGCAGCGATGATAAGGAGGTAGTTCTCACCAGTTCCAGACCCTGGACATTATTTTTGCATTGTTCATTTAATCAGCGAATATTTATCGAATGCCTGTTATGCGCCAGGACATGTTCTAAGTATGAGTCGCTTGCAGGTGGACAAGGTAGTCCACATAACGTGCCTTAACGGTTCCTATGATTTAGTAGGGGAGATGACAAGAAATCGTTAAGTACGGTAACAGGTGTAATGGTTACAGATTGTCAGAAAATAAACAGGTTACGATAAAGAACGACAGAGCGATTCGCTTGGATCAGGTGCTAAGGGAGGACCTCTTCATGGCAGGGAGAAAGCTGAGCCTGAGGGATGAGAAGGAGCCAGCCCTGTGAGCAGAATGTTCCAGGGGAAGGGAAGGGCAGGTGCAAAGGCCCTGAGGCTGGAGGGTGACCTGTGTGACAGAGAGGAAGGAGGGGCCGAGCAGGCCTGGAGGCTGGGGACGCGCTGGGACTGTGCCCCATGGTGCGAGGGGCTGAGTTTTGCTGGCCTGGCATACCCCGCGAGCCGCCTTAGTTGCTAGGGAGAGAAGGGTCCTTGGCTGTGGCTGGAGTTCAAGAAGAGGAGAGGCCCCGCCCCCACGGGGACTGAAGGGGATGCCAACCTTGGACCCGCACTCCCTGGCTCCAGCTGTCACTGCGGATGAGAGCTGGACCGCATTCGACAGTTCTCACGGATGCAAATGTGACGTAGCCTCTCCAGAGCCCATCTGGTGGCCGTGTGAGTGACGAAGACCAGGCCGGTCTGCGCACGGACAGGGAGGCAGGCGAGGACCTCTCTAAAATGCAGATCCAATCGTGTCTCTCCCTCGCGTAAGCCCTCCGTTGCATGCTGGGTAAAGGACACGTTGCCTGGCATGGGACGCAAGGCCTCGTCCACGTGGCCCTGGCTTCTGCTCCTGCCTTAGCTGCCCCCGCTCCCCGTCCCTCTTCCCCTAAGCCCTCAGCCCCACCCTCTCTCCTCTGCCCCCCATCCTCACCTCAGGCTCATGCCATGGATGGTGAACAACTCCTCGTGCCCACTGTCACCCCGGAAGTCCCACTGTGGGAAACTCTTCAGTCCCACACAGTGGGTGTGATGGCACATTTTCTGTGTCAGCTTGACCGGGCCACAGGGTGCCCAGATAGCGGGGGCAGACGTTCTTCTGAGCGTGGCCGTGAGGGTATTTGGATGAGATGAACGTTTCATTCAGCAGACTGAGTAAAGCAGATGAGCCACCCCCGTGTGGGTGGGCCTCGTCCAATCAGGCGAAGAAGGAGTTAGCGTGGAACCGATGGAACCAGAGGTAAAATCGTGGTTATGGAGAACAAACTTCAGGATCCGTTCTGGAATTCGGAGGAAAAGAACGAAGAGAAAACAATACAAAAGATGTTATTTATGGAATTAGGAAATGAAGAGACAACTTACTTTTGCCTACTTGAGGAATTGCCTGAATTGAAAAATTATTTACAAAAACCTGGATGAAACATTTCCCAGTTAGACCAACGTTTCATTGGCCGTAGACGTCTCGTCAACTGTAACCGAGCCAGAAGAGAACGGAGTGATCCATTCAGAATATCTGCCTAGCGGCCTCTTCGTGGGCCCATTACATTCTCTGAATTATCTCATTTAATTCTCGGTGCAACCCTTGTTGGGTAGAGGCCATTCACTGGGCCTTTTGAGACAGACCACAGCCCCCCATGAGGCAGGTGCCATCCCCACAGACCAGGCATCGCCGGGGCGGTGGCACATGCCCTCACGGCAGCAGTCCAGTGCTGGCTGGCACGGAGCTTTCTCGGTGGGTGTCGGCAGATGGCAGCTTCAGCAGGTGCTGCTCTCAGCCGAGAGCTAGGGCTCATCGCAGCTTTTATTTTATTTTATTTTTCAGTAAGATATCATAGAAGAAAGGCTGGGGGTCCAGCCAGCTTAGGGCCTTCCTGGAGTCAATGCCCACTAATGTGGTCATCGCATCCTGGCTCCTCAGGAAAGATCTGGAACTCAGCAGGGCAGTGAGCCCACAGTCCATACGGCGGTCTGCCTCGTGGCCTTGGCGCCTGTCTCTTCTAGGGCAGGCCTGGCACTCGCACTGCTGGCCCTCGTCCTAGGGGGCGGCGTGGAGGCCGAAGCTGCAGCTCTGGATACGCACGCGGATGGCCTGACGCACGGGAGATGGAGGGCGGAGCCAGGGGCAGCAGCGCCACACCCCGTGTGGCTTCTCGCCTCTCAGCCTTGAGAGCTCAGGGAGCTCCCAGTGGGAGGAAGAGGGGAGGTGCTGTGGGGACGAGACAGGTGGCTGTGATGTCGTCCATCACAGAGCCTGGGCTGACTCTGTGCTCATGCAGCACATAATGCCCCTTAAAGGAAGAGGGAACCCAGCCAGTGAAAGTGTCTGACACCCCTAAGGGACAGCACGTAGCTTCCACAAGACGGGGCCAGGCCAGGTCAGAGCGGCCAGCTTTCTGCTTAATCAGCTCATTAATTTACTGATTGAATAATTGGATAATTCAATTATTGGTTAAAAGAATCATTGAATAATTGGTTAAACAGATAACTGAATAATTAGTTAAATGGATAATTGAATAATGGATTAAATGGGTAAATGAATAATTAAATAATTGGATAATTGATTAATTGGGTAATTGGTTAATTGTATACTTGCATAACTGGATAACTGGTTAATTGGACAATCGAATAATCGGATAACTGGTTAATTAAATAATTGGTTATTTGGATAATTGAATAATTGAATATTGGATAACTGAATAATTGAATACTTGGTTAATTGGAAAATTGGATAATTGAATAATTGGTTAATTGGATAATTGAATAATAGAAAAATCGGATAATGATTAATGAATAATTGGTTAACTGGAAAATCGGATAATTGAATAATCGGATAATTAATTGGGTAAGTGAATAATCGACGCTCATGGCTTACACAACTGAACAGGGAAGCTCTGAATTTTATCATGCATCGAACAGGCTCAAGCTCTCAACCCCTCTGGAGCCCCCAGAATGCTGGCATGCACCCCGCTTGGAGCAATCGGGGTGCTCTGCATTGACCTGTCACGACTGGTGTCCTCTGGGCCATTCATCCCACCGCAATCGGCGTGGGTCTCCTCTCTGAACGCACAGCGCCTCCGCAGGCACACAGTGGGTCCGCAGAGAAGGTTTACGGAGTCGCGATGTCTGGCCCGGGGTGACTGCACCACGCCTGCACGGGAGCCGGGATCTGCAGCTGCCCCGTCCCTCCCTCATGCCATCTCCCTGCCCACCCTGCTCCAACCCGCGTCTCCCCCGCTTAGCCACTCACCTCTGCCCCCTCCCTCCACTCTTAGAGGTCGGTGCCAGACGGCATCACATACCTGGTCGCATAGTCACCCTCTGCACTGACTGTTTTTACTCACTCACTTAGTCGACAAAAATTACTGCGTGTTTACCATGTGCCAGGAGTGGACATGAGAAGATTCAAGGCACGGATTTGGCGCAAAGCGATCTTAATGCCCACGTTAGGGCTCTTTGCCTGTGACCACGGACAGAGACACGGTGCAGATGGCGTCATGCACGGGAGCCGGGGGGCGGGCCCCGCACGCTCCTCGGCGGTGGCCGCATCGTCATGTTGTGGTGCGGCTTCTCACCTCTCTGCTTGGAGAGCCGGGATCGCTCTGGGAGGCTGTGGGGACAGGACGGCCAGCTGTGACGCTGGTCTGGCAGAGAGTCCGGGCTGACTTTGCAATCGCACATAGAGCCCCTTAAAGCAACGAGGGAACCGAGCCAGTCAAAGTGTCTGTCACCCCTAAGGGACAACGAGCAGCTCCCACGCGGCGGGGCCAGGTCAGAGCGGTGTGGCATCACCTGACCTCCCTTGTCCTCCCTTAAGAGTGCCGATGAAGCTCCGAGTCTGGGTGCTCGGTGCGGGGGGGCGGACCTCGGCGACATCCAGCGATCGTTCTAGACAGTAGCTTCCCGAGTGAGCTAGCCAGGTGCCACCAGTGCGGAGCCTCCCCTGGGGGAGGTGAAGACCGTCCCCACAGGCCACCTCCTCAGCGCCCCAGATCAACATTCAGCCTTCACCCCTCTCTGCTAAGGTGCATCTCCTGAGCCGGCATGCTTCTGCCTGCTGCGGGTCTTGTTTCAGTTCCTGGGGATCACGTGTGCTTCGCCCTGGCTCAGCCCCATTTGTTCAAGGCTGCTGAGGTCAGAGAGCCACCGGGTGGTCCCCCTCCCGGAAGCTCAGCGACGCCAGGGGAGGGGGGGGTGATGCTGCCACCCAGAGGTGGTGCTGCAAGTTGCCTTGTATGGGAATCTCAGCCAGAGTGAAGATGTCACGAGAGAAGGCGTTGAAAACAATGAAAATACAAAACGCAAACCTTGCAGAGCCGGGGCGAACAGAGCAGGGAGTCTGCGGGTGAAGCATCGGTGGTAAAGGCACCTTCATTCCATGTTTGTTTGGCTTATCGAAGCAAGAGCTTAATATTTCTTGCAGATCTCTCTCTCCTCCTTTTGTTAAATCGCTCCTTGGTTATCACGGTTAAAAAGGAAACATGTCCTTTGCATTGGATGCATCTGTCTGTGGGATACGGGAACTTAGAAATTGTTTTTACTAGTTTTCACTTGTTCGCTGGCCAGAGACACCTCAGGGAGGAAATCACGCTCGGGTCCCTCGGCAT
>NW_011888833.1:2889431-2892741 GCF_000151845.1 Pteropus vampyrus | reverse complement strand
TGCTGCAAGTTGCCTTGTATGGGAATCTCAGCCAGAGTGAAGATGTCACGAGAGAAGGCGTTGAAAACAATGAAAATACAAAACGCAAACCTTGCAGAGCCGGGGCGAACAGAGCAGGGAGTCTGCGGGTGAAGCATCGGTGGTAAAGGCACCTTCATTCCATGTTTGTTTGGCTTATCGAAGCAAGAGCTTAATATTTCTTGCAGATCTCTCTCTCCTCCTTTTGTTAAATCGCTCCTTGGTTATCACGGTTAAAAAGGAAACATGTCCTTTGCATTGGATGCATCTGTCTGTGGGATACGGGAACTTAGAAATTGTTTTTACTAGTTTTCACTTGTTCGCTGGCCAGAGACACCTCAGGGAGGAAATCACGCTCGGGTCCCTCGGCATCGGTTTCTGAGGCTGACGTCTCGTTCGGCCACCTTCACCTCGGTCTCTGTCATTGACCTTGAAGTTCTAAGGAGGTTTTCTTTCACGTCCTGTAGGCAGGAGGGGGGGACAGGGAGCAGGAGACTTCGCAAGGGCAGCCAGGCACAGAGATTAAAGGGAATCTACGTCCAGGCGCCTGAGCTGTCGCTCCCGAATCTGCCTGAGAACAGGTTAGAATGATCAAGAAATGCTCCCCTCCCACCTTCCCTTCCACAATGGCCTTTTTTTGACAAAAGAGAGAGGCACGCCCTCGCTCCTCCCCACAGGACTGCTGAACTTTGCTCACAGCTCTAAGACACTGTGCACCACCAAACACAGAGACAACCGGGAAGACTGTCTCTGGGGACGAGTCCTGTGACGAGTGATCACAGGGCCACAAGCGTCTCTGCTGCAGACCTTGGACACGGTGCCGGGAGCGCTCGGCACTCAGCAGGCAACAGGATAGAGGAACGAGGCCCGGAGCACGGTGGCCGGGGTCCACCCGCCGCCCTAGTCCGTTTGCAAGCCCGGCTGAACGAGAAGTCCCACAAAACTGGCCATGCTCCTTCCAGAGGTATCCCCGAACCCCTAAATCCACGCTCGTCAGGCAGGCAATCGGGCGGGCGCGTGGCGGAGAGGGGCCGGTGATGGGCGAGACTGGATTCGTATTTCGTCGTTTCCGCTTTGGCTTTATTCATTTTCCACGTGGGGAGGTTTCACTGAATCCGTCAAACCTTCGAGCAGTTTCCAGCTGCCCAGCAGTTCCCAAGAAGCCATCTTGCTCCAGGCGGGGCAGGCCTCAGAGCGAGCAAACAGCCCACGCAACCCAAAGCCACAGCTGAGGAGGGTTAGTGTAGATGGCCAGGCTCGAGTCACAATTGAGAGCACCTGAGGCTGAGTGATAAATCTGACCTCCGCCATTTCGCTCTGGGGTGTTTGTCTGCGGTGGCCACGGCGTCTTTTGCCTCCGAGTGAAAGGCCAGCTATGTGGGTTTCGGGGCCACGTTTGGGAGGACGTGAGACTTTGGGGAGAACAGGCTCAGATACCACGAACTCAGAGCAAAGTAGGTACATTTCCCTACAGGAGAGGGAGGCACAGGGAGAGCTGGGTACGTGGGCTTGTGGGGTCCCCTATGTCTAGTGATGTTGCCGCTGGTCACTCACTGTCCCCTGTATGTCTGGCCAACACACGGAGTTCTCGAGGTGATCAGAATATGGATAAAAATAAAAATACCCCACCCGACCCCCCCACCCCGCTTTCCTCCACGTGCTCAGGTCAGTGGGGGCTTCTCTCGCAGGCTTTTCTTGTGTCGCCCCTGCTTTAGCTGCATTGGGCCAGAGAGAGGAAGTCTCTCCTCACCTCCACCCTTCCTTTGCACCCCCTTATTTCTTGGTGTTTCTCTATGCAGAGCTACGTCCTAATGCTGTGTGGCGGAACAGACAAATGCTAACCGGGCCTGGATTTCATTTGTGCCTGACACGTTAAGCGGTAATCAGTATGTCTGAAGTTGAGAAGGGGAGAATCGTATTTGTCGAGTTTTTTTTGTGTGTGTATCCTTATGCGGCGTGATGAATAACAGCTGTGAGGGGAGAGGTCATCGAGCAATGACGTCATCTTCCAGAAGCTTCCCACGAGCCACCGACCCAGGCTGCTGAGCGGCAACTCACGGGGGTTTTAACATCAAACAACTGTTTCTCTGGAATCCTTGTTAATGAATCTGCATTTTGGGCTTCGAGTTCCTTAGTTTTTTTTTTGTTTTTTGGAGTTTTGTTTTTTTTTTTATCAGTTACAGTTGATGGTCAACGTTCTATCAGTTCCAAGAGCTCAGATGGTCACATCGTCCACAGTGTGATCCCCCTGAGCAGCCTTGCGCCCCCCCGCCCCGGCACCTCACAGTTGCTAGTGTCATTGACCGCGTTCCCTGTGCCGTCCCTCACATCCCCAAACCCCTCCCATGTGCCAACCCTCAGCTTGTTCTCTGTATGTGAATCTCTGAATTTACTTTCAAAATACGAGAAAAAGGTATACGATATAAAAATCGTCATTCGGAATGACGGTCACCCCGAAAGGTGAAAATGCCGAAAATCGGCTTTAAAATTGCTGTACGCTACTGGCAGAAGTGAATTGCTTGAAAAATGCCATATTTTCATGCAGTGCAGGCTTTTTCTTTGTTTTACATCTGGCTCATAGGATTTCATGAATAGAAAAGTCCACAGCCTATTAGGCTTCAGAAAGCCCGACACGTATAATCGAATTAAAATCCTTTCTTTAATACCCCAACCTCATTTACTGCCTTCCAGTCTTTAAAATGTTTTTCAGTATAGCATATAGCCATCAAATTCGAATGTATATAACCGAATGTATATAACCGAATGTATATAACTGAATGAATGTATATAACTGAATGAATGTATATAACTGAATGAATGTATATAACTGAATGAATGTATATAACTTGAATGTATACAATTTGAATGTATATAATTGCATATTTTTAACATATATTTAACAGAATGGATATAATTGCATATTTTTAACAGATATGTCGGTCACAGGGATGGTTCTGTTCTCCCTCTGCTTTGCCACACGGTTTGCTGACTGACATGTGCCAGGTCGTACTGTGTGTTTATGCTTCAGCCTCATTTCCAGTCGGTGCTGTTATAACTTCCACAGGGAAAGGCACAGGTAAGAGAGCACAGTGAACTCTCGCGAACTAAACACACACGGGGGCCAGCTCTGAAGTCGGGGACAGCACGTCGGCTTCCTCCCGCGGGTGCCTCCAGCCACCATGCCACCCGGCTGCCCGAAGCGCCCGGCGGGGCCACAGAGAAGACTCGCCAGTTCAGGCGGTGGCCACGTGCAATCGTCGTAGGGTGATCGGTGTCAGGCGACGGGCTGAGA
>NW_011888833.1:2886056-2889299 GCF_000151845.1 Pteropus vampyrus | reverse complement strand
CTGAGCGGCAACTCACGGGGGTTTTAACATCAAACAACTGTTTCTCTGGAATCCTTGTTAATGAATCTGCATTTTGGGCTTCGAGTTCCTTAGGTTTTTTTTTGTTTGTTTTTTGGTGTTTTTTTAAATCAGTTACAGTTGATGGTCAACGTTCTATCAGTTCCAAGAGCTCAGATGGTCACATCGTCCACAGCGTGATCCCCCTGAGCAGCCTTGCGCCACCCCCGGTACCTCACAATTGCTAGTGTCGTTGACTGTGTTCCCTGTGCCGTCCCTCACATCCCCAAACCCCTCCCATCTGCCAACCCTCAGCTTGTTCTCTGTATGTGAATCTCTGAATTTACTTTCAAAATACGAAAAAAAGGGATACGATATAAAAATTGTCACTCGGAATGACAGGGTCACCCCGAAAGGTGAAAATGCCGAAAATCGGCTTTAAAATTGCTATACGCTACTGGAAGGAGTGAATTGCTTGAAAAATGCCATATTTTCGTGCAGTGTAGGCTTTTTCTTTGTTTGACATCTGGCTCATAGGATTTCATGAATAGAAAATTCCACAGCCTATTAGGTTTCAGAAAGCCCGACACGTATAATCGAATTAAAATCCTTTCTTCAATACCCCAACCTCATTTACTGCCTTCCAATCTTTAAAATGTTTTTCAGCATAGCATATAGCCATCAAATTCGAATGTATATAACTGAATGTATATAACTGAATGTATATAACTGAATGTATATAACTGAATGTATATAACTGAATGTATGAATGTATATAACTGAATGTATATAACTGAATGTATATAACTCGAATGTATATAACTCGAATGTATATAATTGCATATTTTTAACATATATTTAACAGAATGGATATAATTGCATATTTTTAACAGATATGTCGGTCACAGGGATGGCTCTGTTCTCCCTCTGCTTTGCCACACGGTTTGCTGACTGACGTGTGCCAGGTCGTACTGTGTGTTTATGCTTCAGCCTCATTTCCAGTCGGTGCTGTTATAACTTCCACAGGGAAAGGCACAGGTAGGAGAGCGCAGTGAACTCTCGCGAACTAAACACACGCGGGGGCCAGCTCTGAAGTCGGGGACAGCACGTCGGCTTCCTCCCGCGGGTGCCTCCAGCCACCATGCCACCCGGCTGCCCGAAGCGCCTGGCGGGGCCACAGAGAAGACTCGCCAGTTCAGGCGGTGGCCACGTGCAATCGTCGTAGGGTGATCGGTGTCAGGCGACGGGCTGAGGGCATACACGTGACAGCTGCTGCCGGAGGTGCTCCAGATGAAGCCAGTAAGGAGTCCAAGACCAAACAGGTGCTACTCATCGCCACGCCCACGAGCGGTCCCGGGTGGTCTGATGGCCCCACAGCCTCGGCAGCACCTGGTGTCACTCTCGTCCCTGTGAGCGTCTCGTGATTTTATCAGTGTTTCCCTGAAGCCGAAGAGGTTAAACGTTTTCTTTTACGTTTTCATCGACCATGTGTTTATGCCTTTTTGCGTAGTATCTATTCAGGGTTTTTTTTTTAACCCATTTTTCTAATGGGTTTTCAGTACATTTTATTTGACAAGGTTCTTTATATCTTCCAGCTTGATGGACTTTACCAGGTGTACGATGCAAATCTCATCTCCCTCTGGGTTTCTGGCCCGTCTCTCTCGCTGGTGAATTTTGGTAAATGGTAGCTTCTGATAGATCTTGATGTGAGAACCAAGTGACTTTCTTCTGTTTCGAGTGTTGTTGTCTCTTCCGGAAAAAATGTTGTATTAGTTGGGAAGTTGCTCCCGTACGTCTTTCTAAAAGCTATTATGTTTTCAAAGAACTCAAATTAAGGACGTAAGAAATTAAGACGAGAGTGAATGCAGCTGGAGGCTGGGTTACGAAACCAGAAGTCAGTTCGCGAGTAAGTATTCCAACAAAAGCACAGCTGGACACGACCGGTAAACTCAGGAGAGGGTTGAAAACTCAGGGGAGGGGTCCAAGCAAGCCCAGTAGAGAGTCAGAAGGGCCATTAAGAAGTTAGGACAAAGCATAGGGAAATGAGAAGGCGGTTGGATGAACCTGAAATTTACTGATAATTACCTCAAATGTCAATGCACAAAACACTATTTAAGGCCGGGTGACGAATTCTGTACAAACGTGTTGGACATTCTTCTAGTGATGAACATTAAATGGTCTCTGAATGATGTTTGAACATTGGGCACACGGAAAGGTGTGTTTCTATAGAACATATTCATGTCGAAATAACAGGGGAGAAAGGAAATATTTAAAATGTTGAGAGGTATGGCAGTGCCACTCCGCACACACAAATGCATTAAGGTTTTTCTTCTACCGGCAGGATCTGACGATATATGAATAACCTCACTTGTGTTTTTGTAGAAAGATTCAGGACTCTCTCAAACTCCGTGGTGAGACAGGATGTCTCTTCTGCATGATGCACTGACTGGGTCTTCTGCTCGTCCCTCATCGTAGGGGAATCCGGTCTCTGCCTTTTCCCGCTGAAGGAGACACCTGCTTAGACCCCGAGCCAGCCTCCTCCTGTGAGTACAGAATCTATATCTACAGAAGCCAACTGTTCTCTCAAAATAAAATCTTTTAGAAAGTTAGCTCTGAGGTATAAGCATTTGTCGAGTGCTATGCAAAGTATGTTTTCTGGTAGGCGAAGACTTCTTGGGATGCTAGGCCGGCGTTGAGTTTTTTTCCTAACGAACATCCCCAGGAGGAGGAAGCAGTCCTTTTTCCCCTGAGCTGTTCAAATTGTTCCCCTCTTTAGAAAACTTTCTCCAGAACGGGCTGGGACTTTTTCTTTTATTCAGCTGTCCGCTCAAATATCATGTCATCGGTCAATAATTTTCTAATCTCCCTGTGACCCCAGTCATCATGAATGTCTCTCTCTCCCTTATCATTTATCATGACATTTAATTAAATTGTGACTATAAATTTATAATTGGATGATAGAAAACAGATTTCAACCATCGCAATTAATTATTGCAGAATACCACTCAAAAATCATTATGTACTTGTAGTTGAGTGGCTTTATTTGAACTACTTTTTAAGTTTTTGGAGTATGAATCATCTGCGCTCTCAATACATCTGAGCCCTTAACGTAAAGCAATCTTCAAATATTTCTGTGTAAAATGCTTCCGGCTGACATGAGTCTCCTCTTCAAGGAGCATCTCATTGAGTCAGGAGAAAACAATATGAAAGGAATAGATAATACAGTAAAAATTTTTATAAAGAGGA
>NW_011888833.1:2883644-2886006 GCF_000151845.1 Pteropus vampyrus | reverse complement strand
ACATCCCCAGGAGGAGGAAGCAGTCCTTTTTCCCCTGAGCTGTTCAAATTGTTCCCCTCTTTAGAAAACTTTCTCCAGAACGGGCTGGGACTTTTTCTTTTATTCAGCTGTCCGCTCAAATATCATGTCATCGGTCAATAATTTTCTAATCTCCCTGTGACCCCAGTCATCATGAATGTCTCTCTCTCCCTTATCATTTATCATGACATTTAATTAAATTGTGACTATAAATTTATAATTGGATGATAGAAAACAGATTTCAACCATCGCAATTAATTATTGCAGAATACCACTCAAAAATCATTATGTACTTGTAGTTGAGTGGCTTTATTTGAACTACTTTTTAAGTTTTTGGAGTATGAATCATCTGCGCTCTCAATACATCTGAGCCCTTAACGTAAAGCAATCTTCAAATATTTCTGTGTAAAATGCTTCCGGCTGACATGAGTCTCCTCTTCAAGGAGCATCTCATTGAGTCAGGAGAAAACAATATGAAAGGAATAGATAATACAGTAAAAATTTTTATAAAGAGGAAAAGGTAGTGTTAACGCTTTGCCCGCTGCATCAGGAAAGGACGCTCTGTGGAGGTGACATTTTGCGGGAAACTTCCAAGGTGACAAGAAGTTATCGAACACCGGGAATCTCTAGGTGGGTTCAGGAGGGTGGGTGGATGCTCTTTGATAGGAGTGTAGGGTGGCAGAGTGACACTCGGGGTTAGACAGGATATCAGTGCCAAAAAGTGAGTCAGGGATCAATGAGGGAGGATCAAATTACCTGGTCCAGCGTAGGACACCTGGACAGTGTGAGCCAAGCCACAGACATGACCCGCTGGATGTTCAGGGCAGCAGGCCGGAGTCGGGTTTGCACAGATTCTGTCAATGAAGGAGCCGATTCCGGTTCACTGATGAAATTCGAGTTCAGGGTAGTGGATGGGGCTTTGCCGAGCAGGAAAGGGCTCCGAGAGGTGTCACCCATCACGCAAGGCTAGTGCCAAGAGCCTGGGTCAGTAGGGAGTGGAGAATGTCCATGCGGGAGGTTCTGGCTGCAGGAGGTCATGTACCTGCCTGGTCATTTTTAACGGTGGTTTTCGGGCGTCACCCTGGAAGCGTGGGGTGGGGACACGGTCTTTCAGGGTTGATGATTTATGAGCGGAGAAGTTGGGACCGAGAATGTTAGGTAGAGAGGTGGACGGAAGCGGGCGCGGAACTTAGCTGGTTACCGTGTGTCATCACGGACAGTTGAGCACAGAGAAATCCACCCTTGGGATATGAAGAGATCTGTCATTTCTGTTCTCAGATGAGGCTGGGTTTGGGGGACCAGCACGTGCCCAATTGGCAGTGACGGGGACGGGGAGGGAGCACCCTCTCAAAGGGGGGCAGGAGGGGCAGAAGGGACATGGCCTTGACCTTTCTTTCTCGGAGGCATCTGCTCGATGCTGGTCCAGGGGCTACTTCTCAATATTTGGTGTTAGCAGAAATGCACATTCCTGGTCCCCAAATGAGGAACACGTGGTCTGAGGTCCGACAATCATCCCATGCGGTCCCTGTTGGGACCCTCCAGGAGAGGACGGAGGGCTCCAGCCAGCCGAGGGAGGGCTCCGGGCTGGCACGCTTCATCCCCTGCATGGTTCAAGCTTTGCATTGTGATTCGTTTGAAGCGGGGAAGCCCGCATGAATGTGATGTCCTAGACCTCCCAGGGGAATCAGGAGGCCTGGCTTAGAGGGCGGTGGTCTCGACGGGCAGGCCAGTTACTAACACAGCCCCAAGCTGGCCGGGAGGTCAGGTGCAGCCCCCAGGAGGAGAATGTGAACACACCCTGTGAGACCACACGTGGGAGGCTTCTGGATTTGGGCATCCGCTTACGACTAACTGCAATGGGTGGGCGAGGTGACTCCCTTTGCTGGGCTGTGTGTACCCACCCGAGCCCCACACTGGCCATCCTTCACCTGGATGGGCAGCTCCTCTGCAGACAACTGATAACTTGTAGAAACAGCCACAGGCAGAGGTGGAAAATGGGAAAAGCAAGGGAGAGACTGGCCGTGACCTTGAGGGAAGTCGGTCTGTCTTGGGAGGCAGAGTCTGGAGCCAAGACAGACGCTCTGAAACGACTGTCACCTGCCTTTTTATGCGCATCCCGCCCCGAAGCGTAATACGTTGTGATAACGGACTTGTTCTTTAGTAAATTCTTCTGAGAGAAATAAAATTCTGAACAGTAGATGGTTTCGTGGGTGGGATATTAGGTGTCGTGTGGAGAGAGATCTTCACTCGTCATTGTTCTGTTTGTATTTGCCAGGATTCTGATTCATTGTTATAGTCAAGTGTACAGGGTTAATCGAGCCCGAGGGAGTATTGTTCTGTTGTT
>NW_011888833.1:2878412-2881579 GCF_000151845.1 Pteropus vampyrus | reverse complement strand
TTTTTATGCAAATTTCCAGGAATATGCTATTGTTCGGTTTCATCTTAAAGACTTAGATTGTGGTATTTGATTTCCGTTATTTGAGAAACGATGGGTACGTAACTGCTTTTACATGTACAATTACGATGTCATATACACGAGCAAACAAACCCACGTTTTGTATAGTCAGTATTTTGAACATAATTCAGGATTTCTATTTTATATCCGCTGCTTTATTTTTTTACCCTCACGATCCCCCCTTCTCCCGATCCTCCGGCATCAACCGATCTGTTCTCTGCGTCCACGGGCTCCGTTTCTGTTTTAATTCCGCATAGAAGAGAGATCGTACGGTATTTGTCTTTCTCTGACTTATTTCACGTAGCCTGAGACCCTCTGGACCCACCCGCGTTGTCACACGTGGCAAGATTTCATTCTTTTTATGACTAATGTTCCATGGATTGCGTGCGTGTCTCACAAATGGTTTTCGCCATTCATCCGTCGCCGGACGCTTAGGTTTGTTTCCATATCTTGGGTTTTATAAATAACTGCAGTGAACACAGTGGTGCACATAGATCTTTTGGAGTGCGTGTTTTGGTTTTCAGAGAAACGTCCAGAAAAGGAATTACTGAACCGTACTGTAGTTCCACTTGTTAATTTTTGTTTTCTCAAAATTAACTTCTCGAGGGAACTGCATCCTGCTTGCCCCAGAGGCAGCACCGATGTGCACGAGTGTTGCTTTCTGTCCGCATCTTCGCCAGCACTTGCTTTTAATTTTTTCTCGCAGCCGTTCTAACCGGGACGAGGTGGTACCTCACTGCGGTTTTGATTTGCATTTCTCTGATTAAGGATGTCGTGCATCTTTTCATGCAGCTGCTGTCCATCTGTATGTCCTCTTTGAAAAACGGTCTTCTAAAAATTTCTATTACCTTCCAGTGTACAGTGCATTGGTTAGACATTTATATAGTTTATGAACCGACCCCCCTAATTGTTCCTTCTCTCCTTTGACGCTCCATCTAGCCATTACATTAGTGCTGACTGCATTCCCTATGCCGTGCTCCCCATCCCTGCGACCACCCCTATCAACTACTAATTGATATTTCTCTAACCCTTCACCCCAATCCCCCTCCCCCTGGCCGTCACCGTATTGCCCTCCATATTCGTGAGTCTGTTTTTGATTAGTTTGTTCTTTTCGTTCCTTAGCTTCCTCATAGAAGTGAAATCATATGGCATTTATCTTTCCCTGACTTATTTCACTCAGCATATGAGCCTCTAGGTCCATCGATGTCCTTGCAAATGGGAGGATTTCATTTTTTTAATGGCTGAGTAATATTCCATTGTATATACAAACCGTAACTTCTTTATCCAGTCATCTCTTGATGGGCATTTAGGTTGCTTCCATATCTTGGCTTTTGTTAATTGTGCCGCCATGAATATTTGGGGAGCATAAATCTTTACGAATTATTGTTTTAGTTTTCTTTGGCTAAATACCCGGAAGTGCAATATCTGGGTCAAAAGGTAGATCCATTTTTGACTTTTTGAGGAACCTCCAGACTGTTTTCCATCGCAGCTGTACCAATTCGCAATCCCACCAATGGTGTACGAGAATTCTCTCTTCTCCGCATCTTTGCCAACACTTGTTTTTCTGTGATTTGTTGGTGACAGCCACTCCGACAGCTGGGAGCTGACAGCTCATTGTGGTTTTCATTTGCATTTCTGATTCGTGCCCTCAAGCATCTTTTCAAATGTCTATTGGTCGTCTGTATGTCTTCTTTGAAGAAATATCTGTTCAGGTCTTCTGCTCATTTTTTAATTGGATTTTTTGTTTTTGTTGTAGAGTTGTATGTGTTCTTTATATATTTCGGATATTAACCTCTTATCAGATGTATCACAAGCGAACATCTTCTCCCATTCAGTTGGTTGTCTTTTTGTTGTGTTGATGGTTTCCTTTGCCATATAAAAACTTTTTAGTTTGATGTAGTCCCATTTGTTTATTTTTTCTTTTATTTCCCTTGCCCAAGGAGATATATCCGAAAAGAAATTACCGTTAGCAGTTTCAGAGAGTTTACTTCTTATGTGTTGTTCCAGAAGTTTTAGGATTTGGGGTCTTACATTTAAGTCTTTGATCCATTTTTGAGTCCATTTTTGTCTACAGTATCAGAAAGCCATTGGGTTTTATTTTTTTTGCACGAGGCGGCCTCGTTTTTCCAAAACCATGTATTGAATAGACCATCCTTTCTCTACTGTGTATTCTTCAATTCTTTGTTGTAAGTTATTCGACCGTAATGCGTGGGCTCAATTCTGGGCACTCCGCTCAGTCCCATTGACCTCTGTGTCTGTTTTTATGCCGGTGCCGCGTGCTGTTTTGATGACTCTAGCTTTGGAATACAGTTAAAACCAGGTTGCCTCTAGCTTTGTTCTATCAAAATTGCTTTTGGTATTCAGGATTTTTATGGTTCTACACAAAATTCAGTATCCTTTTTCTAATTCTGTGTAAAATGCCATCGACATTTTGATAAGGATCGCACTGAATCCGTAGATTGCTTTAGGTTGTATGGACGTTTTAACACTATTGATTCTTCCGATCGGTGATCATGATGCATCTTTCCGTGCATTCGCATCTTCAATTCCTTCCACGAACATCCAGGAGTATTCGCTATTCGGCTTTTACCTCCTCCGTTCAATTTATTCCTAGGTATTTTATTCTTTTTGATACGATTGTAAAAGGGTTTGTTTTCTTTGCTTCTCTTGCTGACAGTTTATTAGCATATATAAATTCGACAGATTTTTTTGTGTGTGTTGATATCGTACCATGCATCTGGAAAGAATTAGTATATTAGTTTTGAGTTGGTTTCCCTCCCCCACGCCATGGTGTGTTTAGAGTTTTCTATACATCACGTCATCTGTAAATAGTGACAGTTTTACTTCTTCCTTTATGATTTGGATGCCCTTTATTTCTTTTTTCTCATCCTAGTGTCTGAAACATAAATTAGTCTTAATTTTATCAGGACGTGCTCAGTGCATATGGGAAGATCTGGCAATGCATGTGTCTTTTTTCGATTTAAAAAAGGATGTAGAGCAGCAGAACCATATACAAGCACTCAAAGTAGTCTGAACACCGTTTGTAATGATATTCTATGGAACAGAATTCACAGGAGAAAGGAAAGGCTTGCCCCCTTTTACCTCTGACT
>NW_011888833.1:2872638-2877483 GCF_000151845.1 Pteropus vampyrus | reverse complement strand
TATTTTGGATATTAGGTCCTTGTCAGAGGCATTGCTTGCAAATATATTTTCCCATTTGGATGGTTGTCGCTTTACCTTGTTGACGGTTTCTTTTGCTGAGCAGAAGCTTTTTAGTTTGACATAGTTCCATTCATTCATTTTAGCTTTTACTTCCCTTGCTTTTGAGGCCAAATTCATAATATCCTCTTTAAGTCCAAGGTCCTTGAGTTTATTTTTTATGTTTTCTTTTATTTATTTTATTGTTTCGGGTCTTATATTCAGGTCCTTAATCCATTTTGAGTTAATATTGGTGTGTGTTGATAGACAAGAGTCTAGTTTCGTTCTTTTGCAGGTGGCTTTCCAGTTGAGAAATGCTTTTGAGATAATGATTTTTAGGCTTCATTTTGTTAATGTGGCGTGTCATTTGAAATGATCGGTGGATACTGAACCAACTTCGAGTGTCTGGAATAAATCCCATTATGATCATGCTGTACGATCCTGTGGTATTGCTGAATTTGGTTTGCTAGTATTTTGTCGAGTTTTGCATCTATATTCATCAGGGATATTGGCCTGTAATTTTCTTTACTGGGGCATCCTCATCTAGGTTTTTTTTTTTTAAATCAGGGTCATGATGGCCTCCTAAAATGAATTTGGAAGAATTCCACACCCCATTCCCCCTACCCCCGCCCCCCCGCCCCGCCCTTCTGCTGTGTTTTAGAAAAATTTGAGAAGAATCAGTGTTCTTCTTTGCACCTTTGGTAGGGTCACCATTGAAGGACTTCCGTTGGCAGGGAGGTATTTTGATTCCTGTTTCCATCTCCTGCCTGGTGATGGGCCTGTTCAGGTTTTCTCTTTCTTCCCGTTTTGGATTCAGCAGGTTGTATGTTTCTAGGAATTTATCCATTTCTTCTAGATGGTTCAGTGTGTTGGCATACGATTGTTCATTCGATTACTGGTCATTTAATAATTGTTTAGTTAATCCTTTGTTGATCCGTGGCATCAGTTGTAATATCTCCTTTCGATTGTACTTACTTGAGTCCTCTTGTAATGGCCTGCTGAAATGTGAAAGGGTTAAAGGATAATTAAAACCTGAAACTGGACAAAGGAAGTCCATAACTTAGGCCTAGTTTCTGGAACCCCTAACCACATTCTGTTAATCATGAAACTTGCAACAATGAGCTCATACGCTAACTGCCAATTTTAGCCTGTGTAACCCTGCTTGCTTGCGTGGCATGAAAAATAATCAATTGTATATAAGCTGAAAATTACTGTTTGGCCATCGCCCATGGGAACACCGGCTATTGTCCATGGGAACATAGGCAATCACCCATAGGAACATAACATTCTAACACAAGCTTTCTGCTTCTGTACTCCCCGCTTGCACACCTGACCAGTGGGTTGACAGGTAGTGAATAGGAGAAAGATGGACCTTTGTGTTTAAGACAGAATGAGGAATGGGATTTGGGGCTTAAAAACCTTGTATCTTGGCATTTCGAGGCTGCTCCTTTGCAAGGACAGCCGCCGGCTAATAAACGGTCTCCTGGTTAAGAGCACTCAAGTTGGGTCTGGTTATTCTGGACACAACACTCTCCCTTCCTTTCGTGGTGAGTCTGGCGAAAGGCTTGTTTGTTTTCTTTTCAAAGAACCAGCTCTTCAGTTTCTTGATGTATCGTATGGTCTTTCTAGTCTCTTATTTCTGATCTCATCTGTTACGTCCTCTCTTGTTCTCACTGCGGGCTTTGTTCTTTTTCTAGTTCCTAGAGGTATAGAGTTAGGTTGTCTGAGACCGGTTTTGTTTGCAGTAGGCACTTATCACCGCAAACTTCCATCTTTGAAATGCTTTTGTCAAATCCCACAAATTGTCATGTGTTATACTTTCATTTCCCTCAAGGTGTATTAAAATTTTCCCTTTTGATTTATTCTTCGACCGATTGATCGTTCAGTAGCACATCGTTTAATCTTCACGTATTTGTGACTTTTCCAGGTTTCTTCGTGTTCAGAAAAAAAAAAATGCTTCGTATGATTTCGATTTTCTTAAATTTATTGACTCGTTTTGTGGCCTAACGTGATCTATCCTGGAAAATGTTTTTGGGGACGGTCGCACAACACTGCGCACACTAAACGCCATTGAATCACACGGCTGAAAAGAGCTATAATGACTTCTGAGCTCTATATACGTTGTTTCAGTAGCAGAGTGAAAGACTCCTTATCTGAGGCATTAAATAAACGCAGGGACGCTGTCAGGCTTACCAGGTGACACCCGCTTCCCGCAACAGGCCCCTTGATCTCCAGGACTGAACATCCGCATTGCAGAAAACAGAGAAATTCGTGGGCAGTGAATGAATGACTTCCCGTGGACCTACAATGCCCGAGTTCGGGACAGGCGTGCGTTGCCGTGGCTTTCCCTTAAAATGCTCCACAGAACACAACGTGTAGTCACCCTGGAGAGAACTGTGAGGTGAGGTCAGTGTGGAGAGAACCGATTGTTTCTAGACAGCTCTTCACCCTCCCTAAAGATCCTCGGATGACCGAGAGTCTGGCTCAACTGCGAGCCTCCAGGCTTCAATAGTCCCGAACCTGTCGAATAGTTCGAATGAGGTTTTTTGGCGGAGTGTTTAGGGTTTTCTGTATATAATATCACAGCACCTGCAGACAGATGCTTTAAAGCCTCCCTTTTTCCCAAATGCCTTCAGTTCTTTTAACCAATTGCTCTGAATATGACGTCAAGTGCTATACAGAAGAACCGGTGAATGTGAGTGACCTTGTTTCTAATTTAGAGAAAAGATTTTCGGACTTTTATCACTGCGTATCGTGTTAGCCGTGGGCTTGTCTATATGACTTTATTATGTTGAGATATGTTCCTTCTGTACCTACTTTGTTGGGACTTCCGATCATGTCAGAATCTTGAATTATATTCAATGCTCTTTCAACATCTCTTTAATGCAAGTTACTTTTATTTTTCAATTACAGTTGACATTCAATACCAGTTCCAGGTAAACAGCATCGCGGTCAGACATATACATGATCTGCGAAGTTACCCCCCTGATAAGTCTGGTACCTACCTGGCACCATACATAGTTTTCACAATATCACGGACGAGAGTCCCCGTGCTAAACTCTACATCACCCTATTTTGTAACTATCGATTTGTTCTTCTTGATCCTTCACCTTTTATACCCAGCCCCCAAATCCCTCCTACCTGGCAACTATCAATTTATTCTCTTGTTTATTCATTTGTGTGTTTAGATCGCACATGTAAGTGGGATCTTATGGTACTGGTCTTTCTCTGATTTATTTCACTCAGCACAATACCCTCTAGGTCCATGCATCTTGTCACAAATGGCAAAATTTCATCCTTTTTAGTGGCCGATGACTAGTCCATTGTATATACGTACCACTTCTTCGTTATCCAATCGTCTGTTGATGGGCTTTTAGGGTGCTTCCACATCTTGAAACTGTTGTAAATAGCACTTCAGTGAACACAGGGGTGCATATACCTTTTCGAATGAATGTTGTGGATTTCTTTGGATAAATACCCAGAAGTGGGATGACTGGGTCATATGATAGTTCTTCTTTTCATTTTCCGAGGAAACTCCATACTGTTTTTCCATAGTACCTGCACCAATTTAGATGCCAACAACAGCGCACAGGGGTTCTCTTTTCTCTGCATCTTCGCCAACACTGGTCGTTCGTTGATTCATTGATGAGTTGGCCATGCTGACAGGTGTGCGGTGGTGTCTCATGATGGTTTTAATTTGCATTTCCCCGATTAGGATTTTGAACATCTTTTCATACGTTTATTGGCCATCTGTATGTCCTCTTTGGAGAAATGCCTTTTCAGGTCCTCTGTCCATTTTTAAATAGGATCATTTGGGTTTTTGGTGTCGAGTTGCATGCGTTCTTTATAAATTTTAGATATTAACCCCTTATCCAATATATCATTGCCAAATGTCTTCTCCCATTCAGTAGGTCGTCTTTTCATTTTGTGGATGGTCTTCTTTGCTGTGCACAAACTTTTGTTATGATGTCCCATTTGTTTATTTTTTCTTTAGTTTCCCTTGCCCAAGATGATAGGTCAGAAAACATATTACTAAGAGCGATGTCAGAGATTTTACTGCCTATGTTTTCTTCTAGTTTTATGGTTTTGGTTCTTCGGAAAAGTCTTTAATCTACTTTGAGTTTACTCTTGTATGTGGCGTAAGAAGGTGGTCTGGTTTCATTTTTATGCATGTATCTGTCCAGTTTTCTCAACACCATTTATTGAAGAGACTCTCTACATTCTATCGTATATTCTTGCCTCCTCTGTCATAGATGAATTGCCCACAAAGGCGTGACTTTTCTTTCTGGGCTCTCATCTGTTCATTCATCTACGTGTCTGTCTGTCTGTCTGTTTTTGCTAGTCTCGTGTTTTTTGATGACTATAGCCTTGTAGTACAGTTTCATGTAGACTGATACCTCCAACTTTATTCTTTCTCAAGATCACTTTGGCTATCCGGGGGCTTTGTGGTTCCATGTACATTTTAGGATGACTCGTTCCAATTCTGTGAAAAATGCCATTGGTATTTTGACAGGGATCACATCGAATCTGTAGATCGCTTTGGGTATTATGGACATTTTAACGATGTTAATTCTTCCTATCCATGTGTACAGTGTATGCTTCCATTGATTTGTATCTTCTCAAATTTCTTTCTTCAATGTCATAATTTTCTGAGCACAAGTCTTTTACCTCCTTGGTTAAATTTATTCCCAGATTTTTTTTGTTTTGTTTTTTTTTCCCCCCTACAGCACCTAGTCTTCCTAGGTGGTCTCCCATCCAAGTACTAACCAGGCCCGACCCTGCTTAGCTTCTGAGATCAGACATTGGGCT
>NW_011888833.1:2871553-2871978 GCF_000151845.1 Pteropus vampyrus | reverse complement strand
TTGTATGTGGCGTAAGAAGGTGGTCTGGTTTCATTTTTATGCATGTATCTGTCCAGTTTTCTCAACACCATTTATTGAAGAGACTCTCTACATTCCATCGTATATTCCTGCCTCCTCTGTCATAGATGAATTGCCCACATAGGCGTGACTTTTCTTTCTGGGCTCTCATCTGTTCGTTCATCTACGTATCTGTCTGTCTGTTTTTGCTAGTCTCGTGTTTTTTGATGACTATAGCCTCGTAGTACAGTTTCATGTAGACTGGTACCTCCAACTTTATTCTTCTTTCTCAAGATCACTTTGGCTATCCGGGGGCTTTGTGGTTCCATGTAAATTTTAGGATGACTCGTTCCAATTCTGTGAAAAATGCCATTGGTATTTTGACAGGGATCACATCGAATCTGTAGATCGCTTTGGGTATTATGGAC
>NW_011888833.1:2870922-2871258 GCF_000151845.1 Pteropus vampyrus | reverse complement strand
ATCTCGGTTATCGGTCTTGCTTCTCATCGCTCTGACCACTTCATGCCAATCCCTCTGGCCTGAAAAGTTTTTGTTGAGAAATCAACTGACGGTCTAACGGGAGCTCCCTTGTCAGTGGCCACCTGCTTTTCTCTTGCTGCTTTTGAGACGCTCTCTCTGTCTTTAACCGCCAGCGTGTCCTGGCGTGGACCTGTTCGGATTCTTCTCGTGTGGATCTCTCTGTGCTTCTGGGGCTTGTATGTCATCGCTCTGACCACTTCATGCCAATCCCTCTGGCCTGAAAAGTTTTTGTTGAGAAATCAACTGACGGTCTTACGGGAGCTCCCTTGTCAGTGG
>NW_011888833.1:2859710-2862877 GCF_000151845.1 Pteropus vampyrus | reverse complement strand
TTTTTTCCCCCCTACAGCACCTAGTCTTCCTAGGTGGTCTCCCATCCAAGTACTAACCAGGCCCGACCTTGCTTAGCTTCTGAGATCAGACATCGGGCTTGTTAAGGGTGGCATGGCCGTAGACCATGGACCCTGGCTCCACTGGGGCACGAACCTAGGACTTTCTGCGTATAAAGCAGACGTGCTCACCGCTACACTATGGAACCACGTCAAACCAGTGTTGTTTGTTTGTTTGTTTGTTTGTTTTTTAATGCAATTGTAAATGGAATCGTGTTCTAGGAATTTCTCTCTTTAGCCTGCTTTTGCTGAATCCCATAGATTTTGAGTTGTTTTTATTTTCACTTGTCTCTAGTTAGCTTTTGATTTCTTCCTTGATCTCCTTGCTAAGCCATTTATTGTTTACTACCACATTGTTTAGCTTCCACGTGTTTGTCTACATATCAGTTTTCTTGTCACCGATTGCTAATTTCATACCATTTAGTCAGAAAACACACTTAATATGATTTCGGTCTTTTTAAATTTATTGAGACTTGTTTTGTCACTCAACATGTGGTCTATGCAGGAAAAAATTCCATATGCACTCAAGAATGTATATTCTGCTGTTTGGGGTGAAATGCTCTAAAAATATCAATTAAATCCATCTAGTCTAGTGTGTCACTTAAGGCTGTTGTATCCTTGTAGATTTTCTGTCTGGAAGATCTATCCTGTGATACGACTGTATTACTGTCCATCTCTCACTTTATGTCAGTCAGTATTTGATTTCTATATGTAGGTGTTCCCGTGTCGGGTGCATAAATATTTACTAGGATTAGATCTTATTGTTGAATTGATCCCCTTATTATGTGAGGTCCTTTGTCTCTTATTATCACCTTCGTTTTAAAGTCTCTTTTGTCCGGTATGAGTACTGCTACCCCAGCATTTTTTTTTTTTTTCATTTGCAAGAAATATCTTTTTTTTTTTTTTTTATCCCTTTAATTTCAGTGTGTCTTTCGATCTGAAGCGGGTGTCTTGTCGAGAGCATATACACGGGTCTTGTTTTCTTATTCATTCAACCACCCCGTGTCTTTTGACTGGAGCCTTTAATCCAATTACATTTAAAGTGATAATTGACAGGTACATAGTTATTGCCATTTTCTTATTTGTATTTGCCTTTTTTTTTTTTTTTCCCTTCCCCTTCTTAAAAAAGCACTACTGGCTTGGAGGTGACGAACTCCTTTAGCTTTATCTCATCTGCGAGGCTCTTTATCCGTCCGGCAATGCTACATGAATGACAGCTGTGCCGGGTAGAATAATCTCGGTTATCGGTCTTGCTTCTCATCGCTCTGACCACTTCATGCCAATCCCTCTGGCCTGAAAAGTTTTTGTTGAGAAATCAACTGACGGTCTTACGGGAGCTCCCTTGTCAGTGGCCACCGGCTTTTCTCTTGCTGCTTTTGAGACGCTCTCTCTGTCTTTAACCGCCGGCGTGTCCTGGCGTGGACCTGTTCGGATTCTTCTCGTGTGGATCTCTCTGTGCTTCTGGGGCTTGTATGTCTATTTTGTTCTCCAGGTCAGAGAAGTTTTCAGTCATTATTTCCTCCATTGGGGTCTCGATCCCTTGTTCATGCTTTCCCCTTTCCGGCCCCCGAATGAAGTGAATGTCGTCATGCTTGATATTGTCCCAGAGGCCTCTTAAACTTTTTTTTTTTTTAATTCTCTCTTTGTTGTTCCTTTTGGGTGTTTTCTGTCTGATCTCTCTTTCGTGTTGGTTTTGTCTTGTGTTAGGGCCACGTGTAAGTGATGTCCTCATACAGTATTTCTCTTTCTCTGACTTCTCTCATTTAACGTAATGCCCTTAAAGTCCACCCACGTTGTTGCAAATGGCAGGATTTTCTATTTCTTACGGCTGAATCCTATTCCGTTATCCGTGCCAGTCTGAACTGCGCGGCTCGGTGGGGGGGAAAATACCCACTCATAAGTGACCCTGCACCATTGAGATGGCACCCACGTGCCTGCACCCATTCACGAGCCCAACGAAAGTGCAAGAGGGTTCCCTTTGGTCCTCGCCAGCGCTCGTCACCTATGGCATTTCAAAGCCAGCCATGCTAACGGCCCGAGGTGGTATCTCACTGTGCTTGTGATGGGCGTGTCCCCAGTCATTGGTGATGCCGAGCATCTTTTCCTGTGCCTAGTCATCATCTGTACATCTTCTTTGGAGAAATGTGTATTGAAGTCCTTTGCCCACTTTTACGATGGCTATTTCTTTATTTTGTTCCTTCATTGTTTTCCTGATTCATTTATGGAACTATATGTCCTTTGAGATCTCATTCAGCTTCTTTGGGGTGATAATTTTGAATTATTTTTCAGGCACACTGTAGGTATCCCTTTCTTTGAGTTAGTTACTGGACTGTTACATTTCCTTTGGTGTCACGTCTACCGGGTTTTTTGGGGTTCTCACAGCCTTGTGTGATGTCTGTGCTGTTGAAGGAGCAAAAGACCTTCTCATCTTTCCTTTTAGTGGATACATTCCTTCCTTCAGTGGGTCCCAGGCCCTGAGATTGCCTCTGGGAACCCTGACTCAGAAGCAGGGTCAGAGCTGGGGTACTTGGCTGCGGGAGATTCACAGTGGCACTGGCTGTTGTCGGGCCAGTTCCCAAGGGCTGAGATGGGCACGGATCCTGTCTCCTCCTGGGGAGACGAGTCTGGCTTTAGGACAGTGGTCAGTAGGGCTGGGGCTGAGATGAGGGTCTGTTTCAGTGTCTGCGTCTGAGTCTGTAGCTTTGGGGCCGGTCAGCAGGCATGTGGATGAGTACGATTCCACTGAGAGTCTGGGAAGGCTCGTGCTTGTCACTCCGAGCCATCGGGCGGCTGGGTTTGGCTCCAAAGCATGGCCGGTAGGGGGGCATGAACACGTGTGCCTGCCACTAGGGTTCTGGGCCCGAGAGACCGTAACTGCAGAGGTGGAGCCTGGATGTGCAGTCAGGTTGGGGGTCAGCAGGCCTACACCGGGGGCATGGAGAAGAGAGTGTCCACCGGGTGTCTGGTTGGGTATGGTGGCAGGACCACTGTTGAGAAGTGCTGAGCTGAGGCAGAGGCATTCTTCTGGGTGCTGAGCAGCATCCTGGGCCACTACCCACTGGAGGCCAGTAGCACCCAGCCCCTGATTTGTGACAACCGGCATGTCTCCC
>NW_011888833.1:2855414-2857907 GCF_000151845.1 Pteropus vampyrus | reverse complement strand
CTGGCCAGACCCATTCCTCTGTGTGACAGTCTTACTCTCAAGAAATCGGCCAGCTCCTGGGTCGCATCGGCCCGTGGCTTGTTTTTCCAAGCCCAGTGTGACCTGGGCACAGCCACACCACCCGTGCGGACTCCTGCCCCGGCTGCGTCCACGCTGCAGCAGCAGAGGTGAGTAGTGGCGACGGACCCTGTGGCCACAGTATGTCCTGTGACATGTTTCCTGCCTGGTCCTTTGGAGAAAAAATTCGCCACCCCTGCCGTGGAGAGAGAACAGGCTGGAACAGCTTCTTCGTGTCTCAGAGGGAGTCCAGGGAGGTGAGCGCTCCGGGGGCCCTTCCACAGAAGGGTCTGGGCTGCTCGTCTAGACCCAGGAGATCCCCCCTCTCCCCCACTGACCCCCTTACCCCCGGGGCCCTCCTTTCTTCCAGACTCGGGCTCAGGAATCTCTTTCTCATCGAGGATTCCTGAGCACGGCCTCAAATCACACAGCCTTGTGTCCACCCCTCTCCCCAGAGACTCCAGGCACTGCCCCCCCCACTTTTCTGATACACCCAGTATCTCACAGACACCCCACGCCCGAAGGAGCAGACGAGGCCGCCCCCGATGAGCAGCCCTGGTACACCTGTGCACACCTGCGGGCTGAGGAGGTACGAGGGCCTCGGCAAGCGCTACGCGAAGCGCGGTGCCTGGCCGACGTGGCCGAGGAGACCAGAAGCCACGGAAGCCACGGAGCAGAAGGGGTGGCAGAGAGCGGGCGCTCACAGTGCCCACAGGGAGGAGGGACGCTGCCCGGTGCAGGGGAGAGGGAGCCAGGCCGGCGGGGACGGGGGCCACTCGGGGCCGGGCACGCGGCCCGTCCGGGAGGATTCACAGAGGGGACACGGGGGCGCCGGGGCGAAGGGGCCTCTCTCACTCTCTCGAATGACTCGAAGGCTTCGATAGAAACGTGCAGCGTCGTTGAAAGGGAACTGAGCGCGTGCATTTCCGCTCACGAGAGCAGCCTTCTCCCTTCTGGGGACCGGCCGGCGACGCCGGCGTAAGATGCCTCTGACGCGCACGACGCAGGGACTCGCGTTCGTGTCTCGCTCCCCCCAGATGACGGGCGGCTGCCTCGCTAGGCTCCCCGTGGCCGCGTCCCACATCCTCGTGGCCTGGCCAGGTCGGACGGCGACAGGTGCCTGCCCCGTGAAGCAGCCGAGGCTCATAGAGGGCGACTTGCTACCCACGGGTAGTTCCATCCAGCCTGGGACCCGCGGGTGGGGCCCGGGCTAGCGGCCAGGTCTGCTGGGGTTCCCACCCACAGCTCATCCCAAGAATACGGTTTTGCAAAGTGCTCGGTAAAGGCTGCTGAAGAAATGGATGGATGGGCGGCCGGGCGAGTGGATGAAGCGCGTCTTTGTGAAGCTGCTCTTCGCTCTCCAGCGGGAGGCCGTGTGGCTAGGGGAGGGACCCAGCCATCCTATCCCTTGGTGTCTAACTAAACTGACTGCGGCCTCTAAGACACTTTCTTCATCGGTCTAGACGCCTTGAAGGTCAGGTGTGATCACTGAAGCAACGGTGTCACATAACCCGATAAAGTGCAAGATGAACGCGCGACTAAGTTAGGGCTAACTGTGATCGAACTATGTTCTTTCCTCGACATTTGAATCATTCGTCCACTAACTCATTCGTCCATTCAGTCTCGAGCGTCTTTTGGGTCCTGGGTACCGGGGCCACGGGAAGGCAGCTTCTGCCCTCAAGGAGCTCACTTTCTCACGGGAGAGACGGGAACGGAGCGGCTGGTCTGCTGCTGACGGGAGCTGCAGAAAGACGGGGCCTTGACATCTACAGTGATGGAAACATAAGCAATTCTTTTGGCCAAACTCGTAGGTGCTCCGCCTAGTGCTGACGTCTGGTTCTGGTCACCGCAGGCCGGGCCAAAGGTCCTGAAACATCTAGGGGACCGTGGACAAAATGAGGGTCACGTACTAAAGCTGACAAGCTCTGAGGAGGTCTTTGCGGCGGCCCTGCAAGCTCAGAGACCGAAGGTAACCATGAAGGATGCCGGCCTAAAATCGGGTCCTGGCGGGTGGTCACGTCCCAGGCATCCAGCTCCCTTGACACAGGTTAATCTGCACGTTCAACGAGCTTTCCATCGTCTTTTTACATCTAAGGTAACACGCCGTGGAAACGTCAGAGTGAACCCCTGTATCTGGACCCCTTAGGGCACAGCCACTGAATGAGCACAAGACCACGGAACCCCTCGTGGTGATCTCGTCTCGTCTCCCGAATCCCATCTCTCTGGGCGGTACGCGTGCGTCACTAGCTGACCCGCACCCTCCCGTGGAACAGAGGGATGTGTCCATCTGTGTCGCTTCTTCTCCAACCCCACAGATCCTCCCTCCTTCGCTTTCTGTCGCCCCCTTAATCTACCACCGGTGGGTCTCATGGAACCTTCCTATGCTCTCTTCTTTGATTCTCAATTTCCGAAATCAGCTGCCAGACTGCCATTCTC
>NW_011888833.1:2854635-2855364 GCF_000151845.1 Pteropus vampyrus | reverse complement strand
TTGGTTGATGGATCGATGATTGGTTATCTGATCAATTCATTCATTGATCAAATGATCAATTTTTGGTTGCTTGATCTACCCATCAATTTAGTGTTCGGATAACTGAATATTTGATTGAATAATGGATAACTGGATAATTGAGTAATTGGTTTATTGATTATGTTGGTAATTGGATAATTTATGGGATAGTTGATACCTTTATTATTGAAATGGTTCAATCGATCTATGTACCTTAAGTGAACAGAGAACATACTGGAAGGTATTGTGGCTGCTTCCAGGACAGAGAGGAAGGCCAGGTAAACCAGCGTGGGCCATTCAGGGTGCCGTGGCATCGATCGACCTGGAATTCTTCGGTCCTTGGCTGATGTTGACATGCTTGTAACAGGAACCCAGCGGCCTCTAGCTCGGTCAGGAGCCACCACCGTGCATTTAACTGACGGAAGCCAGGTCCCCCCCTTTCCCTCCAACTCACTTAACCCTTCGCTGGACTCTCGCTGCTGTGCCGTCTCCATGGCTCTCAGGTCTGTCCACCCCTCCCCCCACACTCCATCGGCACCCCTACGGGCTTGGTCCATCTCCTTCCTTGTCACCCCGGGATTACTGCATGGGGTCCCCATCTCCCATTTTCTGACCATGGTCCTGGCTGCTGGGGGATGGATTGTGATATAGCACAACGCTGTCCCCGTTCCCAAAAGCACCCTCCGCACCTTCGGGGTGCAAGACTGGCTT
>NW_011888833.1:2852295-2854585 GCF_000151845.1 Pteropus vampyrus | reverse complement strand
CCGGGCCGGCACCAGCTGGGGGGTGCACCTCGGCTCAGGAGTCGACTTCCTAAGCAACCCTAACCCGTGTGCCCGCCAGAGAGGGCGCCAGTGCCCCGCTACAGATGGGCCTGCCCCCCCCGTGCCTCGGCCCGTGGGAAAGCAAGTGGCACAGGCTCCCCACCTCTGCCTTCCCGAGGGAGTCCCAGGATCCAGCTCAGACAGCTGGCTCGCATCCACCCCGGGAGCCCTGCTCCCGAGAGCAGCAGCCTCATGCTCATCCCAGATTAAGAGCCAGGCCGCTTCTGCCCCAAACCTCAGTGCATAGAAACGGATGGCCTTGCATCTCGCGAGGGAGAAATAGCAGAGTTTCGATCATCGCTTAATTAGAAAATGCCGTGAAATGCACTTAGGCCCTCACGGCGTGACGACCAGAGCGATGTCACCGCCCCGTCCTTCTTAAGTATCATCGCTGCTCCACGTGGCTTCTCAAACGACGGCCAGAGCCAGAGCTGCTTGGTGCCATGCGCAGACCGGCTCCAGCCCAGCGGGGGGGCAGGAGGCCGCTTTCACCTCCAAGAACTCATACTTGTGGGGTCTTCTCTTTGCCCAAGCATTTCTTCCTCAGCTGGTCGGTTGCTCTGTGACATTTGTCCCTGGGGAAAAAAGAGAGAGGAGGAGGGAGAGGTAGAGGGAGAGAGAGACAGAGACAGAGACAGAGAGACAGAGAGACAGACACACAGACAGACACACAGACACACACACAGACACACACACACACACACACACACACACACACACACACGCAGCTGCTTCTAACGTGTGTGCTGTCTGGAGGGCGACAGCACAGGACACGATGGGAGGGAGAGACACCTCTTGGGCCAGCAGGGCTCAGAAACCTCTCGTCCCACCCCTGGTGTCCTGCTCCGCCAGGGCCTCGGACGGGGCCGTGAGGAGCGGGTCAGCAGAACACGATTCATTCACTTCCCACCACACGCATTCGGCTGTTAGGATGTGCCAGACGGTGCCAGCGGCAGAGGGTACAAAGCGTGAAACTCGGTTTTCCTCCAGCACCGGGGTTCCAGCCGAAGAGTCGATCTGGTAAAGATGCAAACAAACTGCCACCCCGTAGCCGCCACAGAAGGTGCTCCTGTGCCACCCCGAGGCATGTCGGGTGGCTTTTCCGGTGCAGGTGATGCCCCAGCTGAGCCTGGATGGAGATGCGTCAACCACGTGAGGAAGTGGGAGGAAGGGGGTGAAACCAGGCGGACTGAGGGACAAGACGAGCAGGAGAGAGGGGGCGTCGCGAGGTCAGAGAGCTGCACGAGTCCGGTCTTTGCAAGCCTCGGTCCGGGGAGCTCAACGCGGTCATGTTGGTTACAGTGATGCATGTGCTCGGGTCCCGGAAAAACAGCAGCCAGCGAGGAGTCCCTCAGGCCTGGGCCGTCCCGGCTTCCGGTGCATGCCGCTCGGTCCGGGATCTTCTTAGAGTGAAATAACTTTGAGTGTGGGGAAAGGTAGTGTGGGGGCTACGTTAAGAATTGAAGTCGCAAGGGCCGGATGATTCGCTCAGTCATTTGGCAAGTATTTATTCAGCACCGACTCTGTGCCAGGCGCCTTGCTGGACACTGGGGGCCCCAGAGGCAGCCGTGCTCCCCACCCTCGTGCCGTGGATGATACAGATCAGAGATCCCCCAAGTACGTACTAAGGTATCTAGAGTTATCCAAAAGGTCACAGGATTTAATCTGCCACATGGCATTAATGGGACCTGCATCTTTAAATGTTCCTACTAGGACCCACGGGGACGATGACCTAGAGGAAGGCGTGACCAAAGGCAAAACGACCACTGTCCACGCAGAGGTTTAGGTGAGATGCGATCAAGGTCTGAGCCGAAGCTCAAGGTCTGGTTTGGGTCACGGGGGTGGGGGAAGGGGAGAAGCAGCGAGGCAGAGCAGGAGGCGGTGTCTGCAGGGTCTCACGATGTCGTGGGCGTGGTGGAGAGGGAGCGTCTCCAGATGGGAACGCGGGGGGAAGGGTACCGGGTTCGGGGAGACATCTGGTTTGGATCATGCTGGATTTAGGTCATCTGTGGGTCCTCTGGCCAGACCCATTCCTCTGTGTGACAGTCTTACTCTCAAGAAATCGGCCAGCTCCTGGGTCGCATCGGCCCGTGGCTTGTTTTTCCAAGCCCAGTGTGACCTGGGCACAGCCACACCACCCGTGCGGACTCCTGCCCCGGCTGCGTCCACGCTGCAGCAGCAGAGGTGAGTAGTGGCGACGGACCCTGTGGCCACAGTATGTCCTGTGACA
>NW_011888833.1:2848275-2852245 GCF_000151845.1 Pteropus vampyrus | reverse complement strand
TGACCGTGCGTTATGCTTATCGCAACCCTATGAACGAATATACTATTATTCCAACTCCACGGGTCAGCAAACATGGACTCAGAAACATTCGTGAAATCACTTGCCCAAAGACACACAGTTAATAGGTGCCTGGAGCTTGGTTTTGAACTCGGGTCTGATTCCTGAACTAGTGGGTTTAATCGACCTTCAACTTGGTCAGTGCCAGACCAAGTCTTATACGAGTGAAGGTCACAAGGACACTCCTGTTGCTTGCTGCTCCCTCGGCCCAGGATGCCCACATCGGGCACCCTCTCTGAGACGGCACCTCTTCTTCGTCCATCTTTCCTATCCTTTCTTCTGCTTTATTTTTGTTCACGGAACTTACCTGACATCACGTCTTAATCTGTTATTTGTTTGCTATCAGTCTCTCTATTAGACTATCGAGTCTTCAGGGTCGAGGACTTTGTCTTGCTCACGGTGCTGAGTCGCCGACACCTCAAAGGAATCTAGGTCCACGGAAGATACTCCAAAAAGATGGGGTGAGTGAATGGATGAATGGACGTCCTGCCAACTCAAACGATGCCGGGTCGAAATGCTGCCACGTAACGTATTAACGAAGCCTCGCTGGGTTTGCGAAATTCGAAGGGATTCAAATGTTTCCGAATTATAAGACTTCATCAAGATGCACATGATTTCAAAGCCAGTAGGACAGAGAGGGGAGAAGCTGTGGAAAAGTGGGTTCCAGGTCACCCACAACTTCTGCCCGACTTGGCTACACATTGGAGGTTCCCACAACCCCCCTCCTCATATTCAATAATTTGTTAGAGCAGCTCCCAGAATCCACGGAAATGCCTTACTGACTATTACTCATTTGTTAGAAAGAATCGGAGAAGTTATTATAAAACTTTGGAGAGGACGTTTGATGGGACAAAGTGTACTATAACGCAGCTCACTTGACCCGACACCCCACCCCTGTTAATCTAGGAGACAAGACTCCGCCAAAGATTAGAGCCGAGAAAACGTAAAGCAACACTCTAAGTCAAAAATAAACAATAATAGTTAGAGACTTGCATTTTAAGAAGCCAACTTGCTACTCTGTATTTGTTTCTGTGGCAAAAGTTCTTGGATTCTTCCAGTCCTAAGCCACCCCTTGCCTAAAACGTGCCCCACCCCACCCTCACCCCCTAGCCGCACCCCCATCCCCAATCCAGGGTCCGGGTCCAGGGAAGAGGAAGGCATCCTTCACGTGCTACACTTTGGAAACTGACGGGTGTTAAAGCCGCTGCTCCCCCAGCCTTTAACAGAAGGAACCGCTGCAGCCCATTTCCAGGTGATGTCATGGGGCGACCGCCCTGAAGCTCCTGCCCTCTGTCCCCGCACACTCCACCCGTGTCCCAGGCGAAGCGCGTGGCCCGTGGAAGAGACGCTGGCTCTACATCCTCGGGACAAACGAGGAACGAGATGAAATGTTCTCCTTAGGTGGCCCACACCCTCTCACAACCTGTTCTGCTCGTTTCTGTTTTATAAGCGTCTGTCAACACGCTGCCCTGCAGTCATCAGGCCTGGACGTGCCTCCTTCGCTACGTGTGCAGGCACCTGCAGACGGTCTCGGCTCATCCGAAAAAGCTAAAACAGTGTTGTTGTTTCGTGTCGGCCCAGAGGAGTCCAGGTACGTCGTCTACAAATTCGAGACAGAATGAGGCCTAGGGCTCAATGTTGACCTGCCGAGTAACGTCCAAGGTTTGCTCTCGTCTCTGATAATCCCAACCTGCATGTGCCAGTCAGTAACAGGAAGGGGAGTCGTGAGGGGGGAGAGAGGAGGGAAGGGGGGGAGGGGGGTGGAGAGGGAGAATGGGCATGGGAATGACACCGTGAAAGGGCATCTGGGTCCCTGGGGGGGGACGTGGTTTTGAAATTGTGTCCATAAGCTCAGGAAGAGAATCTGTATTTACTTCTTTCTTTCCCAAAGATGTGAATGTCTGGCCGTTGAGACCAAAGTATAGAGGACTTGACTTAAGTGGTACATTCGGAGGTTTCAGGCTCCATGCTAGATTTCGGATAGACGAAGATTAAAACCACTGGCACTTCCCAGTAAAAGTAAGGCGGCGTTTGCCGACCCCGTACTAAGCAAATACGTCACCCACAGTGGAACGACAATTCCAATGACTGGATTTTCCCTAAAAAACCATGGGTGCAAAAAGAGAAGGGTACATCTTCAACGTGCTTAAAGGAAAAAAAAAAAAATCTGTCGACCTAGCATTTATACTCAGTGAAAATGTCCCTCGTTAAGACGACGAAATACAGATGTGCACAGATGAAAAGTGAGAGACTTCATTGCCGGCAGACGCGTTCTGAGGTGATTGTTAACAGGGGCTCATCCGACAGGAGACAAATGACACCAGGAGGAACTCGGACCGTCAGGAACGAAGGAAGAGCAGACACGGTACCTCTCTGGGTAGACAGGATAGACTGTTCCCTTCCTATTGAGTTAGCTGACGCGTGACCCTTAAAAGCCAAAATGGTGACATTGCCTCATAGGGGTTTTGATGTACGCAGATGTCGTATACACGACAGGAACGCTAAGGGGAAGGTAAAGGTACCAAGATAGTGGTAAGGATTCTTCATCTGACTTAGGTGGTAAAATATGGATTTTAAGCAGATTGCTAAAAATTAAGCATGTATAGTATAATCCCTACAGTAATTAGTAAAAACTTTATAGAGAGATATACTCAAATAATAAATAAAAGATTGCTGAAAAATCGTCAAATAACCTGAAAAAGGCAGGAAAGGGGAAATGTAGAATGAAAACCAGAAAACAGAAAACAAATAACGACACAGTAGGCGTATATCTAAAAATATCATGAATTACACTAAATATACATGGTCTAAACATACCAATGAAAAGACAGATTGGAAAAAAGAATTTACAAAGATCAGTCTCGGCTATCTGCCGTCACTTAAAATATGATGTTATAGATAAAACTGAAAGCATGGAAAGAGATGTGCCTAACACACAGGAATCCAAGAAAGCGAGAGTGTCCACGATTCCATGACACAAACTAGACTTCAAAGCAAAGAAAGTTACCGGAGAGGAAGGACGTTACATAATAGACTCAACCAAGAGAACATGATGATCTTAAAAATAGAGCTTCAAACTCGGAGCAAAAACCGACAGAACTCAAAGGAGAAATCCACAAGTCTAAAAACATAGTTGGAGTATTCGGTTTCTCTCTCAATAAATAGAACTAGTAGGGAATCAGAAAGGATGTAGATGAACTAAACGATACCATCAATCAGCTGTATCCGACTGATATTTACAGACTAGCACACGGAACAACAGCAGATGACACATACTTTCGAAAGTGCACCTGGAACATTCTCAAATAGACTACTTACTAGGTCACAAAGCAAACCTTAGCAAAAGTAAAATCACACCAAGTGTAGACTCTAATAGAATTAAACTCTAACCAAATAACACAGAGAACAGAATAATCTCTAAACACTTGGCAATTAAGCAACACATTTCTAAATAATGGGTCCAAGAAGATGTCTGAAGGGAAATTAGGACATACTTTGAGCAAACACGAAAACACAGCATATCAGAAAGCCGTTGGATACCACTAAAATAATGCTAAGAGGGAAATTTTCTAGCATTAAATGCTCATATTAGGAAAGAAAAACATTCTCAACTAACTAGCCTAAGCTTTACCCTTAAGAAACTAGAAAAGAGCAAAATGAATCCAAAGCAAGCAGAAGGAAGGAAATAAACATAAGAGCAGAAAACAATAACATTAAAAATAGAAAAATAGAATGAAAACCTACTTATTTAAAAAGGTCAATAAAATGGATAAATATCTATCTAGACCGACAAAAAAATACATAGGAAGATGCAAATGACCAATTTCAAAAACCGACAAAGGAGGGAGTATCAATCACGACAGCCCCCATAGATACGAAAATGGGGGACCCCTACATCTAACTCTACATGAAT
>NW_011888833.1:2844121-2846320 GCF_000151845.1 Pteropus vampyrus | reverse complement strand
GTTCAGAGTTGTTCAGGGGACACGTCGCCTAGCCTCAGAGTTGTTCAGAGTTGTTCAGGGGACACGTTGCCTAGCAAGGAAGGCGGGACATGGTGAGAACGAAAGATGGCCGCAGGCAGGCTCCCTCCCGACACCCCTAGCAACTTTCCAGCGGAAGTGAGTCAGCACCCTCCCCTCATGCAACTGTGCGCCCGGGGAGCATGCACGGGCTTCTCTAGCTTGGCAGGGTGCCCCTATTGTTAATTTGTGTATATAAAGACACTGCCACCCTGCGAGGCGGGCTGTGCCCTTGCTGGAATAAAGAGCTATGTCGCAGTTGCCTCCAGCTCCCCGCTTTTTCATCCGAGGGACCAGTTGGCCAAAAGGAGGAGAAAGGGCAAAGGAGGGAAAGAAATCCCAACCCATCCAGCCTGGTGTTGGTATAGCACGTGGGACTGAGCCCGGCACGACCCAGATGCCCGCAATACAATGCAAAGACAAAAATGAACAGAAGACTAACTAAAAAAATTAACCCCGCTAGTCAAGGCAAAAAGCCTTCGTTTTAGGGACACAGGGCATTTGCAGACCCGGGCACATACCACCTGTGACAGTCAACCCCAAGGATGCGGGCGAGGCTCACGGTGGCACGGAGGACAAGAGGTGGGCTCTTTAGCCTCCTGGGCCCGGACGGCGGTCCTCATTGCTGACGGGAGCACCTAGACACCAGATGACAGTCACCCACGGCTTCACGTAGTATACATAGTTTTACGTGTGTCCAAGTTCACAGTTCATTCATTCGACACAGATTTTCTGAGCGCTCGTCTGTGTTAGGTAGATGAATGAGTTGGAACCTGTGTCCTTAAGGAGCTCATTAAGCTATGACAATGTGAAACACGTTCTATTGTTCTAGACGTAGCATTAGGGGAGCAAGGAGAAGTGAACAGCACTCAGACACCAGCCCTTGAGTCAGGGTGCTCCAGAGAAACACAACCAATGGGAGACATCGGTGGGTGGGTGGGTGGATGCATGGACGAACGGATGGACAGGTGGACAGATGAAAGGATGGACGGATAAATAGATGATTACGATAGATGATTAGATGATAGATAGATAGATAGGTGAATAGATGATGGATAGATGATGGATAGATCATAGATGATGGATAGATGATAGATGATGGACAGATTAGATGAGTGATTGATAGATAAATGATAATGATAAGGAACGGGCTCACGTGATCATGGAGGCTGAGAAGTACCAGGCCCCGCAGTCGGCAAGCTGGAGAGTCAAGAGAGCCAGTGGTGTCCATTCCAGTCTGAGTCCAAGTGTGGAAGCCGAGAAGGTCAGTGTCCCAGCCTGAAGACGGACCGGCTGACAGCGCGAAGTGCCCCTCGTCCAGCCTCTCGGCCCAGGCAGGCCTCGGTGGACTGGGCGGGGTGCCCCGCGTTAGAGGGGGCCATCCGCTCCACTGAGCCTCTCCCAGAAACACCCTCACAGACACAGCCGGAGAAATGTCTGACCAAACGTCTGGGCAGAGCTGCCTCGTCCTTCTGCACTCATCAGGAGGAGGACGTCGTGGGCTTTGGTGCTGGAAGCGGGGGTCTTTCCCGTCTGGCCGGTCATCACTGTCCTCGCGTCCTGCAAGCCGCAGAGGCTGTGATCTATCTAGCTAGATCCGGCCTCCCTGAGCCCGCTGCTGCCTCTGAACGTGGGCAAATGACCGCAGCCTCTGAGGGTCACCGTGAGGCGTCGCTGAAATACCGCATTTCGGCATGTCCGGTGCACGTTCACTGCTGCGTTCAGTAATTATCGCCGCCCACGCTCGTGGTAGGATGTCTGTCTGTATCCGTAAGGACCAGTTACAAAGTCTGTTTCTTCCTCTTCCTCTTTAGAAGCCGAGAAGGCACATACAGGCTTTCCCTGCTGCCCTTCCCTCGGCCTGGAGGGTCCGGCTGGGTCATTCTTCTGCAAGGCCATGCGCCCTACTGCAGAGAGGACACGGACTTTCACGGTGGCACCGCCCGAAGCAGGCTCCTGGGCTGGGTGAGAAGCCGAGCCGGTTCCGACGGCTCCCGCTATGTGTGCACACGAGGTCTCTGCACCATGCGGCGTTCAGGCGACACGGGGCAGACAGCAGCGAGGGGGTGAGCCCTAGTGCTGCTCTGGCCTTGGCGCTCACGGTGACGCTGGCACACAGACGGAGGCTGCGACACACTGGGC
>NW_011888833.1:2839209-2843071 GCF_000151845.1 Pteropus vampyrus | reverse complement strand
GCCAGCGCCTATCCACAGCGGGTGATCACTAAGTATGTCAGCCGAGCTCAGTGTTTGTTGACTAGGACGAGACACTTGTGAGCACGTGCGAAAACGTTCGTGACAGCATTGTCCCCTGCCAGAGACACTGAACCCCAGCCAACCTCCCATCTACAGTCACTGTGCGATGTTCGCACGAGAGAATCCTCCACCGTGAGGCAAATCGGCGTGCTGAGGCTACCCGTGACAGCGCGGTGACTCAGATGCCCAGGGCAGGGAGCCAGCGGCAACATGCGCCATGCGATTCTACTCCCGTGGAGTTTAAAAACCACCTAAGCTGACGGGTACCGGTGAAGGGACAGGCACAGGAGACCTCACCGTGAAGGAAAGAGGTGGTGGGCACCCAGCTGTTGCCTGTGTGGTGCTTCACTCAAAACTGTACATACACACGTTTATGCAAGTTTACGTCTATTGGCTGTATTTCCCAACAAAAGCAATATTTTCAAAAACGTAATAAAGGCTGGGCCCAGTGTCCCCTGGGAGCTGTCCTGCCCAAAGAGGCTCTGCCTTCTGCTCTGCTCCCTGTCTTCCTCCTCCCTCCAGCCTCCCCGCCTCCCCCGACGACCCCAGCCTACCTGGGCCCGCGTATGAGCCACAGGTCCCGGGGCGAAGGCTCCTGGCTCCACGCGCCTCCCATTCCTCAGCCAGAAATATCTAGTCCCCAAAAGTGACCTTATGCCGGCACATTCCCGGTCGATGCTGGGGTCCCAGCCAGGTCTCTGGGCTCCCGGGAACCAATTTTTTCTCCAGTTAGAATGTTGACATCTGTATATCAAATAGATCCCCATAAACGAACACTTTTCAAAAGCTTTTCAACCACAAAGAGCCGATCTGAATGAAGCCTGAGAAATTTAAGCTTGGAGCTCAGTTTCCCTCCAACGTGGGAACCCTACCAACAGCGTTCCCCAGTAGCGGCTGTCCCCATAAGGCACTGGACACCTCCCCTGACACTCCGCAGGCCCCGCCACAGGCCACCGGCTCCCTAGTCAGGTGCAATGACAAACAAAAAGCAGGCTTTGTCCCCTCCCTGCTCGGTCCCCCTGGTGGGGAGAGCGGAGGACAGTGGGAAACAGCTCCCAGCTCGGAGCCCCCAGTGGTGAGGTCGGTCCAGCTCTGCCTGGTTCTCTTGTAGACAAAACCATCTCCTCTCGAACCCCCAGGAAACCTCACGTTCCTGCAGAGGACAAGGCGGGCCGTGTGGCCCTGGGGGACTCCGTCCCTCCTGACCTCTGCATCGCAGTTACTCAAAAGCGGCCAGACCTGGCCTCCGCCTCTGCTCCTGCCTCCTCCTTCCCTGGCCAGGCCTCCAGAGCGCCTCCGTCCTCCGTGGCGCTGGACACTTCTCCCGCTTGCTGGTCCCTCTCGGACACCTCCGCCTGTTCCTGTCTGTCCCATTTGTGACTTTTTTGCTTCTATTGAACCCCTGATGGTCCCGTCTCCATACAGCAGCCAAAAGACCTTGTCCAAACAGATCTGACCCGGCCAGTCTCCTTCTCACACCCCACCACTGGCTTCCCTTCATTTAGAGGATAAGACCCAAAGCCCTCCCTAGGGTCCCCACGCCCTCGATGACCTGGCTCTGGCGGTGTCTCCCCTGACCCCGTAGTTCGCACCTTCCAACCTGCTCCTCCCGGCAGACCAGCCCCTTCGCTGCTCCCCGAGTACGTACGTCCAGCTCGGGCCCTGCCGGGGGTCTCGCCTTGCGGTCCCCTCTGCCCCAGCTCCTCTCCCTTGGACCGTCACGTGGCTCCCCACACCCCACGTGACTCCCGTCTCCTTTCTCTCCACCGATCAGCCCCATCGGCTCACCCCACGCGGTTCGCGTATGAGCGTGACATAGGTATTAAACGCCTGTCCACTGCTGTCTGCTTCACCGCAAGCTCCATTCTGAGGGCAGGGGCTCTGCTGGTCTTTTTCCTTTCTGCATGCCCCAAACCTAGCGGACACTGACACACAGTAGGCACTCACTAAACGTGTGAACGGATGAATCGATAACAAAAAATTATATAAACACTTCAGACATGCTATCAACTTAAAACGCACATGTGGTCATTGATGGGCCAATATTTCGACGAAGGGCCAAAGCCTTTTCTTTATGAAAAATGGTGTCCTCTGGGGAGCCTTGCCGTCCCCTTTTTTGTGGCATAAATCGCACCTCGGATGAGTGATCCACAATCTCAAATTCCGATTTCTTTAAAGCAGCACGAGATCTTAAAACTCTCTCCTAAGTCAATTGCAGTACAGAAACCTTCTGTATCCCTACTCCCCACCCCCGTTGTCCCCCACACTTAATTGGAAGCGAGTCTTTAAGCCAACTTGCCTTTACCGAGTCTTTCCAAATCATTCGACTGAGTTCTCGAGGAAGCGACTCTTCCTTTTTACGCTCCTCACGTTAGGTCCACGTGGCATGGAATTATTACTTGAGTACCACAGCATGTACTGTGGGTATAAACTGGTTTAGGAACAAATGTCGCTCAGCTCAAGGGAGAACTAGGGAACCACCCATGGTCACTGCCACTGCCTGCGAGTCTGCTCTGGTGGGTCACCTTAGAGGAAGTCGGAAAACAGAGCTGCTGCTTATCTGGGGAGGGTACATCCCAAGACCCCCAGGAGATGCCTGAACCTCGGATGTTATCGAATGCCATATATACTTTGGTTTTTTTTCTATACGTACATACCTTTTCGCTCATGGGAAGCACTGTACGGCCTCTCTTTGGCACATCCGAATCGTCAGCATCGCTACTCTTGTGCTGTGAGGCCACCATGAGAATAAGGGTCCCTTGAACACGAGCACTGTGACACCGCGACAGTCGATCTGATCCCGGAGATGCTACGAAGTGACCACCGGGCAGGGGAGCACCCACCACATGGACATGCTGGACAGAGGAGATCACGTGCCGGGCAGGACGAAGCGGGGCTGCACGGGATTTCACCCCACTGCTCACAACCGCGTGCAGTTTAAAGCTCATGGATTTTCATTCCTGGGATGTAACGCTTTCGAACTCGATCGTGGGCAGCTGACACCATGAGAAGGGGACCCGCAGATCAGCAGGCACTGCTGTGGGGTACAAGTCCCTGACACGACACGTGCCCATTCTTGTGGAAACGGTATGGACCCCACGGAAGAGAAAAGAAAAAGCAAAATGAGGTGAGCTCAGTGCGACAAGGATCTAAACACGACCTGGAAAAGATGTTTCCTTCCGCCCGCCCTGGCCAAGGAGACACTCTTCCTGAGAAGGAACGAAAGCTAGTTTAAGAGCTGTAATAAATGCTGGGTTTCGATGAACGGAATTATCCTCTATCGTCGGTTGGTAAACCAGACTTAGTTCTCACTGTCCAGTAAGAATGATTCAACAGTCATTCTCAATTATTTTGTGGTCTTTAAATCCTAAATCAATTGATCCGTTCAGGGATTTTGAGAGACAGATAATCTGAACGGGATGTTACCATCGTCCTTCCTCTCAGGTGTATGGGCTTCGGGAGCCCAGTGCCTTCTTCCTGCTGAGTGCTGATCCGCCATGTTGCACCTCGGTCCAGACGGGCTGGGGCCCCGAGGGATGGGGAACGGGCCCCAAAAGCAACATCAGATGTTTGCGATCCTGTAGCTTTTCCGATCCTCCGTGAGAACGAGGAGGATGAAGATGAAGACCAAGATGCTTTCCTCTGGGGCATTCCCGTGGGAGTGTGTGACATCTGCTTTCATCAAACCATTGCTAAGGCCCGGGCCACCGTTTTCTGGTTCACTGACAGGTCGTTCTGTTCGATGCGGTTGTGGGCTCGTTCTCCTGCTTCGAGCCACACTGTGGAGTCCATTTCTGAATGG
>NW_011888833.1:2837813-2839159 GCF_000151845.1 Pteropus vampyrus | reverse complement strand
CCGTTTTCTGGTTCACTGACAGGTCGTTCTGTTCGATGCGGTTGTGGGCTCGTTCTCCTGCTTCGAGCCACACTGTGGAGTCCATTTCTGAATGGCCCGGTCAAGGCCACGTGCGAGGCAGGCCCCGAAGCACACAGGGAGGGTTGTTCTAGTGTGACCCCCGCAGTGCCCTGGAGACTCTGTCCACAGGTGCCAGTGGACTCGGGGGGAGGACAGGTGCACCCCAGCACATGGCCTTCCTGGGCTCTCAGAGCCGATGCCAGGCGATGTTAAACCACGTAGCCACGTCCTCTGTCCTGAGGCATCGCCCGGATGGTGGCTCTGTTTGGAGACGATGCTGCTCAGGCTGGCGCCATTACTTCGTATATTTTTCGTTACAAATAAGTGACACTCGGGCCTCTCTGTTCCACTCAGCAGCCAACCATGCCCCTGAGACCACTCGAGGCTTTTGACGAGGGTTTCTGAACTTCCGAGGCTGAAAGCCAGGCCTCAGAGCACACGCCCCGCGAGGCTTCCTGACGTTGGCCAGTCCCAGCTGGCGACACGGAGCAGCGGTTCCCAGCCCGAGCGCTGCACGGCATCTGTGTCCAAAGCGATGTGGACACCAGCCTCAGCCCCGGCCAGTTCAAAGCAGAGTCTTCGGAGGCGAGGCTGGGGCAGTGGCTGTTCTTAAAAGTTTTCCAGAAGATTCTGACCAGCCGCCGGAGTCGGGAACCACTGGCTGCGTGCATCTCCCTTTCTAAGATGAAGACAGAGGCCTCAGATTCCAGAACCCATCTGAACAGGCTTCTGATCCGTACGCCACTCAGCCCTGGAACAGCGCTCGGTACCGCGTGCCGAGGGCCTAATGCGTGCCAAGCACCACGTCATGTGCTTTTATATATAGTATCTAAAAATCCTGAAAGGTAGATAGCGTCAGCCCCGTTTGTAAATGTTTCCTTTTATGTTACGGCTAAGAAAACAGACTCGGAAAGCCTCGGCATCTTGACCCGAACCCACACAGCTGGTTAAGTAAGTAAAGAAGCCACGTCTCGCTCTAGGTCCATCTGATTCCGAAGTGCACGCTTTCCCCATGCCACGTTGTCTCTGAGCCTTGATCGATTGCAACTACTATGATTTGAATATTCAGATTAGTTATGCTTTTTTCTCCCCAAATTCCGTCCGTAGGAAATCCGGCTGAGAAGACAGTCTCTCCAGAGGCTCTTGGTATGAAGATAACCATCTGTGCTCAAGAGGCCCGACTCATTTATTATCGTGATCCAATTTGGTAGGATGGCAAACTAGAGGATAATTCTGAGCTAAATTACATTTCTGTTTTTTAATCAAGAGGCCGGCATTATTGATTA
>NW_011888833.1:2826073-2830073 GCF_000151845.1 Pteropus vampyrus | reverse complement strand
TCCACAGGTGCCAGTGGACTCGGGGGGAGGACAGGTGCACCCCAGCACATGGCCTTCCTGGGCTCTCAGAGCCGATGCCAGGCGATGTTAAACCACGTAGCCACGTCCTCTGTCCTGAGGCATCGCCCGGATGGTGGCTCTGTTTGGAGACGATGCTGCTCAGGCTGGCGCCATTACTTCGTATATTTTTCGTTACAAATAAGTGACACTCGGGCCTCTCTGTTCCACTCAGCAGCCAACCATGCCCCTGAGACCACTCGAGGCTTTTGACGAGGGTTTCTGAACTTCCGAGGCTGAAAGCCAGGCCTCAGAGCACACGCCCCGCGAGGCTTCCTGACGTTGGCCAGTCCCAGCTGGCGACACGGAGCAGCGGTTCCCAGCCCGAGCGCTGCACGGCATCTGTGTCCAAAGCGATGTGGACACCAGCCTCAGCCCCGGCCAGTTCAAAGCAGAGTCTTCGGAGGCGAGGCTGGGGCAGTGGCTGTTCTTAAAAGTTTTCCAGAAGATTCTGACCAGCCGCCGGAGTCGGGAACCACTGGCTGCGTGCATCTCCCTTTCTAAGATGAAGACAGAGGCCTCAGATTCCAGAACCCATCTGAACAGGCTTCTGATCCGTACGCCACTCAGCCCTGGAACAGCGCTCGGTACCGCGTGCCGAGGGCCTAATGCGTGCCAAGCACCACGTCATGTGCTTTTATATATAGTATCTAAAAATCCTGAAAGGTAGATAGCGTCAGCCCCGTTTGTAAATGTTTCCTTTTATGTTACGGCTAAGAAAACAGACTCGGAAAGCCTCGGCATCTTGACCCGAACCCACACAGCTGGTTAAGTAAGTAAAGAAGCCACGTCTCGCTCTAGGTCCATCTGATTCCGAAGTGCACGCTTTCCCCATGCCACGTTGTCTCTGAGCCTTGATCGATTGCAACTACTATGATTTGAATATTCAGATTAGTTATGCTTTTTTCTCCCCAAATTCCGTCCGTGGAAAATCCAGCTGAGAAGACAGTCTCTCCAGAGGCTCTTGGTATGAAGATAACCATCTGTGCTCAAGAGGCCCGACTCATTTATTATCGTGATCCAATTTGGTAGGATGGCAAACTAGAGGATAATTCTGAGCTAAATTACATTTCTGTTTTTTAATCAAGAGGCCGGCATTATTGATTATGTAATAACTGTCCTCTCTGTTTATTTTAATCCCTGAGAAAACAGCCACTCCCCCCATTAAACTCACTCTGACCCTGATTCTGGAGACTCACTGCAGATCCGTCAGAGGACTCTGGCACCAGCTCCTGGTTCCATGGCAACTGCTGGGGACCCTAAGAGCTGGGCGGAGTTGGCCAAACACTCATGGGGGATGAAGGTCAATGCCGAACCCAGCCCTGGGGGGTGTTATCCACAGGGTGGGTGCAGGAAGGAGCCTCGCGACAGCACGGACCTTTCACTCAGCTCTCCGAGTGTGTGATGACTTCTCCATTTTGGCGCTCTTGGGGTATACCCAGCCTGAACCCTAAAATACTATTCTATAGAAACAATGGATAAATACGATGTTTAGCACGGTGCCTCAAGTTGCGTGAGATGTTCGTAACTATTCGTTGAGTAAATCAGGGAGGTGGGGACAGGGGTGGCATGTCCCCAGGACCGGTCGGGACTTTTTAGACATTGCATTATAGACAACAGTTCCCAGGGGAGGACACTGAGCTCTGGGGAACACATAGCGACTCCGTGGTGCAACCAGTTTTCAAGCCGGTTCTGTCTGCCTTGGAGCTGCACACTCTGCTGTCTGTACCCCTTACGAAGAGGACCTCAAGAGAGGACCTTATCTGCCCGGAATGGGGACTCCGACCTTTGCCCAACTGTTCTCCCCATGTAAGGTCTTGGGCTTGGTCCCTTGAGAGTCAGCTCAATACATTCAATAAATACCTCTTCTGTCTGAGGGTGCAGGCCATGTGCTGCCAGTGGGGGTCCAGATGTGGCCCCAGCCCGAGGGAGGCTGACATCTGGCAGGCGGGGCAGGCCGGGGAGATGAAGTCGAGCAGAGACACGTCCAGTCAGGGCATGAGGAAGGCTTCCTGCCGTGGCTGGTGTTTCAAGTCGGGCTGGTCCAAGGCACGAGAAATGCAGGCAGAAGATCTCAGGGCAGCTGTGGTCTGCTGTGCTGACTGTGAGCTGTGAGCTGTGAGCTCTGGGTTCTCCTGGGTCCAAATCCCAGCTGGCAGTGCGACTTTGCCCGGGAGTGAGTTAACCCTCCCCATCTCCATTCCGTCACCCGGAAAGTGAGACGCGATCCGCTGGCTGCAAGATTCCTACATTTTCTTCCGCATCGCTGATGGGCGGGCTGGAGTCCCCACGGGCGGCTTCCATAAATATTGGCTGTTGTCTTTATTATTTGGGCTACATCAAGCAGTCCGATTTGACTGGAGCAGAGGATGCGGGCGGAAGTATCTTTCCATCCCTGGCACTTAGCACCTTGCTTGGTACGTACCTTAGACACTAATGGTAACATAGTGTCTGAACTCTTGTACCCAGGAAAAGAGAGACCACAACACCTACTCCGAGGGTAGAGGAAAGGATTAAATGAGGTGCTATACCTTAAAGCGCTGGGCACGCTGCCTGGCACGTGGCCTGTGCCTAGTAACGCGACGTGGATCTGAGTTCCTTCGGGGTCCACGCCGGGCCTTCTGGCGCTGTCTGAAGCAACACGGTACACGTTTACTATTTCTCAGACTGAAATCTAGGGGCCACGTGGGTTCCATGGGATGCTAACAGTGTTTGATGAAAGAAATTCAGTGCCCGCACACTCCTTTCTGAAACACACGACGGCAGTCATACAGGAGAACCCATGAAGCCTCCCACGCGGCTGTCTGGGTTATTCTTCAGTGAGGAGGAGCACCTGCATGGGGTCCACAGTGGTCAAAACGGCACAGTCCTCGGTACCGAACGAGACAGGCAGATCGATGAAAGCAGAGAGGCCGCAGCTACAAGTTCACGAGACATTATCAGCACATGGGACAGACGACATGTCATCAAATCCATGGGGGAAAGGAGGTTTATTCAGTGAATGACACTGGAAAAACGAGCTAGCTGTTTGATTTCCTCCTTCAATTCCTTACATCAAATGTTCTATGACATGCACAGAAAACGGATGGCATAATTTTTCGGTCATTTTTTTAAATCCCCACCTAATGAACCTTCAAACTTTTGCACTCAGCAAAATAAACAAAACGACAACAAAAAACAAAACATGCTATGTTTCTGACACAGCAGTAAAGGAGCCCCAACGAACCGGGGGCTCTGCGCCCCAAGCTCACGCCCGTTCTGGGCTTGTGTATCGACCGTCCACCCCAGGCCGGGACGCTGTCCAGCCCGCCCTTTGCACAGCCGACCCTTTCTCCTCCTCCGCATCCAGCGCAGATGTCACCTCCTCAGAGACGCTTCCAGCTGAGTCATCCTAGCATGGCACACAGCCCTGTTCCTTCTCTTCACACACGTCACGATACCTAACAATTTTCGTCATGTTTGTCCCCACTCAAACGGTAAGTTCCATGAAAGCAGCCAGTCTCGTTTCCTGGAATAATGCTGAGCACAGGTTAGGTGCCCAATAAACACTCCTCGAATGAGTCAACGAATGCATGACCCTTTCGGTTTGAACACGTCCTGAGTGACACTCTGTTTCAAGGAGGGTATGTTTCTGTTGCTTCTTTTAACCCTAACAGAACTGTCACCAACTAACCTAATCTTGTTTTATTTTTCTAATCTTGGTTTATTTTTCTCTCTCGTGTATCTCGAGTTAAAGAAATGTTCCTTGCTGAACCATTGTATTTTTATCTATCTTCTGGACGAGGCGCCGATTTGTAACTTGAGCAAGTAAGAGGTCGGCTGATTATATCTAACGCTTGACATAAAAGGATGTTGTTTCTTTATGGACTTTCTGATGCATTCTTAACCTGCTGGCCTTATATTCAATTCATGGCAGAATTCCAGAGAGAGAAGAGGCTCCATT
>NW_011888833.1:2809161-2825128 GCF_000151845.1 Pteropus vampyrus | reverse complement strand
ACTTCGGGGGCGGTCTGTTAGGCAGCAATATTGCGTGGAAAACTGATTTAAGCTCACAATCACAGTTCCTAATTTCAAGACGCAGTCGAGATGTCCTATGAAACACCGTGCTTATTTAGCATTTAAAACATTTAAAACGACCAAGCTCACTAAACAAACACCCCGTGTATGGCAAATGATATGCCCATTACGTTGAACGACATGAGCTATGTCATTATGTATATTTTGCATGTTTTCCTTGAGCGACTCATCGCATATCAAGAAAAAAGCAGTGGAGAAGACAAACTCCTTGCACTAAAGGATCCTACAGTTTAAGTGGAAAGACAGGGAGGTACGTAGGCGAATACGATGTAAGAAGTAGATGACACAGGGACACCCTTCGAATCCTGGGGGGTACTCAGAAGGTCGTGGCTCGGCGTGGCCGGCATCCTCAGGACAGAGGGAACACAAGAAACCATGACCCGGGAGGAAAAGGCAACGAGAATAATCATACATAAAAATTTTACATACCAAATCCTCCAAACACTGAACGTGCAAAGGGGGGTGACCGCTGCCTTCGGCTTGCTTCGCTCCCCGCTCTCTCGTCCCCAGGCCAGCGTCTCGACGGGGCAGTCAGCCCCGGGCCTCTCCAAGAGCGCACGCACCCCTACCCCCGACCCCCCAAGGTCCACAGTGACCTCCTTACCGTCAAGTCCGAAGAACATGTTTTGATCCTCATCACCCTAGGTCTTTAGCATTTTACAGTCGACGACTCTCTCTTCCCTGGTGTCCATGCGTCTTCCATCCTTCCCTCCTGCCGTTTCTACCCGCTTCTTGGGCTGCCTTCTCGCTCCTCTCCAGTGTCCTCCAGGACCACCGGGGTTCCACGGTACACCCTCACGTGCTTCCTGGACGACCTCATCTCGACTCATGGTTTCAAGTAGCAGCTACACACGAACAACTCCCCAGCCATCTCTAGCTCGACTCTGCCCCCTCGATCCTGGTCCTTGTCCCAGATATCAACCTGTCTACTGGGCATCTCCACCTGGTCATGTCACAGGCGCCTCGAACCCAACACGTTCAAAATCAAACAGTATCAGTCCCCCAAATTAATTCTTCCTCCTATGTTCTCAAAATGTGGGTGCCATTAGCCAGCTAAGTGGTCCCCCAAGCCAGATATTAGGAAGACCATTCATCCACGTCCTCATTGACTCATTCACTGTTCATCGGGCACCTGTGGACTAGGACACCCCTCACAGCCTCATGCTCACGATTTAAAATCTAGAGTGGCGGGGAGGGCGGTTTGCTGTGGGTGGTATTGGGGATGGGGGCGTTAAGTTAAACAGGCGATCAGGAGACAAATTATCAGGCACCTTGTTAAAGCAGCTGGATTTCACCGTGGGGAACACGAACTCACCGACGTGTTTTAAGCGGGTGAGTTCTTATGAATTATTCAATAAACATGCACTTTTCAAAGAGCCCCCGAATGTCATCGTGGAGAATGGGCTTAGGCAGGCTAAGACTGGACGCCCAGAGACTGGCAGGAGGCACGAGGTGACGGACCTGGACCAGGACCACGGACTGGGGATATCAGAGAGTTCAGAAGGTCGTCCGGGTAGGACCTGGTGTCTGTCTGTCTGAACGTGCAGGATGGAGACAGAGGAGCGCGCGAGCACCACTTCCATCCTTGGCCTGTGCACGCGGCCGAGTGCTGGTGGCCGGGTGCAGTCCGGGGACGCGGCAGGGAGGATGGGTGGCTGCCGGAGCAGGAAGCGCGTTGAGCAGCTGGGTCTGAGGCGTCTCTGTAACATCTGGGTGCAGCTGCCCAGGAGACACACCTGGATAGAAGGGACCGGGACTCACGGCAGCTGGGCTGGAGGTAGAGACGTGGCAGTCGCCGGCACGGGGAGGCCGGAGCCGTGGAGCGGGTGTGACGACCCCCGAGGAGCGAAGAGAACCCCGAAGGACACCCACGTCTGGGGGCGGCGCGGACCCCGCGCCCCGCTGACCGCCACAGCCAATGCTTCCACCGAGTCCTGGAGACTCGGCCTCAGCGCCTTGCGTCCCGGTCCCCCGTCCTCCGTGCCCAGAGCCCCCTCGTCCGGCCTCTCACGCCTTTGCCAGCGGATCACGACGACCTCGCTGGCCTGCTCCTCCAGGCGGGGAGCCACTTCCACAGCGGCACTCCAACGACCTTCCCCAAACGTCATTCTGAGAAGTCAGCCATCTACTAAAAACCCTTCACCAGTTCCCTAGGCCCGATTTAGGAAGATCCGAACTCCTTAGCGTGATAAATCAGGCACTCTGGAATGAGAACCTTTCCCTTCTGGCCTGATGTTGTCAATACACTCTTTGCCTCGGTCGTAAACCCACGTGCTCCCAAATACGTAATGCTTTGTGTCACTGTGCCTTCTCACACGCCGATCTGTCTTTTTATAAACTTGGAATCCACCTCCCCCCTCCCCCACCCCTCTTCTTGATTTCAATAACCCTTATTTGTCCTTGAAAGTTCGGCTCAAGCGGTATTTCCAGTATTTCCCGAGAGGCCTTGCCCGCCCAGCGACGACTCAGATGCTGTCCAATGTCCCCACTGTGGCTCTCGACGTTCCCGTCATTGCAACTGATTATTGATCTGTTTCCTTCACCGAACTCCACATATAAAGCCTTATTCAACTCTGTGTTCTTGGTAATTAGTACACGGTAGACAATAAAGATGAAATGAATATATAATGGGTAACCCTGACTGGGGCTGGGACGCGAAGGTGATCTGTTTCTAGAACCTGCACCCCAACCCCATTAAGCTGCCTCTAATGACTCCTTCTGAACCCCAAGACTGTTTGGCTTCTACTTTGTCTTTTTAAAAAATGGACTTTCCTACACTGTAAGCGATCTTCTTAGATATCCTCACACGCCTTGCAACAACCGCTGTGATGGTTTTCACTATGAGGGGACGTGATTCAATCGGCATCGAATAACATATTCAATAAACATGGAAGAAATCGGTGTTGGCTTCCAGCCCGGTTCAGGAGAGCGCTGACCGTCCTACGCACATCTTACACGCACCTCGATTCGGCCTCGCGACATTCCTACAAGACGGTTGTACATTTGCCGTTTCGTACGCGAGGGATGGGGGTTTACGGGGATCATGCAATGTGCCCGAGGTCCCGAGGCTGAGGGGGGCTGGCTCGCTGCCTCCGCAAACATGTGTGATTAGCTCGACACACAGAGGAGAAGGCAATGAACATGATGGTCACCAAGTGGTCCCCAGTCCAGAACCGGACCGGTGCTGGGAAAGACGCCACGAGACCTCTATCAGGGAAATGTGACACAGTGCCAAAGGGGTCTCTGATGAGATACTCCCCACCCCCGGGAGGGCAAGTGACACAAGTGACACCCGTGAGCCATTGCCCGCCAGGTGGGACCAAGTGGTTTCACCAGATTCCATGAGACTGGGCTTTAGTCTATCAATAAATTCACTTCACAAACTTCTCTCCCAAAATTTTCAAGTTGCCGGACAACTGCGATTTTTTTTTTTTACCCTAAAGACACCCCAGGGTCCTTAACAGTCATCATCTTTCCACATATCAAAGGAAATATTTCATGTCAAAGGAAACGATGCAGATGCAATTGGTTTCCAGTAAAACTTTCCGAAAGGCACCAATGTTCTTTGACACGAGGCTGCTTATCAACCTGTCCTCAGCTAGTAGACGCCTCAAAGTCACTGCAGACTTTGTAACACCGTCTGCGAGTTCTCCAGAGTAATGATCTCAGAAGCACAACAGCCATTTCAACTCTTCACCCAGCCTCAAGTTCCAACGCCAAAGCTTTGTACTTGTGGCATGTGGGGCAGAGGCTGAGAGGTACACCCTGAGCATGTGAATTCTAATTAGTCACGTGCCATCATGCCTCGACCTCCCAAACTGCCAGGCAGCGTCAGCTTATTAAATGCAGATGCTCGTAAACCAGCTCTGGTACCTCCACACCACGGGGCCCTCTGATCTAACCCCAAGCCTGCGTCTCTTCCTGGGTTTTCAGCAAAAGGCTTCTCTAGCTCCCTAACTGTGCAAGCCAGAGAAACCTCAGAATCCTCAACGTCTCCTTCGTCCCCCACTAGCCAGCCCGATGCCAAGTCCTGACAGACTGAGGTCTCATCACAGCCACTGTCCCCTCCAAACCCCACTCCACACCACAGCCCAGATTATCTTCTAGAAGTACAAATCTCTCCAGCCCAGCCTGCTTGTAACTTTACATCCAGTAAGACAGTCAGGCAAAAATCAACAAAATACTAACAGACCAAATTCGGCAGCACATTAAAAGGATTATACACCATAACCAAGCGGGATTTATTCCCAGAATGCAAGGACGGTTCAATGCACGAAAAGCGATCACTGTAATAGACCCCATTTCTAGAAAGAAACAAAAAAACTGCACACGATCATCTCGATGACACAGAAGAAAACATCCGACAAAACCCAATATCCTTTGTTGACATAAACACTCAAACTAAAATAGGGAGAAACTTCCAAAACACGATAAAGGCCATACACGAAAAACCCAGCGTTCAATGGGGAAAGACTCAAAGCTTTCCTCTCAGACCAGAAACGAGGCAAGGATGCCCGATTTCACCACTATTATTCAGGGCAGTACTGGAAGTTCTAGCTAGAGCAACGAGGTAAGAAAAAAGAAATAAAAGTCATCCAAATTTGGAAAAGATGAAGTAAAATTACCTGTTTGAAAATGTAACGATCCTATGTGTAGAAAATCCTAGATTCCACCAAAAGCCGAATTTGTCAGAGTAAACCAACCCAGCAAAGTTGCAGGATACAAAATCAATACACGAAAATCGGTTCCGTTTCCACGCTAACGACGAATAATCCAAAAAAGGAGATTAAGAAAACAATCTCATTGACAATAGCATTAAAAAGAATATTTACAAATAAACTTAACCAAGGAAGTGAAAGACTTGTGTACTGAAAACTACAAAATAATGCTGAAAGAAATTAAAGACGACACAAATAAATGAAAAGACATCCTCTGTATAATGCATTGGAAGCCTTAATGTGACAGGCAATATGAATTACAAAGCAATCCGTGTCAAAATTCCCACAGAAATGTTTGCATAAACTAAAAAAACCCACTCCAAAATCCATATGAAATCTCAAGGGAACCCTCAATAGCCAAAATACTCTTGAAATGGAACAAGAAAGTTGAAGGCCTCACACTTCCTGATTTCAAAACTTACTACAGTAATAAATATAGTACGGTTACTAGCATAAAGACATACCGACCAACGGAACAGAAAAGAGCCCAGAAATAAACCCTCATATATACGTGGCCAATTTATGTTTGACAAGGATGCCAAGAATTTTCAGTGGGGGAAAGAACAGTCTTACAAGTGCTGCTGGGCAAACCGGATATCCACATACAAAATAATGAAGCTGGACACTTCCCTACGCCACAACTCAAAACAGACCAAAGACCTAAATGTAAGAGCTAAAACTATAAAAATTTCAGAACAGAGAGGAAAAGCTTCATGACACTGGATGTGGTGGTTTTTTGGCTACGACACCGAAGGCATAGGAGCCAAGAAAAAAAAAATAGGTAAACGGAACTGTATCAAAATTAAAAACTTTTGTACATCAAAGGATACTATCCGTGTGAGAGTAAAAAGACAACTTTCTGACTGCTCTCGGTACCTCATGTATGGGAGAAAATATTTGCCAATCATGTATCGAAAACTGAACATATAAAGAACTCAACGACAAATAACAACCCAATGTTAAAAAGCGGACAGAGTGTACACCAATGTTCATAGCGGCATTATTCACGGTGGCCAGGACACGGAAGCAACCGAAGTGTCCTACGATCGATGACTGGATTAAGAAGCTGTGGTACATATAGACAATGGAATACTACTCAGCCATAAGAAGAGATGAAATACCGCCATTTGCGACAACCTGGATGGACCTCGAGATAATCATGCTAAGCGAAATCGGCCAGACTGAAAAAGTAGGAAATCATATGACATCACTTATATGTGTGATAGAAACCTAAATGCGACAAATGAACAAGAGAAAGAGAGACTCATGGACATGGACAATGGACTAGTGGTTACCAGAGGGTGGGTGGGGGGGAGGTAGACGGGGTAAAAGGGGTCAAATATGGGGTGACAGAAAGAAATCTAACTGTGGGCGGTGAACACACAGTGTAAACGCATATATGCCTCACTGTTAAAGTGTACGGCTGAAACTTATTGGATTTCGTTAACCAATGTCACCATAAAAAAGTAAAAAAATCAAAAATAAAAATAAATGGACAAAGTACTGACATTTCTTCAAGAAAGATATACGAATGGCCCATAAACACATGAAAAGACCATCAACGTCACCATCAGGGAAATATAAATTAAAACCACGAGGAGATATCGCCTCATACCAGTTGAGATGGCTACTACCGAAAACGAACATCGACCCGCCACCACCACCAAAACAAAGAAGAGAACACAAGTGTACAGACAAGGACATGCAGGGCCTGGAACCCTGGTGCATTGCTGGTGGCAACGTCAAACAGCACGGCTTTCGTGGAAAACAGTATGGCAGTTCCTCGAAAAGTTAAACAGCAACGCTCAGAACAGCCAACGGGTGGCTACGACCCGTGTCCAGAAGACGAATGGATAAACTAACTGTGGTGTGTACGATGGAATAGGATTCTTTACGAAAAAGAAATTCTGGCACATGCTATTAATACCTTGAAAACACTATGCTAAGTGAAATAAGCCAGACGGAAAAGGACAAGTATTGGATGATTCCATTTATGTGAGGTGCCTAGAGCATTCAATTCTATAAAGATAGAAAGTAGTAGAAGGGGGGTAAGTAGGAATCGGGGGGAGGGAGGCATGGGGAGTCGTTTAATGGGTGGTTTTTTGGGGAAGATGAAAATTCTGGAAATGGAAATGGTGATAGCTGCCTAACAATGTGAGTGTACTTGGTGTCGATTATACGCTTAAACTAGTCAAAATGGTAAATTTTATGTGTATTTTCTACAAAAAAGTATCTTTAGATGATGACAGTTGTGCTCAGGAATCTGGCAGAGGTCATACCTATTTGAAAACTGGATCTGCTACTTTGCAGCCGAGTGACTTGGGAGAATCTCTTAACCTCTGAAGTGCTCTATTTAGTTTCCCCTTTTGTAAAATGAGGACGTCACTACCTCACAGGGGTGCTGTCAGGATTTCCAGGTTTTTAAAGTAAAATGCCCAGTATAGGGCCTTTGACAGCGTCAACTCAGCAACGATGGGTTATTTTAGCAGCTTTAGTGGAAAAAAAAGGTAGTAGGTTATCATTAAAAAAAAAAAACAACTGAAGAGAGGTGGAAAAGCCTTAAAGTATACGCACAGGCACCAGGAGACAAGGGAACCCGCAAAAAGGAGGGATGGCAGAAAGGGAGGGGCAGTCTTGGCTTCTCAACAGTTCGTGAAGAACTCTCCTGAAAGAGAGAATTTCGTTTACTAAAAGCTCAGGGTGAAGCGTGTGACACAGATGCTTAGAAAACGCGATCGCAGGTCCCCAGTGACAGTCTGGTTCACCTGCCACGATTCTAAGAACACTCTTTCAGGCTTACGAATAAACAGGAGCGCTTCCAGAAGAGGCATCCCGAGAGGTGAGATGGGGGGCGGGTTCCGTGTAAAGGCGTCAGGTGCTCGAACTCAGGTAGCGCAGTCACATTGCAGATTTTACAGGAGCAGGTATTACACCGGAAGGGGGTGGGGGCGGTGCCAGGAACGGTGACTTTTACGGTATTTTCCCCTCTAAGAGTCTACGATTCTAAATGGAAATGTTTAAACTCGGGATCTCTGGAAAGACAACACTGCTCCACAGAGAGCTAAGCGTGGAAAGCTGTTCTGGGAAAATCTCTTTGGATAACGGCAGTAAAAACTCTTGAGCAAAAGCAGTTAAGACGATTTCCAAAGTGTGTACTTCTAACTGGCAAATTCGTTTCAGGCAAAAAGAAAAAAACACACTTAAAACCGACAAGCACAAATAAACCAACTTTAATAGATTATTTTGTATTTATATAGCGCCTTCTTCAAGAACTTTAGATGCTTTACAGACATTATATCTAATTAATCCCCACAACAACCCTGTGAGGTAGGTATTACCCCCATTTCACCAGATAGGGAGACTGAAGCACAGAGAGGGTAAGTGACTTGCCCAAGGTCACACAGTTAAGTCCACTGAGGAGCCGGGACCCGAGCGCCTCAGCCTCCCAGCTCCCAGGTAATCGCCTCATGACAGAATCTTTAATGAAAGTAGCTTCAAAGAAAGTATCAAGAGTAGTATGTCATGAAAACGAGGTCTTTCCACTGCTGTCAAGGAAAAAACCCTACACTGATGGTTCGCGGCAACACGGACCCACCTATTACACGTTTCCTTTGCTCCCTTTTCCTGAGTCACGTGGCTCCTGCCTTCCGTAATGTTCTACAGGTAACGTTTCCAAGACAGAAGCCATACGACTGAGAAGTGAGGCTTGATTTAGAATATTTACCTTTATGATAATTTATAGAGATTTTTATTCCAATGTACAAAATACGGGACAGCCATCCCAACAAACACGGACACACAGAGAGCAATCGGCCACCACTTACGACTTCCGGCCACCCTCATTTAACCACTCAGCCGACAGACAACCTCAGACGCTTTCTGTACGCATCACCCTTCTCGCTGCGGTCCCCCCAACCCCGGCCCTAGATGTTTTTAAAGCATACTGAGTTTCTGAAAAGCTTCCCGACGTTTTACTCAGATGCAGCTGCATGGACAGTAAAAAGTAAACTGAAAACCATCGCCCACGGCCCCTCCTCTGACAAATCATACTACGAAATACGGTGTGGACGGTGTGTGGCCGCGGAACTCCACGAAAAAGCCGTAACTTGCTGTAACGTGAAACTTAACCTTGGCCTTCCCTGTGAGATGCGCGACGCAGCTTTCTGCACCGCACCTCTGCACGACTGACCGCATCTTTCTCGCACGTGCGGTGGCCTGACACGTGCGAACGGACTCAGCTTCACTCCGCTCTCCTCCCCTGTGCCGAAAGCTGCAGAAATACAGCTCGACATTCCCACACAAGTTGCTCTGAGCCCTCGAAAAGAAAAACGTATCCGGCTCGACCGCTGTGGTCTCCCCACACTCTTGGCTCTGGCTGTCTGTGCGATGCTGGCAGATGTGGCTACACGATCTGCACGGAACAATTTCAGCCGGGGGAAGGCTTTAGAAACTACACCTTGGGAAGCAATTTGTCAAAACACGTCACCGTTTCTGCCGGCACATCTGTTAAACAGCCCAGTTAGCTACGGGGCCCTGCTGAAGATATGTTCATGGAACGAACAGGTGAAGTCATTTCCTGAGCTAAAAAGATACAAATAATAAATGTTAATAATAGCAGCAGACAAAAACATTCCTTTTTGTTGTTTTTCGTAGTCAACAGTATTAGTAAAATTAGAAAATTACAGCAATTAAAAAAAAGATGACTGCCTGAAAAGGTTCATCGAGAACATCCATGGCCTGATTGATTGCTAGTATTCTGAACGTATATTCGATTATTTTCTGCAAGTGGCTTTCAGCTACTGTCAGAGAACTGTGATGCGCGGACAAGTGTCAACTGCAATAATTTACACACGGCACGTTACACACACACTGCTTCAAACTCCCGACGGAAGGGAGTCTTAACAAACATCAAGTTTAACTTCCAGAACACTCTTCCAGGAAGGTGTGTAAAGGCGGAGCGGGGAAGAGGACTTGCTTGTGTATTCCTGGTCTACGCCATTAAAATCTGACCGTCAGAGGGTTTTTGGCTAACCACCCAGGCTGCTGAGGTTTCAGCGACCGGATTTCTTCTTTCCCAGGTAAAGAATGACGCCTGAAAATAACAACTGCTACGACATGAATTTTCCAAACATGGCCTCAACTTGAAACATCAGAGTATTTAAGAAATCTAAAGACTGGTATATCACCACTGCACCGGAATTTCTTTTACCATTCCAACAACTATAAGGGAATTCTTGATAGTTTCTTATTTTACTGAAATTAAAGCTGAATGAAATAACTGACTTATCAACTATAACAAAAGGACAACTATTTAGCCAGAGATATCAGTTCCTCCTGTAAAAGAATATTTACCTCCTCCTTGCGATGTTTTTTAAAGAATCTTACTGATTTCAAATAGAGTTGAAAAATCCATCTTAAAAAACAGAAACAAACGAAAGGACTAGTTAAACTGACAAAAAGTAGTAAAAATATGCTCAGATTTACTGACAGACTCATGGGCGCTTCATACAATACTTAGACTCTACCAGTTTTAAGTAAAATAAATAAGGAAAAAAATTCTAATTACAAAGCCAGTCTTTCCCCTTGGGGAAACAAAAAGCCGCTTTTGACCAATTGTTCCCTACATATACATACACTGTATATTATTATAAGCTTCTTCAGAGAAGCAGAACGTATTTGTCTTCCTGACACTGGAGTCCAGTAGCTGTTAGTTTGCTTTACGTCAGGAAGGCCAACTGCGAGTGTTGGGCCCACGAGTATGTCTGGTTTACGCACGAGAAGACCACTGACTACTCTTTCTATTCATCGCTTAACGCAGGCGACGGGACGCGGTGCCTGTCACCTCCTAAACCCGCGACGCGACCTCCCCCGGTTCTCGTGCTTCTTGCTGCGCCCCAAGGAGTTCAAACCATCGCCGGTGCAATTAATAAAGAGCAAATGCGTGTCAATTACTGGAAGGCTGTTTGACAAGAGGAGCTGCTATCTCTGCTGTCACTTCCTCGTCGTATGGAACTGCACAGACGACATGATACCTGAGCGAATAAATCAACTACCATGATAGGAAGAGCTTGTTCATCCACAGTCTTTGCTTTATTGTGTGCAAAGTATGCTACTGCCCCCTGAGCTTCCTGCATTTCTCTTTTCTTGAAAAATCAGTGCATGATCCTTTCCAAAGTAACCAGAGAAGAAATGAGGCAGAAATCTCTCCATCGCGGTTCCCCCTCAGTCCCGAGACTGATAGAAAAGGATGTAACCAGACTCAGAGTTCTTTGAGATATCTGACGTCAACCCGTAGAATTCTTCAATAGCTTGTGCATCTATTTTCTGGGAAGCAAAATGTAAACGTTAGTACATCGGTGAGCTCCTGGAACTGCTTAAATCCAGTAAAATCATCAGCGTCTCTTAGAAACATTCCCTTCATTTCCTCATCTATAAAACAGCTCTTACACATCAGGAGCGGCTTAAATTAAAAAGACTGATAGTACCAAGTGTCGGTGAGAATACGGAGCTACTCTCACACACAGCTGGGGGAGGTTTGAAATTGCACGGACGACATGGGGAAATGTCAGCACTTCCTTGCAAAGCTGGACACGCAACTACCTTTTGATCCAGCAAGTCTATCCCTGGGAATCGGCTGAACTATATGAAATCACTAATTGTCAGCCATTCGGGACCTATGCAAATGGCCATTTCATGTAGTCCAACCTTATATACACCCAAGAAAATGAGTGCATACGTCCAGCGAAAGACTTGTACAAGGATAATCAAAGCAGTTTTATTCATAATAGTCAGCAAGAGACAAAAAGCCGAGTTTCTAACTTGGTCTAGTCATACGATGGAAAAGTACACGGCAATGACGAGCTCCTACCACAGGCCACAAGAATGATCTCACAGATACAATGAGTGGAAAAAGCCAGACACAAAAGGAGTCATACTTGATGGGTCCATTTAGAGGCAAGCATAGGCATTATGAATCATAATCATAAAAGTCAAAATAGTGGGTTCTAGGGATGGCAGGTGGGGGGAGGAGAGCTGGGGGGGGGGCTGACCAGAGGCATGATGGAGCCTGCTGGGGTGCTGAAAATGTACTATATCTTGATCTGGATGTGTGCATGTGTGTATGCACAGGTGCACGCACGTGTGTGCATGCACGCACAGGTGCACGCACGTGTGCACGTGCATGCATGCACAGGTGCACGCGTGTGTGTACGTACATGCAGGCACAGGTGTGCACGTGCATGTATGCAAGCCCATGCAAAAATTCAGCAGGTTGTTGCTCACGATCTGTGTGATTTATGACAGGTGTGTCATAGCTCGATAAATCACTTCTTTAATAATTCGTTTGTTATAACTAGCTCTGTTGGTGAAAGCTATTCCTTGTTTCAGTCTCGACATTGTCAAAGTCAGATGACAATCCACACACTGGGGTCTGATGTCAAGGAGCATGAAGTGGGGATCAGATTCGTCTTAAGACCTAGACATTTGTCTAGTGGTCACCACTCGTCACCCGTGAATGAGAAGCTGGGAGAAGAAAGCGAAGAGTGAAATACACACACAGCTTTGAAGAAAAATAAACGAAGAAACTACTTACTTCTACAATATCGTCATCAAACAATAACCAAAAATCATGACTCTTAACTATTGCGATATAATGGCCTCGATTGGGACCACTGAAACAAAGAGAGAGAAAAGTTAGTTTTAGAAAATATTCATTAACGTTACTCTTCTATGCCCTAAATTTCATGTTCTATGAAGTAGAAAAACCAAAACGGACGAAAATACTCCTTACCTATTCCTTTTCTCCAAATATCAAGCTACATGGATTGCGACTGGCATTCGATTTTAAAATCAAATAATTAGGACTCTACAACCAGTATTCTATAAAGCTATGGTATTAAAATTCTCTACTGTCTTTGTAATAATTTTAAATTATTTTTTGAAATAATTTTCAAATTTGCTTCTATGAAAGATTCATATAAAAACTTCTAGCATTTTCGGTGGGAGGAGAGGGGATCGCAGCCAGAACATGCTGAGTTAAACCACAAAACAAAACATGCAGAATTGTTTCTAAGTCTCACTCCCCTGGCGATAATCTTCCTCTTGAGGAAAGATCCCACATGATGTTCGAAAAGGCAAAAAATATATATATATGTGTGTGTGTGTATATATCTCTCAAATCTACTGTTCCGAAAACAAGCTTGAACTTCATAAACTTCTTTAAAAACAAATGACATTTGCCCAATGATCAGCACTATCTTGAAGTATAATTATTACTATAACTGCCTCTGCATCTCGTTATAAACAAATGTGGAATAGAGAAATCTCGATATGTGAAAAATAAAGGAGAGCTTGCTTTATAAAAGGACATGGTGAAGATTTTAAACTCTCGATTACTCTGGTTTCTCTTCAGATCGTATAAATCTTTCGCCTTTTAAACTCGATTTGGCTTATGATTATAAAAACTTATATGTTTTATTAAAGTGTAGTTCTGTAATGGATATAACAGAATGTGAAGTAATTTTCAACAAAAATTATTCTTATGGCGAATATTATTTTACAAGGTGTGACCTCAGACACTAGAATAAGCCACTTCCTGCGTTTCCTGTGTCAGACCCTTCGGTCCTGCAGGTGAGATGAATATCTAGATGACAGAATGATACACAAACAAGAGGACTCTTTCTTGACAGAGAAAAAAGCTTTTAATGCTAAGATAGGTTTATTTTTGCCGTTTCTATAGAGTTCATTTAAAAATTTATAGTGAGGAGGGTAAGAAATGAAAAAAACATTTTAAGGGGGCGGCTGTCTCCACTGTCTAATCGCTAGTCTGAAGAACAGGAGACAGGAGTTAATTACAGACGCTAACGGTAAGGTGAAGAGCTGAGGCTAATAAATCTAACACGCTCGGTGCGCCACGCGCCATGCCCGATGTGTGCGTCACTGAGCTGGTCGCTGGGGCATCAGAGAGGGCCCCGGCGACACTCTGCCCTGAGGACATTGGCAGCTGAGTAGGTAACTGCTCCGAAGCACACGCAGAGCGGGAGAGGATGTCACAGCACAGCCACAAGGACAGAGAAACCGGGAGACCTCAACCTGGGAAGGGAGAGGGGACAGGGAGGAGGCCGAGAAAGGCCGGTCATCCGGTGGAGCTGGGGTCCGAGATGGGCTTTAAGTATAATATAGAGCATAACGACAAAAGTGAAAAACTTAGCAAACCTTTGTTGGAGGTCCACTGCATGCCAGGCATTAGGGAGACAGCGAGCAAGCTGCACTGGCACAGACATGCAGAAAATGCGATTCCCCAGCAGTCAGAGGCGGCGGGCAAAGGGCACTAACTACCCTGTACCCTGGCAGCTACAGGGAAATCGCATCAAAAAACAAACATTTTTTTAATTTAAATATTTTGTCGTTAACGGACACATTATTTCCTGTTTCAAAAAGTGCCCGTTCTCGTAAGGGACGCGGACATACAGACTGACCAGCGTGACACACTACGAAGCGGCCAGGAAGGGCCGGGAGCGCACGCAGCACGTTCGTTACGTGACCGCAGCGCTGTGGCCCCGGGGTAAACTGAGGCTGCAGAGAGCGCACGGAGGAAGCCGGAGGGGGCAGGGGAAGGACGGACGTCTGTGCTGAGCGGGGGGTCAGCAGCACCCCTAGATTTTCCACAGCATCCTGAGAGCTGAGACAGGAGAAGCGGCCAGGCAGCTTCACGGTGTGTGACAACATGCTTTAAATAACCGACTGGCTGGAGGAGGAAGTGAGGCCAAGGAAAGGGGTTTTTTTAAAAGAAAGATCAAGAGCCCGGAGGCTGGGGGGAGGGGGAGCAGATTAAATTTTAAAAGGAGACGGGAGGGGGCCCTGTGGTCAGGAATCTCAGAGTTCAAGATCTTGCAAGTGGAACAATTCAAAAGACTGAGCATAAGTAGCTAAAACTCACTGTCACTGAATATAAAGAGGTTAAAATATGGTAAAGTTAGGTGTGAAAAACCATCATCATCATCGTTGTTGTTGTTGTTATTATTATTATTATTATTATTATTATTATCAGTTATAGTGTTGTTTCTAAAACAGCAGAGGCTAAGGGGCTCACACTCCCCCGTTAACCTAAACACGCAGTGATGCACTGTTCACATTTTTCAGACCAGAAAACTGACATTCGGGGACTTCCGTGTGAGGTCGCGCCCACCAGAAATGGCAGAAAGAACTGAAACTGAGGTTTCTTGCCTCTAAAACGCCTGGTCTGAATCACTACACCAAGGCTCTTTAAGTTTTCTCTGTTTCCTCCATTCAGATGTCGTCACTCTTTGGAAACGGAACGCTCCAGAAACGGAAAAGAAAGATTAACGCTGAGGATAAATTCAGTGAGGCCGGCTAATGCGGGCAGCGGAGGTTCAAGGCTACACTGTAGAAAGTGACGTTCGGTTGTCGTTACGTATTCTGAGCAGAAAGCTAGGGGGGGACACTTAAGATGAGAAGGCCGGGACCCCCTCCGCCGAGTTGTCAGTGCAAATTCTCCAAACCCGGGGCAACAGGAGAAGCGCTATTTTACAGTTATTACAGGAAATTCTCGACAGTCCATGAAGGTTGTGTGTTTCAAATGTAAGTTCTGATTCCGTGACTCTCTTGTAGTTTAAGAATTCTTTGAGCTATTTTATAAATTAAGATATATAGAGTGAGCTATCACACTGAATTGGCTAACAGGAAATAACCACTGAGATAAACATTAGAAAACTTTATCTTTACAGATTATTTCCAAAATATTGTAAATTAAGGTTTTCACAACCATTAACGTAATGGACATATCCAATGAATCCCAGAAATAATTTATTTTGCAAATAAATATACTGAGGTATTTTTACCAACAACCAAAATTACATGGATGGATGATGGATGGCTAGATAGACAGACAGACAGACAGACAGACAGGAAAAAAAGACAGGCCTGAAAATTCTTAGAATAGTATTTAAATAATAAGAATAAAAACCAAATCCAGGCAATAATGTATAAAAGTTTTAAGGAGGAAATAATACAATCTACTGTACCTGAAAAATCCATTTTAAAATAAAGGAATCTTCCTACTAAAGCACGGGAGGCTGAGACCCTGTGACAGGTCTGCCTCTGAGTCGCCCAGGAAGGCCCTGAGCGCCACCCACCAACCCAGTCCCCCA
>NW_011888833.1:2798889-2807906 GCF_000151845.1 Pteropus vampyrus | reverse complement strand
GACAGATAACTTGACAAATGCTGCAGAGCTGAATTCCGTATGCGTGCAGTGAAGCAAAAACAGTTTTCGTAATTGGAAAATGAAATTTACCAAGCCGCTGCCTCTAATGAAGTGAATAAAATCGTTTTCCAGCATTATGCTAAATCTGCATTCTACAGATCTTAAATGTGGCTGGCAGCTTATTGTTCCAGAAATATTTACTATTCTACTAACCTGGCCTTTGAAAAACATTAGTGAAAATTAATCTAAACACTTCATCATTCCTGGAAAGCGATCTAGCAGTATGAATTAAAGAGTCATTTGGCCTGGATCTAAGCAATCCCATTTCTAGAAATGAAATACATCTCAAATACAAGACTTCTGGGAAAAATTAACTTTTAGAGTTATTTTATATCGTGAAAAGCTGTGAAAATCCTCACAATTCAACAACAGGAAACGGTGAAATAGATTACAGTGCAAACATCACAATATTATGCAGCTTCAAACGACAGCGATGGTGAAAATTTCTACACGGCGTGGAAAAGTAAGATACAAAATTACATAACCGAGAATCCAACTTTATACACACACATCAGACAGTTGATTAAACCTGTGTAGTTTCCAGAACAGGTTCTTTCAAAACGACAAAAACAAGGTATCCTTTGAAAATTCCCAGCGCTGCCTACGTAGTTCCAGAAGATCATCCTCAGCATCAAACCAGCACTAGGGCCCTGGACAGCGGTCAGTCGAGGTCAGGAAGGAGATGGACGTGGCCGGTGGCTGGGGCAAATGTGCTTTTAGAAATGAAGCAAGAGGAGGGAGAAACGTCCAAATGGAGAAAAGGGAAAACACCTAAACGCGTTCTATCGGCCGGCACGTGCAGGAAGCGGGTCCTGCTGGCAGCTCCCTCCTGGAGGAAGAAGCGCCACAGAACCCAGTGCCTGTGGAGACGCACGCGACAGAGTGGAGCAGAAGTGGCATCTGGGGGCTGTCTTTTAAAGACGACGAGACGCGCTTGGAACACTTTCCCGATGTTGCAATGGTTCAGGAAAACAAGAAAATGCTTGGAACACACATGTAAGGAGTATGAAATTCACAGTGTAGATTTTACGGCAGGGAAAAAAAAAAGTTGATTTCCTACTCAAAACACCAATTCCATCAATACACCAAAAAATGTGTCGGATTCTAGTTTTTCTTCCCTTCAAACTTGTGTGGAGAGGTTACATTAGGAGTTCTTGATCTCTGTCGTTTTTTTTCTTTTTTTTAAGTTGTATTAGAATATGTTTTTACAAAAAAACCCACACTGAATAAAAAACAAGAACTTGTTTTTCTTTTTTTGTTATAAAGTTTGACTTAAACATTGATTTTATCTTCTGTAAACTGACTAATTTTATAGACGTTTAAGAAAGATAGCTTTATTAAAAATTTCCATTAAAAATTTTTAATGACACCTACCATTATACATGATTATATGATTTAATCATATGCATTACACATGATTAAAATTTGGATGAATTTATGTTATGCGTACATTTTCTTGCTTACACATCTTTAAAATGATAAGGTGTGTTCGTTTTGCACTCTAATGCTAAGAAGTGTTTACCTTTCTTGATAATATCTAATTATAGTTTAAAACTTTTAAGAAGCAGAAGGATGGAAAAACATAAGCACTAACAAAGTCAGCGGGCTTTGGCTGATACTAATTTCAGACCGAGTGAACTTCAAAACAAGGAATATTACCAGAGACGAAGAAGGACAGTCCATAACAAAGAGGGCCAGTTAATCAAGAGGACATAACCTTAAAAGCATATGCTCCAAATACCGAAGCTTCGAAATTTGATAAAATTAAAGAAACAGATAAATGCATAATCGGAGCTGAAGTCTTTAACAGACTTCTCTCACTAACAAAAAAATGAATGAGCATAATGAACAAATTATGGATCTAACAGACATTTAGGGAACACTCCACCTTAAATTACAGAATAAACATTCTTCTCGATCACAACTGGGACAGTCTCCAATGTACAATTAAAGAAGTTTCGATAAATTCCAAAAGGCTGAAGTCACAGAATATGGTCTGACAAAAATGAAGACACCTAGAAAATTCCTTAAATATGGCAACATATTTCTAAATAATCCATGGGACATAGAAAATCACAAGGGAAATTAGAATGGACTTTGAAATGGATGATAATACAAACATAACATGTCAAAATTTGTGTGAACACAGCCAAAGCAGCAGTTAGAGGGAAATTTATAGCTTTAAATGTCCATATTAGAAAAGAAAGTGGGTTTAAAACTGAAAATATAAGTTTCCACCTTAAGATACTATAAAAAAAGGGGGGGGGGGCTAAAGAAACCCAGAGCAAGCAGAATAAAATAAGAACAGAAATCAATGAAATAGAAAACAAAATAATAGAGGTTCATAGCATTTAAAGCTATAAAATTCCAATCACCCTGGGGGGGCTCCTGGCGAGGGTGAAGAGCAGGCAGGGGAGGACGCGGTAAGGGCCAGTCACAGGCCGAACCCCAAAGACGGCGGCTGCGCACCCCACAGGGACAGTCTGCACCGTGCGTCTCACTGCAGACCGCGCCGGGCACAGCGACGGCAGCCGGGCTTCCACGCTGTGAGGAAATCCCCAGAAACTCCCGTCCGCGGTCCCCCAAGGGGAGGGGCTGACGGCTGCACCCTCGTCCCACCCACGACACCAAGGACTGGGCGCTGTGGAATGCAGGACCAATGCCTGTCTGCTGGCGTCCTTCCCCCTAGAAGAGCCAGAAAACATTCTTGAAAGTAAAATTTCCCATCTGTATAAACCGTGTGAGCCCAGCCAAGAGGTCTATACCCTGAACTTGGCCGGGGAGGTGGGGGGGACCGGTTTGCAAACTCTGACAGAGAAATTTAACATCCCAGCACAAGCACGTAAGTACTAAATTGTTAGAAATCTTGATGACACAGAAAAGCTTAATAATTGCACAGATGTAAAATTTCATTCTTACAAACTGTAAAGTCCCCGAGGACTAACTGGGGCAGCAAATTACAGAGGGATGGGGAGGGAAAACAACGCTGTGACTGGACGTGATGGGAAGACCAGGAGGCTGGGCTGTGAGCACGGAGGGGTCACGGAACACGAGGGACGCCGCCCCCCACCTGTTACACGAGGGCAGGCCGGAGGGAGGCTGCATCCAGGGAGCACCCCGACCGCAGACAGAACAGGACACTGGGCCCTTCCCAGAGATGCTGCCAAGGACGCAGCATCAACCTGCCAAGGGCAGAAGGGTCCAGACGACCAGAAACACAGGTCGGATTCAGGGGGGTTCTGATGGTGGGGAGGGCTGCTGTGGTCTGAGAGTGTGTCCCCCAACCCCCAAATTACGCTGAAACCCAAAGCCCAATGTGATGGCACCGTCAGTAAGCGGGTCCTGGGCCGAGGGTGGCGGCGTGAACAGGACCCGTGCGCGTGTGACGCGGCGCCAGAGGCTTGCTGGCGGCCTTCCACCGTGACAGGACAGTGCCGTGAACCAGGAGGAGGGTCCCCATCAGAACGCGACCTTGCTGGCGCCTTGACCTTGGCCTCCCAGCCTGCGGAACTGTAAGAAAGCACCCGACGGTGGTATTGTCATCGCAGCCCGAAGGGACTGAGATGGCTGCCTACAGTAAGGCAAATCCCTGTCGCCGAAAAGACCTGGACGTGGATTTACTACACAGGTGACCAGGACCCGGGCACAGAGTAAGACAGGGGCTAGCTGTGGAAATGGAGCAAAGGGAAGGGCTTGCTCTCAGAGCAGGAAGAATGTCACTCATGAGATCTAGGGCACACAGAGATGGACGTGTGGCCACGACGACTTGATGCCGCGTCACCTGGGCATCGCAGGCGTCTTCTTTGATGCCTCGTAAGCACAGGTGTGGCTAAGCTGAATAAGGATGAAGGGAGAGCACCGCAAACAGAGGAAGGCTGTGTGGCCAGGGAGCCAGTCAGGCAGCCTCGGCTCCCTGTCCTCGGTCACTTGTCATCAGATCCCCGTCTAAGTGACAGACGAGTGACAGAAGCATCGCTCTTCCAAATCTCGGCACCATTCCCACCCCGAGGCCCAGAGGACAGGAAACACCGCCTGAAACAAAGCCACCAAGCCTTTCTCCGTCTGGTTTCCGCGGGCGACCCTCTGCTGTACCCACATGCTGTCCCCCTGCTGGATAAAAGCCTGGGACGCTGGCCTCACTTGCCAAGCTGGTCTCTCCCTGGACTGCTACACACAGTCAGTACGCTGTGTAAACGGGGTCTGTGAGCAAATACGTTCTGGAAAACGCCAGATTAAAGATAAATTTCTTCTGTTCTGTAGGTCTTCTGAGTCTACAATATGAAGCATGAATAAACATGAGGAAATGTTACATAGCAAATCCATCTGATCGTGGGATACTTGTTTTATGGCACATTAATAACATTTCCAGAAATCGTTCTTCACTGTTCCAGATTGAAACTTTTTAGACATTGTCTTTATATTAATTCGAACAGACAGATCATGAAGGAAAGTCAAACTTCACATCAGTGTTTTACTGTGGTAAAGAACATGTAACATAAACTTTACCGTCTCGACCCTTCCTAAGTGTACGGTACAGGAGTGCCAGCCACACGCACAGTATTGTGCAACAGACCTCTGGGGCTTTTTCATCTTGCAAACTGACGTTATGTCCACTGAACAACTCCTCCACCCCGCCCCAGATACTGGCAACCACCATCTTACTTTGTTTCTAAGAATTTGACTACTTTAGACACCTCATAAAACTGAAATCGTACAGAATGTGTCTTTTTGTGACTGGCTTATTTCAGGGGCATAATGTGCTCAAGGTTCATCCACGTTGCAGCACGTGATAGAATTTCCTCCTTTTTTAAGGCTGAACAACGTCCCATTGTTTGTATGCACATTTTCTTTATCCATCATCTGTCAACAGACATTGAAGTTGCTCCCACCTGTTGCTCATCGTGAGCACCGCGGCGGATGTGGGCGTGTACTTGCCGCTTTGAGAGCCTCTTTCCAACTCTCTGGGTGCATGTCAGACGCGGGAACGCTGGACGAGGTGGGAGCTCTATTTTTAGGTTTCGAGGAAACGCCACAGTTTTCCACAGCAGCCACAACATCTGACATGCTCTCCGACCGTGCACAGGAGTTCCAATTACTCCACGGCCTCAGCAACACCAATTCTTCCGTTTTCTTTCGATTGTGGCCATCCTAACTGGTATGAGGTGACATCTTACTGTGATTGTGATTTGCGTTTCCCTGATGATTAGTGATGCTGAGCATCTTTTCACGTGCTCGTTAGCCATTGGTGGATCTTCTTTGGAGAAATGTCTATTCAAGTTCTGTGCCCGCTTCATAATCGAGTAGTTTGGTTTTTTGTTGTTGAGCTGTAAAAGTTCTTCATACTTTTTGGATATTAACGTTTTATCAGATATCTGGTTTTCAAACGGTTTCCCCCATTCTATAAATATTCTGCAAATATTTTCAACCATTTGCGACATTTGTTTCCTTTGCTGTGCGTAAGTTTTAAAATCTGACGTAGTCCCATTTGCCTATTTCTGCTCCGCTGCTTCTGTTTTTGATGTCGTATTCAAGAAATTGTCAAATTCAATGTCATGAAGGTTCTCCCCTATTTTGTTCTAGGTGTTTTATAATTTCAGGTCTCGTGTTTAAGTCGTTAATCTATTTTTATCTAATTTTCGACGTGGTATCAGGGAAGGGTCCAACTTTCTTCTCTCGCAGGTGGATGTCCAGTTTTCCCAGTACCACACGTTGAAGACACTGTTCTTCCCCTACCGCGTAGCCTTGGCACCCTGTTGAAGACCGTCTGACCGTGTGAGTGAGGGTGTATGCCTGGGCTCTTTATTCTGTTCCGTCGGTCTGTATGTGTTTACGTCAGTACCACACTGTTTTGATTAGTGTAGCTTTGTAACATGTTTTGAAGTCAAGAGGTGTGAGGCCTTCAGCTGTTTCTTTTTTACCCACCTCGCGATTGTTCTGGCAATTCAGAGTCGAGATTCCCCAAGTGACTTTTGAATGTTTTCTATTTCTTTAAAAAATGCCACTGAGATTTTGATTGGGATTGCCCTGAATCTGTTGATTTGCTTTGGGCAACATGGCCGTTTTAATACTATTAAGTCTCCCAATCCATGAACACAGGATGTCTTTCCACTTATTTGTATGTTTCTCAATTTTCTTTCAACAATATTTTAGTTCTCAGTGTATATGTCTTTCACGTCTTTTAATTTATCCCTAAGCATTTTATTCTTTTTGACACTGTTGTAAATGAGATTTTCTGATTTCTTTTTCAGATTGCTCATTGTTAATGTATAGAACGGCAACTGATTTTGGAGTGCTGATTTTGTGTGCTGAATCTATTAGTTCTAAAAAGGTTTTTCCATTTGATCCTCAGCATTCTCTGTATGTAAGGTCATGCCGTCTATGAACAGAGATCTTCCTTTCCGACTTGGAGGTCTTCTCTGGCTAACTGCTCTGGCGAGGGCTTCCAATACTGTCAAACAGAAGTGGCGAGACTGGGCATCCTCGTCTGGTTCCTGGTCTTAGAGGAAAAGCTTTTAGTTTTTCACTGTCTTGAGCACGATGTTGGCTGCAGGCTTTTCACATACGGGTTTCATTACGTCGACGTATGTTCCTTCTATTCCTAGTTTGTGGAGTGTTTTATCGTGAAAGGGTGTTGAATTTTTGTCAAATGTTTTTCCGTATCCACTGAGATGATGATGTCATTTTTGTCCTTCATCCAGATTGAAATCTTTTTAAGTCAAATTGATTTTTGTTTCTTTAATAAGAACTATAATTTGTACATTCAACACAACGTTATTCTGAGACTAAAACTACGGACTTTTAGGGTATTAGGGACCTTAGAAGTCCACTAGTCCAAATGAGACCCCAAAAGATTAAATGGCTTGCCTAATATCACGTGGCAAGTTAGCAGCAAGGCTGATACTCCACCTAGTGGAAAATAGTAATTTCTGCACTGGTGTCGCTCCATGAACTTACACATAATGCAGCCCGCAGAAATACTGCAGAATCTGAAAATATGTGTGTGTGGGGGGGAGGGGGGCGGGGCGGGTGTACTTACGAAACATGTTCACCAAAGCACCATAACGGAGAAAATCTAAACCGTTTGCTGGATCTAGAGGGTTGGTAGATTTAGGTTTGTACGTCCATACAAATAATACTAGGCAGCACCTCTTAAGACTGACATAAAAGTCTGTTTTCATGGTTGTAATTTAGTAAGTGAAAAGGGTTACAAACCTGTCTAAAGTGTAATTCCGCTTTAAGAATTATGTGTACATACACATGCACCTAAAACATTTCTACAAAAATGTTAACAGTGCTCTTGTGAATAATGATGCTTAAGTGATTTGTATTTACTTACATTTTCTAATTTCTGTACAAAGGACATATATTCCTCATGTAATTTAATAAAAGATCTAATATTCAGTAATACATAAAATCTCATGTATTTCTTCAAACCGAACAGCCTGACTTTGTAGACAATGCCTAATCTCTCACGTGTGGTCCCTGACATTCTGTGTGAAGACCAGTTCACGCTCACAGGTGGGCCCTCCTCCACGCGGCCAGTGAAGTTTCTGGGTGACAGTTCTCTTAGCTACGTTTTATTTAGTCTTTGAGTCTATCTTCCTTAACCAACAATTTTAGGTTCTTTCTACAACATTTTCAGGATTAATCTAACACATCGGCCCCCATGTCTCTAAGCAAACTTATCTGAGGGGCTGCAATCATCTGCACTAATGAAGGGAACACCGAGAAACCTGTCACCGAAACACCTCCTTTCCCAGTGTCTGTGTCCAAAACAAAAGCAAAAATACAATCGTTTAGAAGTCTAAGTTCTTTCTCTTCCCTTCAGGAACACTTCTATCCGACCGTTCATGGGGCCACGTGACGTTGACATCTGTGTGGGCGGGCAGGGGAGGGCCAGGCAGAGTGAGTGACACGTGTGCGCGAGAGGGAACTGTGTCTGTGTGCACGAGGGGGCGCGACGGGCTACCTGCGGGGGCGCCGACCCGGTGAGCGAGCCCAGCAGCGGAGGGGAGCCCAGTCTTTCTTTCAGAGTGAAAAGGAGAAAACTAGACCGAACTCTATGGTCTTGGCTGAAATTGGACATAATCACTGTGAATGTCCATGGTTTTTCGATCTAGACAGATAAATCAGTAGATAAGTAAAGCACAGGTGCGTGTGTCTGTGTGCAGGTAAGCATTTACGTGTGTACACATCGCACGCATTCTCTAGCTCTGTTTACTAGGGGGGCTCAGGAATCGTGACGTCCCAACAGCGATGAGCACACCTGTGCCAGGGTCCTGGTTATCAAACACCGTTCTCTCCCCGGAAGGAGCCAGGCCTCTTGGAGAAACGGCCAATGTCAAGGCCAGGGCAAGGAAAGGACCAGGTACAAGGTGAGCCTGGAAAATCCTGTTGTGCCAGGAAGTAAAGAAGTGCTCGAGTGACGGGTCGTGTCAAAAAGCGGCAGGAGCCACCCCGCAGGAGCCCCCGCCAGCCCAGGCGGGGCCACGGGAACGTGGAGAGACTGGAACGGGATGGATCGTAACCCACTGAACAGAACGGGAACCCTTGAACCCACGCAGATTTTTAAAAATGAAAACACTCAAAGTCTGATGAGAAATGGGGGTGTTCGGAATCTCAAAATACCTCCACACAAAATCCTTATGCGTCGCACGTGGGGAAAAGCCTAGCTTGCGGTGGAGCATTCCGGGCGACATCACTCGACCGAGGGTCCAAAGACAACGGCATCGGCAGCGGCACGGGAAGGAAGCGGTGGCCGCGGCAGGCCTCACACAGCCCGTGCAAAGGCCTGCAGCGAGGACGGTCTGCCGCCGACTCCTGGTGGCAGGGAGAGCAATCCCACCGCCCCCCGAGAGAAGGCTGGCTCCATGCCTCTCTGTCGTGGGAACAAGCAACATGGTCGATGCGGGACACCTGCTTTCCTCTGGGAGTGGGGTTTTGGCACGCACCAGGCA
>NW_011888833.1:2796179-2797943 GCF_000151845.1 Pteropus vampyrus | reverse complement strand
AAAAAAAAAAAGTTTACGTGCTCGAGAAAGCTTCAAAGCCGAAGATTTTACCTGGACTGGTTTATGATTATTAAACAATCGCTAAACGCAGAACATCGCCGGAGGGGCCAGAGTAGCATTTATCTAGTAATTACGTAACGAGTCTTAACTGTCGGTGACCAAGTTAAGCATTTTCGCTCGGTGTAAATTGTCGCAGATCACTGTCTGCCAGAAAAGCCCAGCTACGGCAAACGCCGCCGAAGCGTCAGAAGTGCCCGTTACCGTTTGTGTGCTTCCTGCTTGCTGCGACATTCTTCGCAGTAGTACTTGTGTTCGCTGCACAGAGTCTCCGTGTTGCTGAAACCCCTGTGAAAAAGCGCGAGATAACGTCACTGTCTGCACCGGAAAATCGCGTCCTCACTTAGAAATCTTCTAAAACGAACATACTCATTCAACGTCGCAGTGGGCGACTCTGCACTGACCTTAAGCAGTGAGTAATTGATGTGTTTTGTTCCACGTCGACGGAAAGGTCTAAAAAATCTTCATCTTTGCTGCTTATCTGTAAAAACGGGAAATTACACCTTTGAAATCTTAAAGTATCAGTAAACCGCTGTTCCAAAATTCTAGAATTAAATGCATTGTAATATCACTGCTAAGGGTGTGAAGAATTCTTTTTCCCCCCAAGTTCAAAAGAAAATTACTTGGATTTGGACTATTCAGAGGAACACTGAATATGGAACTCTCCTGATATGGATAGGTAAAACACCAAGGACATGTGGCTGACTCTGTTACTGGCCAAGGCTAGTACAACGTGAAACTCCATCACTTCCTAAAATCTTGGCGTTATTGTAAAGCATGAGATAAACTGTCCCTTATACATCAGTTCCTGGAAACGGCCCAAGACTGAGTGGGCACGCGTGGCGAAGGACATGATGTCTCTATTGTTTTATCATTTAAGAAAATAATTTAGCCCCAAATGCCAGATCACAACCTTCATTTGTGACCTTTTATTTCTCAAAACATCTAATATGGGAATTCTGTTTGATGTATGGGCAAGTCACCTTATGAAAAATGGTATTCCTTATTCATTGGATTTGGGTGAGAATGGACCTTTGGACACCAATTTTCCTTGATATTTCCTGCAACGACTCTATGACGAGCGAGCATGCAACAGGAGAGAGACACGTCTGCCTTGGTCCCCCTGTGCCTCCCCTCCACGATGATCAACCCCAATCGAGTGAAGTGTGTTCCTGTTTCAATACCGCTCCAATGTCCCCAGCCTGTGATGGATTATGGGGCACATATACTAGACGCCCCTGCAAAATGAGTGCAGGGGAGTACGTGGGTCCTAGATAACCCCGCTGGGTCTCCAAAGAGTCAGTGAAGGGGGGGAGGAAGAAAGACGAGAGGAAAGGGAACGTGACGTGATGTGTTCAAGGACGAACAGCCTGGTGTCGCAGGCCGGCGGGGAGGGTGACAGGAGATGAGACGAGTGACGGAGAGAGGCTGAGGCCAGACCGGGCGGGGCTGACGAGGAAGAGTAATGAGTCTGTGTCTCCGAAATGAGGCTTGTGGTTCCCAGACACTGGCCCAGCGCTCTTTGTTTTAAATGTTCACTTTTAGGGTCACATAAAAAACCCGACGAGAGCACGTTCTGGATCGTGTGGAAATGTCTGAGGTACTATGTCTACGTTCACAGGTGTGTCGGTGCCAGGGGATCGCCGAGTGGGCCAGCATCTAACTCTCAGTGTTTGGTTGTTGTTGGACTGCTGTGTCCCCATGTGA
>NW_011888833.1:2787844-2794904 GCF_000151845.1 Pteropus vampyrus | reverse complement strand
ACAGTCAACAGATGACTCATTGCTGTGGGTATGGTTTCTATTTCAAGTCCCCTAATCTTTTTATTCATGGTTGACCCAAAAGGATCACCATTCACTTAAGACGGATGGACGGATGGACGGACGGAAGGAAGGAAAAAGAGAGAGAGACAGACAGAGACAGAATGCGAGCAAGAGGGAGGGAAGAAGGAAGAAAAAGAAAAAGAAAAACACACACTGCCATTCACATGAGCACACGCGAAAAGAAATATTTAGGTAAAAATCTAACGAAACACTCGCCAGCTCGATACGAGGAAGACGTAAAACTCTAATGAAGATGTAATCAAACTCAGTCCATGTACGAGGATACGAGGACTCGGCACCGTACGGACGTCAGGTCCCCCCGACCGGACCTACGGGTTTGATGTGACCCCAGCCAAAATCACAGCATGTTATGCTGGGGATAATAGATCGGTTTCTAAAGTTTACACGGAGAGGCAAAAACCCAAAATACCCAACACAATACTAAAGAGCAGTCTGAGGACTGAAACTACCTAATTTCAAGACTTCCTAAGAAGCTATGGCAACCAAAACAGTTCAGTACTGGAAAAGAACAGACAAATACATCAATGGAATAGAACTGAGAGCCTAGAAATAGACTCACGCTAATACACTTAGTTAACTTATCTTTGACAAAGGAGCAAAGGCAATTCAGTAAGAAAGGATAGTCCTTCAACAAATGGTATTGGAACAATTGGACATTCACATGCAAAAAAAAAAAAAAGGAATCTAGACAGAGACCTTATATCTTTCACAAAAATTAAGTCAAGATAATTTATAGTCCTACATATAAAATGCAATCTAGAAAACTCCTAGATTAACAGAGGAGAAAATCTAGATGACCTTGGGTTTGGTGATGGCTTTTTAGATCCAACACCAAAAGCATTTAAAAAACTCCAATAGTGCTTGCATAAAGGAAAAAAATGAAGTTTATTAAAATTAAAATCTTAAAACTGAAACATTAAAAACTTCTGATCTGCCAAAGACACTGTTGAGAATGAAAAGACAGACCACAGACTTGGAGGAAATATTTGCGAAAGACGTATCTAATAAAGGCGTGGTATCCACAATATATAAAGAACTCTGAAAATTCAACAAGAGGGAGAAAAAAAAAAACAGTTTTAAAGATGGAAGAAAGACCTGTACAGACACCTCACCAAAGAAGATAAACAGATGGCAAATAAGCATTTGAAAAGACGCTCCACAGACGTGTCATTAGGGGATCGCAAGTTAAAGCAACAAGACACCACTCGCACGCCATCACGATCGCTGAAATCCAAAACACTGACAACACAGAACGCCGGCAAAGACGCCGCGACGGGGACGCTCGGGCCGCGGGACGGCACGGCGACCGCGGGAGACAGCGTGGCAGCTTCTCACAAAACCAAAACTGCTCCCACCGCGCGATCCGGCAATCGCACGACTTAGCACTGAGCCGAAAACTTACGTCGCGACCAACACGCGAACGTGTACGGCAGCTTCCTTCATAACCATCAAACCTCGGCTACAATCTAGATGTCCTTCAGTAAGTCAACGAATAAACTGTGGTCCACGCGTCCAACGGAATCGCTCAAGCTGCAACGAGTACTCCGTCACCGCAGGGAGTCACCTGAGCATCACCACCAAAACGTGTAGAGAGAGTCCTTTCGACTGACAGGTACATTTTTAACATTCATCCTCCACCTAAGAATGAAACTTTCGGGTACGTCTCTCACGCTGATCTGTCACACTCAAAGAGCTGCTATGATGAAGAATTTTCTATACGACATGTCGTGACACACTTACAGTTTCACAAGTAAGACATCTGGTTTCATTAGTTAATGTTCCCTGAAAAATCTCATGCACCCACGTCGGGTCCGGTGCGCCGCCGCTGCCTTCTCCATCGATGCTGCCGTTGGGCAGGCGGCCGTTCTGTTTCTCCTGCTTCCTCTCTTCTTGTAAAATATCAGCAATTGTGTTTAGTAGGTAATTTAAGAACTCATGGGCATCTTGCTGCATGTAGTTGTCAAAAAGCTCTAAAAATAAAAGAGATGTTAGAGAATTATTTCGGAATTGATAACTTCATTCAAAAACTAAATTGAAAAAAGAGCATCTAGTCATTCGTCTGAACTAAGTACGAATGTCTGGTGGTGTTAGTAATATACAAGAAATAAGTGTCTTTCGCGTCTAAAAATTACGGCTGAATTTGAGGAAATAAAGTTAAGATGAATGAGAATCTTTTTTTAAAAAAAATAATACTACTGATTGATCCACGAGCAAAGGACCAAACCTAGCTTCACACATTTACATAATGTATTGGGAAGACAAGAAACAAATGTTTTTTTATTAGCTCATCTAATCTATTATTCCACAAATATTACAACATGGCAAGTTTCAAAGCAGAAGCTGGACAGCCTCTCGCCAGTGTCAAGCCAAATGCATGAGAACCGCACAGAAAGTCTGTCATGTCACGAACGACTCGGCCATACGTCCCAGAGATTCTGACTTCGTGAGTCACAGGTGAGACCTGTAACCAGGGACTTCTCAGAGCTCCTCTGATGTGCATTCGGGTTTAAGAAATAAACGATCTCAGAAATTATTTAATCCAGGTCATCTCTAAGGCCCCTTCCAAACCTAAGGTGTTATAACTCCAGGAAATGCAAATGAATGACACTGGAACAGTGACCATCGCTAACGAGTGTTTCGCCCTGTGCCCACCATCACACACCCCTCAAACGGGAGAACGGAGACTTCAGAGGCAGAAATCTCATTTGAGCTTAACAGCGCCGTGATATTGTCATTGTACACACGAGGAAATGGGATCAGAGAGGGTAAAGTCACGCTGCCAGGAAACGGCCCGGGCAGGACCCCGACCCGGCGGTCGACCGTGCTGGGCCACGGTCTCATGGTGTGAGCTACGCACACGACAGTACCTTCATCTTGGTCACAAGGACTCACTGAGGAATGTCTCCTTCAGATCCTCGATGCGCACTCAGTAAATTCCAGAAAGTTTACAGCTTACAGTTTTTAAGTGAAAGAATACAAATTTAGAAGAGAATTTACAGAAAGTCTAAGATGAAAGGAATAAAAAAATTACATTGTAGATGAGCTACACATAGGACTGCGTCAAAGTTCTACGCACAAGAAATCATTTAAAAGTTACAAGGAAAAAGTAAAACCTGAAAATTATCAACACCTTCCATATGTAAAGAGCTCGTACAACAGAAAATGCAAAGCGGGCAAAGGACTTAAAACCAACATTTAAAGAAACAAGATTCAAAGGGTTAAAAAACCCGAGGAAACATTCGACCCCATGGTAACCAAAGTCTCGATTTGCCCATCTGTGAAATGGAATCCCATCTTCCTTTGCAAGGTTATTGTGAAATTGAATGGCGGCAAGTGAAAATACTTCTCGGGGAGGTAAGAGAAAATAAAGCACGAGTTGACCTTGGTGTCAAAAAGACGTTCAAACAGTGTCGCAGGTGAGGTGCAGCCGGCTGCCAGGGCGAGGCTGGGTTCGCGCTATGGGCTCATCGTGCAAAGCAGGAGTCGCTGCACGAGCCCTGCCACCGAGACAGCCCGCACCTCTGCAAAACGCCTGGCCCCCCGCTGCGTCTGTCCGAGACCAAGTCAAGTGATGCTTGGAAGCCCAGACGGTTCTGCCACTGGACCGGTCAAGGCCAATGTTGAGATGAGAGAAGTCCACTGCCTTTAACCCTGCCTCGCCATGGGGTCATCCTCCCGTCCCTGAAGCAGCGCCCCGCCCCACCCCTCAGCCCCCGCTCCTGTCCTCTGCTGCTCGCGTTCACTCGCTGTCCCTGGTCCCTTCCTCATCCGGGCACTTTCTCCTTTCCCAGCCCTTTCTGCTGTTCCTCCTAGGAGCCGCTTTCTGTCCTAAACTCCCTGTTTCTTCAGCCTTCGGCATCTTCGAGCTCCCCGCTGCCGCTTTTAACCCATGACACTCTACTCGCACGTAAAAACTCACCCGCAGTCAAAACGGCTCTTAAGATCTGGCCACACCTCCCTTCGCCCTCCTACCCACCCTCTCTCTCCCCCTCCGATGGCCAGACTCACGGTTTCTCTGCCCACCCCGACTCCTGCACTAACCCCGATGCTCTCGGCGTCTAGGCGGCTCCCTTATGTGCACGTGAACCCCTTAAACACAAACAGCGTCCCTCTGTCACCCAGCCTCTCACCCCAGGTCACGTGCCCGCAACCGCCCACCGCAGGAAGTCGCATTAAGGCAAGGACTGGAAGGGGCTCGTGCTCCAGTTGATCGGGGGGCTCGAGGAAAGTGGAAACAAACGGGAAAAGTCACTGAGGGGTCCGAAAGGGAGGGCCGTGGGCGAGTACCAGCGAGAAGATTCTACGACCGCGGCCTAGCTCACTACGCTGGATCTCCATTTACACGATGGCTCAGTGCCACCATCTGAAGCAGGCTCATTTTCCCTGGGAAAAAAAACAATATTTTAGCATATATGCATGTTTTTTTTTTTTTTAAAGAACTGCTTTTTTTCGTGTAAAGCAAAAACTGTGCAAATGTTTCTGTTTCATACAAACTTGAAACATGTTTTTTTGGATGTTCTTTTTAACGGCGAACAATGACTTCATATTCACAGAAATACCTCAACTGACTTGAAAGCACCAGAAATGAGAAGCAAAGTAAACCAGAAAATACTCTTTAAGTATTTTGCTAAAATAGTTAAAATAATATATAGCGTATTTTCTATAAATATAGTATACTGAATGCGCCAGAAGCTTGTACTTCCTGAGAGCAGCCGCTATGGTTTTAAAGACATCGACCACGACCGCATAAACGTCAAAACGACACCAACCAAATGGCCTCCGGACACTCACTGTAAACAGCATCACATTTACTTTTTAAAATCTTGGTTTTCTCATGGTTGCTTTCTCCTCTGCTAATAAGAGCCATAATGGGAAAGGTGGACATTCATTCATTCATTCATTCATTCAACAAATATTTAGCGAGGACCTACTATGTGCCTGGATTATGTGCTGGAGATAGATACAATAGTGAGAAAAAAACAAATCGGTCCCCTCCATTATGAAACTGTCTAGGGGGAGAGACAGACAATTTCATCACTAAAACGCATATGAAACGTCCAAACTCATAGTCCTGATACAGCCACAACATTAATGCAAAGAAAAAAGAAAATATTTATGTTTTATGTTTTTTCAGAATTCCGAAATAACTATAGCTTTCATTACACAAAACGTCTTTCGTGTTCTTTTGGAGAAAAAAGACTGAAGTGAATGTGGAAAATCATTTACTCAAACTGATTTAATAAGTATTCTTTGTGAACAACTAACACTTCCTCCCTTGAGGAAGACCGACGCCTACATGTACATTTACGTTTACGTTTGTGTTTGTGTCTCTCCACAGCACCTGAAACGTCGCTACGTACTACGTACGTGCACACTCCCTGCGAACAAGGACCCTTTCCATGTCACTCACGTCTGTTTCCATGTCACTCCAGCACTTAGAACCGTGCCCACCACAGAGTAGATGGACTTGACACTTTTTGAATGAACGAAGTGAATAAATGAATGAACGAACCGAGAAACAACAGGGGTTGGAACAGCTAAAATAACGTGAGAAGTGTGACTATGGCCCAAAACAATTTGAACTACGCACTTTGCTAAGACGCGGCGAGCGGGCGCGGAGAGCCGCAGATGCTGGCTGATCTGACAGATGCTGGACGAAGGCCACCGAAGGGACCCGCGCTCTGCAGTGGGGCCGACACCAGCTGGCGGATTTAGATCGCCATGTTTTCACTCTTCCACAGTAACAGACAGCCTGGAGGAAGTCAGTCACTTTAACCGCGCGACTTCATTTCTTACCTGGGTCACTGCAACAGTCCCCGCCTGGCCTCCCAGCTGCTACTCCCTCCCGCTGCCCACCAGCCCACCGACTGACAGCCCCACCGAGCGGGAGCCGGAGGGACCCTCCCCTAATGCCGATCAGCCGATCAGAACTTAGCACCCGGCCATCACATCACGACCTTCCACTGACTCCTGTCACTTTCAAAATCAAGCCGAGGCTCCAGGCCCTGCCCTGCTCGCTAACATTATCTTCGCCTCGCTCCCCTCCGGACACACGAATTTTCCTGCGGTCCTTAAAGCACTCAGGGCAACTGCGGTTGGTCCCATCTGCTTGGAACAATGTTGCCTCAGATCTTCAAAGGGCTTGGTTCTCACTTCCAAACTCTGATCTAACGTCACTTACCGACATCCTCACTCCGTCCTCTCTCCCCGATTTATTCTGCATCATGGCCATGACACGTTGTAAGGCGTAACTGTTTACTGTCTGCCTTCCTCACCAGAATGTCAGCTCCCTGAAGGCGGACGCGTTGTCATATTTCTACATCTCTAGTTCTGCACAGTGCCTGGCACGCAGTAGGAACTAAATCTATATCGATTAATCAATTCAAACTTTCAGCTAGTTTCCCGTCATCAGAGACAACGTGTCTGGAGCAAGCGTGAGCGCCCCGCACCGAGGGAGGAGCGTTGTCCCACCGCGCACTTACCCTAGGACCGGGCTGTGCGAGCTAGAACTTTAAAAACAAAAATTCACTGCTGAAATGAAAATAGATGATTTCCAAGGGATAGCAAAATGATTATATAAAGCCATAGTAGTTAAAAACATGGAGCCGAAATCTACTGAGAATATAAAATAGGAAGATTTTAACACAGCATGAGAGGAAACTGATTTAAGAACAGTCTAACAGTGGAAGTTAGTGAAATACTGAAAACATGTTTTCCAGAGATTTAAAAGAAGCTGGCAAACAAAATCTCAGCAGGGAAGTTATGCGACGGATAACCTCTTAAATCCTGCTTGATCTGCATGCTCTTTTCTACGTTGCCGGGAAAAATTCAAAAGCCAAAACTGTATTTCAAAACATACTTACAAATGCTAGCAACATCGAAACAACGAAAACATTTTTCTGTTAAATATTATTTCTGAATTATAGAAAAATGAAACAAAACTTATGAGCAGATGGGTCTGGAATGTTCATTCCGGAAT
>NW_011888833.1:2771658-2784424 GCF_000151845.1 Pteropus vampyrus | reverse complement strand
CACGTGCTGTGCGGAGAGATCGCGTCTCCATTTACTCAAAAAGGCTGAGCAAAGAGGAGTGTTTAAGCATGGACAACAGGATGAATTAAACGCTAATCGAAACAGTTATTTATAGAGAAAGCTGGAAAAGCGTGGAGAGAAAATAAGATTCTTGTGAACGTATGTTGTCATAAAGTTTACTTTGCACCCATTTTTAAAAAACTAAATCCGAAAAAAGAGAAAAGGCAATTCTTAAAACTGAAAAACGAACAGAAATTAATGAACCCTGAGTGTAAATCAAGTTGGTGGTAGGTAGCACTAGAAACAAAATACTTACTTCAAGTGGCTTTAAAACACAGAACTCTGACTATACATGCCTACCAAAACACAGTCTAGGAATAAACGAACACAGAAATCTAACGGCATTCGGTAGTCACACTGTCAGAATTAATTCACTGATATTGTTATTTTGAAACTACTGTACTAAAGATATACCATAGGACAAGGCAAGGAATTATGTTACTATCCTTAGGGACCCAATTTTTTAATGTAAAGTAAAAAAAAATAATACAAATATCAAAGAGTAAAAGCCCTATAAACTTAAATTGGAATTAGAAGCCAGTATAAACTCATGCCTTTCTGGAAGTCTTAAAGTGTTGCGTGTGTGTTTTAAAGTTCTGTCCACTGAAAATGCCCAGCAGCAAAAAGCTCCCCTGCACCCAGATCGTGGCCCCTAAAACCTTTTACCACAAACAGGAACTAGGACACCTTGCAGACAGGGCGACGCCAGGTCTGGACAGGAAACGTACAATGTACAGGACTGGCCTAGAGCATCTTTTAGTGGGGATACGAAAGCCAGCTTCCATTAAAAAGAATCACTACAACGAATAAAAAGCACATGGACTACAAAAAAAAAAACAAAAACAAAAACCAACTATAAATAACATTAAAGAAACCTCCGTCAGTCTCCAATGGAGGTTGTAAACTAACATATAAAAAGAAAGCAAGTTTTATCTTGCCTTGCTTGTAAGCACCTTATTTCAGGGGGCACTAAAAAGCTGATGAAGGAAATTGCTGTTTATAGAATTCCAGCAAATAAATTCAGAAGAAACAGTTATAAATAATGGATCGGGCAAAAATTATCAATGGATACTAAAAGCATTAGGTTAAAGGCTGATGGGAAGTGGAGGGCTCAGACCTGACCTCCAATGCATCATTAAAAATGAACGACCAAACTTTTATGTCTCGTCATGTGATGCACCAAGAAATATATAGCGCCTCCTATGATGTACTCTTGTCTTTAAAAAAAAACAAATCGAACCACTCAACTTCTATCAAGTGTCTAGATCTAATTAACAGCTTACAAGAGATTCAGGGAACAAAGGAACAAATTAAACAATATCACATAAAAAGTAACAGGTCATGAGTCCCAGTGAGGATATATGGCTTCTCCATTCACGTTGCTAATCAGAGCCAAGAACTGATTTCACAAAGGTGCTTTAAAGGCTTTCTGGAGAAATGCTAGTATATGATAATGATGCAATATTATTGATCATAAATATAACTATGGATATACTTCAATAAAGTTTATCCAGGAGCTAAGGACACCCGCAGTAGAACTACAATATTACTGAGACCAACTTACCAGTCATTCGGTATTAGTCTGAAAATGTTAGTTTTGTATCACAGTGTAATGACTCTAATGATATTCGGTATTAGTCTGAAAATGTTAGTTTTGTATCACAGTGTAATGACTCTAATGACCAATAAACTATGGCTCTGTCCACTGAAGAGAAGACTCAATCTCCATGATCTGGACGTTTTTATTAAAGGATAAGCACCAGGGACTCTGGCAACTTCCACAGAGCAGGCAGATAAAAACAAAAGACAGCATCTCACAGTATACCAGAAAAACGTATGCTAACGAAGTTTGATCTACTTATAAAAAAATACAAGAAGCAAACGGGATAGGCCGAGGGACTAGAGGGAGTGGATATTTTGTATAAAATGTAGGAAGTCGGCCCCTTGCTCATCTTCTGAATATAGAGCAACAGGAAACATTATAAGCAATTCCTTGAAGTCGTCCAGTATGGTCTTCTTTTACCTATGTTCATCAATCCCACTAAACAAACATTAAAGGTGGACACTACTACTATTTCTCCAGAATAAGCCAACTTTCGATCTGATTCAAAACTCTGACACTCTCTCTTCAATTTCCTTGATTTTTAATAGTAACTTTCATTCGAGTTCCTAAAACCTAAAATTATATCCTTCAAGTATACAGCTTTCATACCAAAAAAAAAAAAAAAAAAAAAGGCTTAAAGGATTTCCTCCATACCCGTTTCTGAATGCTCACTTACGAAAAAAAGACATTCTTTAGGGCTGAAACCTACCCTGTGTTTTTCTGGGTTGGCTCTGAAGGTGAAAGGTCCGACCAGGTTTAAAATCGGGGAAAACGAATTTGAAAAGGTGCCTCCCTCCCCAAGGCCTGCTACTGAACCCAAGGACCTAGCCCTGCTTTCTCGAACGGCCTTTTCTCTCGGTATTAAAGCAATGCCCCTCCACAAACACTCACCACGTCCCCATCAATAAGGTCACTTATGTACATATCCCTAATACGTGCATATTAAGAACTATATATGTATATCATGTGCATCAAAAACATAACAGATGATTAAGATAAAGTGAACATTTACAATTTTTTTACTTATACTAATTTTTTGTTTACCCTAAAACCTTTTTTATGAGCAGTGGTATCTTCACAGAGATACGTGCGCAGGTCCAGGTGGACGAGAGTGTCCTCGATGGCCTTCCCTTTCTAAATTGTGATATTAAATTCTCGGTGCCTCCCCCCACCCCATCCCCCACCACTGCCTCGACAGCGGCACAAGCCACACCGTCTGGGTCATCTGGCCCTGCCCGTCCCCCCGCCCTGGCCCTGGGAATCCGCTAAGCGCTCTGCTCCTCAGTCCCCTCATCTGTGAAATGGGGTTACGGCATCTCCGGGAACCCTGTAATGAACCACAAGCGTACCTGCCCGACATGCTCAGAGTAGTGCCCAGCACCTCGTCACTCCAGCTATGTGCGGAACAAATGGCTTTTTAAGCCATTTGTCCATTGTGAGGAATTCAGTGAACTGAAATTAGATCATAGGATCTCGGAATCGAAATTTAAATTACAATAGTTTGCAACTGCATAAATGAATGAGAGCGACTGCCATCTCTTTGGCACTGTGGGACGTGAAGTAACTAACACAGAGCAATTTCACATAGGGACAGAGTATGGCTGCCAGTATCACCCATTTATTAAGAATTAGTAAAGCTTAACCTACCTTTCATTTTTTTAATTTATTTATTTATATTGTTTATTTTTATTTTATTTATTTGTTTAGGCAAGGCCACCCTTGGTTGACCTCACAGATTGTAAGAACTCTTGTCAGCTTACAGCCTCTTATTTTTCACGCCTACAGCACCTGCTCTTCCTAGGTGGTCTCCCCATCCAAGGCCCAACCCGGCTTAGCTTCCGAGATCAGACGGGATCGGGCTCGTTCAGGGTGGCATGGCCGGAGACTACCTTTCATTTTTTGATAAAAATAAACATTAGAAATAAATTCTAGTGTTTTCTCCCTGCCCTCCAATGGATCCTCTTACATATTATATTTGGAGACCACTGATTTAAACCACCTATGTCAACAGTATTACCTTTAAAAAAATGTTGTAAAATGTTTAATGCTCCACCATCCCCCGTGCTGGAGGCTGGTGATGGTGCCTGCCCCGTGGACACCCGCCCTCTGGAGAGGCCTTCTTCCCTCGACACGGTTTCTGGTTAGGTGGCTCCGTCTGTAACACTGCACCTCACACCACCCGACTCGTCACCCTCACGACAGACACTCACAAAAGTGTCCCTCCACACGCGGTGGCCAGCCGTCACCTACCCCCCCCCAACCCACATTCCTCCGCTGCCCCACGCTCCCTTCTGGAAACTGGCTTCTCTATCAAATGCTGTGTGGCTGTCAATCACGAGCCCTTTCATAGGTTGGGCACGCGATCTAATCTATAATCTAGCCAGAGGACCTGGGCCAGAGTTCACTGTCATGTTTGATACAGTGGAAGCTCCACGGGGATCGCTGATAAGGTAAACCTCAAGTAGCCTACGGCCATCGGGAAAGAAAACTAAAGAGACATTTGCCGAATCAACTTTGTCGCCCACGAGAGGAGCGTGGGTTTCGTTTCTCTCTCTCTCCTCCGGCATGGCCTCGGATCCCTTCGTCCAGAATTCCAACTAGTGACTGCCAGCAACTCAGGGAATGAGCCTTTTATAAGGTGGTCTGGGGACGCAATCATGATTTTATAACAAAGATGCTGCGGAAAAGCACACGCCATGGCACAGCCTCACAAACCGATTTCCGGAGCCCAACCTCCCTGCGTATTAGGGCCTATTAGAAGATTATATAGAACCATATGACAAAACAACACGAACATGGGCTACTGAACATGTGTCAACTGCTCAAGAAGTAAGAGACGGACACCACTAGTTTAAATCGCTCTCTACTATAAATCGCTCTCTTCTCTACTTTAAATCCCTAGCGACTGTACTGCAAGAAGCGCTCATCGGCTACAAGATATAAAAAGGGAAAGGCCGAGCTGGTCGATCAGAGCGGAACGGTGTGTTTTCGAAGAATTTGGGTCTGTAAACGGCTGGCATCTAAGTGGGATATTTCACAGCAAGAGAAAGCTCCCGGGGGCGCCTCTGCCCTCCTCCTCGGGCTGGTTCTGACCCGCTGGCCTATCCCACCGGCGCTTCTCCTGACTGCCGGTACCGGTGATGCAGCCACGGGAGACAGAGCGATAGGGAGTCACCACTCTCCGTGTCATGCGAATTCCAGTGACGGACGTCAGAATTGTCACTGCCGTAAAAGCTGCCGTCTGCAAAAACGCTCCTCCAAAGTAAAACTATCTGCAACTGAAAATAATGCAAAATAGGCTGACATGGACTCTGTTCAAAGTAACCAGGCTGTAAAATGTTCTGCTAGGTTAATGAAACTGTGGCTATTTTTCTTTTCTCTGTTTAAAAAACAAACAAACAAACAAACAAACAAACAAAAAAACTACTTTTCTAACTGCCCCAATACACAGGCTATTATTTCCCAAAGGCAAGTGCTAACGAGAGGCTGGAAAAAGGGCTCCAATCGGGCACAGCTAATAGTAACTCTTTTCAGTATATGCTTTTTCTAGAAAGAATGAAAATGAATCTGGAAATACCCACGTAGCTCAGGACAGACTGACGGAAAGAAAATATATATGTGTGCCTCATTTTAATGAAATCCAATCGTCAGACGAGATTCAGCCCAGGTTCCTCACAGAAGCTACATTCACAGCACTGACTCCCCGGCAGACAATAACAGGGGAGGGGAAAACGCTGGTCTCGGAATTAACTAAGCCAGCCACCCCACCCCCCCAAAACCCCAAGCTTAATTTTTAAGGGGCTCCTACAGCGTGATAAGTCTACAAATAAAAAAAGGGAGGAGGGAACAAGGGAGAAACGGAAGTGATGACCGTTTAAGAGCTGAGAAACGACCCACGGAAAAGGCTGGAGGCATGGAGCACAAACCACGGCAAAGCGTGTCGCCACGCCAGTCCTGCTGCCTCTGCTGACCTCCCGAGTGGATTCTGAGTGTAAGTCAAGGTGTCCATCGACATTTCACAGCTGGCGCCCTGACTACCTTGGAGAACTCAATTCTTGATCATCCAAACTGGGCACAGAAGTCAGAAACTGAATTTCTACTCATCGAATGAGTTTCTAGAGGGGATGAAGACAAAGCTTGCTCTGATGGTCTGACTAACTTCTCTCCTTTCTGCTTCTCTTCATTTCACTGAATCTCAGTTACTGAGCTTCAGGGAGAAGTACAGACTACATTCTGAATCTAGATGGATCCACGAGGAGTAATAAAAATGACACCTCTGAAGCCCTATTTTATACAATTGACACTGGGATTTGGATGCTGATAGATGAAATTAGAAACAATGTAACAGTAGAAAAAATATTACAGAACTTTAGAACTCATTTTATGTGATTTTTTTTTTCATCTAGGATGTCTTTTTACTGGTCCTGAGGCTATCAGCAAAAAAGTTACAGTGAGACACAACTTGGAAAGATCGAAATATTTACAACGGTGAAGGCTAAAGGTAAAACAAGTTTCAATGTATAAAATACTAATGTTCTAAAAAAAAAAAAAAAAAAGGGTTCTTCTGGGACAATGTCAATGTGACAACTTTACTACAATTCAAGACACAGGTTAGTGTTGGCATCTGAACCAAACGAGGTGACAGCCACAGGAAGTGTATCGAGACTGAAGAAACTGGGGTTTTGCCATCCCCAGAATTTAAGTGAGGCTTCTGATCACTAGACAACTCCGTATGCAAGCACGAACATTTTGGGAAGTAGAGGCCAGACTTCTCATTAAACAAGAGAAATTAAACATATTCATTTAACTTGACTCCCTATGAAACCCTAATAAAATGACAAGAACAGATTGGAGAAAAACTCGAAAGGCCCAAGAAGACAACCACAGAGTAGAGATGTCAGTGAACTGACAGAAAACGGAAGGCGGATGGAGAAGAAGTAGAGTCCAAGGGCCTGTAAGGGACAAACAAACAAAAAACAAACGGATTCAACCCTGAAGGCTCAGGACTATTCTTCTGAGGGAGGTACACATCTAAAAACACAGGTCCGCAGGTCTGGTTATGAGTCCTCACAAGGACCATTCTGACGGCCGGGCACTCAGCCTTCTATTTGACTGCAGGTTTAGGCTCCTCACCTTGACCGCCCTGACCGCCTTGACCGGGAGGCAGGATCTGAAAACCTGGGAAGACATCGTGAGGCAATGAACGGGAGACAGAGGGTTAAACAAAGGCCGGAATTAAGACACTTCTAGACAGAGAGGAGTCATCCTTCCTGGAAAACAAACAGCCCCAGAGAAAAGTCTCCAGACACTGGAGCTTTTGGGGAAGGGATGGGAGGTGTGGACAGGGAGCTATTTTTTTAATGCCTGCTTGCCAGGGTGTCACCCTTGGTAGACAAGCTCCACCCATAATACACAAAGCCCTGATCAGCTTTTTAGAATTCCACTTTTATTATAAATGGGATTTGAGGAAAGCTTCTAACAGGAAAAACAGTTTAAAATGGGAGAGGGGAGGAATTCGGGTCTCAGAAACGATCTGGTAGCGTAAGAAAAACTCAGCAACAACAAAAACTATAAATACTATCCTGAGAAAAACAAGACATCGCTGCCATGAAACAAGATCGAAAAATGAAAGTAACATTTTTTAAAAAAAAAATTGCAACGAGCTGGACAAAAATGTCAAAGAAATAGTCTACAATGTAGAATTATAAAGACAGAGGATCAAAAATGGAAGAATAAAAGTAGAGAATCAGTCTAAGTGTTTAAATATGCAACTAACAGTATGTCAAAAACGCACAGAGAAATTACATTGATAGGAAAGAAATTATCCAAATATAGCATCAGAGATGTTCTAGAACTTAGGAAAATGAATCATCAGTCTCGACAGGTGCATAAATGCCTAATGCAATAACAGGAGGTATGAGACCAAGACACATGAAATGTTGGAACACTGGTGACAGAGAACATTCTAGAAGCGCCCCCCACCCCCACACTATATTTGAAAGGGAGAAGAAAAGCCACATAGGGAAGTGATCAAGAATCAGAATGGCATCAGGCCTTGCGACAGCATCCACAGAAGCCAGTGAGCAACGGGGTGATGCCTTACACGTTCCGAAGGAAGGCCGTACGCTGGGATCTACATGTAGCTACGACAATCACCAGGACACCTTAAATACACGAGATCCCAAAGTCTATCTCCTGTGCAAACTTCCTAAAGAGGCTACTACAGAATGTGTTCCACGCAGCCGGGGGAGCCAGGAACGAAAGCAGGACCTGGAAAAGGCGAGACGAGAAAGGACGGCCCAGGGGACAGAAAGGGCCGAGAGCAGACGGGGGGCTCCGGGGGACGCCACCGGGAGCGGAGTCTGCGTGACCGGCAGGACGCGGTGGGAACGCGTCCTGAGAGGTTCGTGGTTTTTCTCGTTCTGATAAAGACTGCGGGGAGGATCGACGGAAATTAAGGACACGGGAAAATACAGCGGCGGTGAATTCCACGTTGGGGGCACGGGAGGGAGTGAGGCTGGGCAGGGAGGACGGAAGGGACAGAAAGATATTTGTTGTCGACCACAAAGGAAGTCGACGGCGTTTTCTTAATGGCAGGGTTTTTAAAACGGCCGTAAGTATGAGCTTTTTATTAAGAATCTAAGGGTAAATTCCAGAAAACATTGCGGGAGGAGTAATATAAGTAGCCTCCCCTGGGGAGGGGCAGGACGGGGACTTCTGATTCCCTGTTAGAAGCTTTACACTGACAGAGGTGATTCTCAAAGCAGGGGGAAACGTACATGTCGCTTTAACTGCATTCCTCCAGTCACGGAAGAAATCTGTCCCACACGTCATAATCGCAGACTAGTATTTAGTGGCGCACCCAATTTGTTCATTTAACTTTCTTTGTTACCTGTACTATCGTGTGTGTGTGTGTGTGTGTGTGTGTGTGTGTGTGTGTGTGTGTGTGTGTTTTAAACACTCACCATGGATCCACCTAACAGTATAGTATAATAGCATAAACTACCATGATAAGTATATAACACAGACTTGTGGTGTTTTCTGACAATTCGGAAAAGATTCTAAAGAAGGTTGTCCCAAAGTTTTAATAAAGTATAATTACTAGAAGCACCTCCACAAGGACGGGCATGTATGTTTTCCCTGCATTTTGTACTTTTCTATCTATACTAGTGGAACAAAAACCCTATAGACACACGGAGGCGTTTATAAAACTATGCATCTGTACAAGTGGACCGCTCATACACAGACATTTAAATAATTCTCAAAGAACCAAAAGATCATTTGTTCTAAGCCATATGCAATTTTGGTTATGAGAAAATCCTGACACAAAACAAGAAAAGTCGGGCTGACAATCTAGAAACCGTTCTGTCTCTTAGACTCTTAAGACGTCAAGCAGCTTTGTTCTCTTCCATTAAGGATACTTTTAAAATTCTAAACTGAGTTTCCTGGCATTAAGTCTACTCATGCAAATGGACAAGTTTTCTTTACTAAACTATGAAATGCATTCATCATTTTTAAAACAGTTTCCACCATAACTGCGAAGGCTCAGCGCCAGTGGATACTTACATTCACTAGTCCAAAATAGTGCTCATTCACCGGGAACTGCTCTGGACCAATCTCTTTCTCTAATGCCGAGGCATTGGCGCCCTACGAAGTGAAAAACACAAATCTTAGTATTTAGAGGATTTTTATGACATTGTCACAATCGTGTAGGCATTATAAAGACAGACATCCCTTTAAGAAACTATGTTCCCTATAACTAACATTCTTGAAAGAATATAATAAAGAAGGAAAGTGAAGAATAAACAAAGGCTTTTAATAATACGACTCGAAACGAGTTTGCAGAAACGTTCTTAGGGAGCCAAAGCCTGGCTCCTTTTTTCTAAGTAAGGAATCAAAACGCCGACAGGAGCTCAACCTCACAGCAGCCATCGCGGAGAGCTGAAATTTAGTGAAATTAAATATCTCTGCGTTCAGTGGCCTAACGATCGTTCGGGGGTGTAGACCTGAGAAATTCTCACATAGAACTAAAGGTGACAGAAATGTCTGCTGAAGTATCACTGATGACTGTACAGCTAACAGTAATCTACACGGTCTATAAAATATGACAGCATATTATGTAGTAGTCAGAATTAACAAACGAGACGTACGTACAGAAACATAGATAATTCAACGATCTAGTGTTACATAAAAAAGGAAAAACCGAGATGGACGCATAACCCCACCGTATGTATCGGCAGACAATGCCTCCTCAGGGACCCTGGCGTGTGCCTACCACCGCCTTGGGGTGCGGAAGCCCACCCCTGCGGCCCCCCGACAGAGCTCCATTCCCGAACCCAGAGGCCCAGATCCTTGTTGGACAACACGTCCTCGGCTTCCTCGTGGGCCAGGCCTGAAAATCAGTACGTACTCATTAAAGCACCTGCTGGGTTAGCGGTCAAGTTCGACCAAAAGAAGGCACCTCCTCCAACACCTTCCAGCCACCCAGCACATACACATGGGGGGAGAGGAGGGGAGCGGTGTTACTTTTACGCTTTATATAAAATCTTGACATAATCGCTAGTTTACTGATACCATTTATTTCTAAATTTGACTATCGATTAACTGTTTTTATAACAATATCAAATTCAATTAGTATAGCAGTTTCAAGATCCAGCGACCAAAACGGTCTTGGTGAGTCTGTGGCGAGCCCCACTCCCCATCCCTGACAGCTCAAGAATCCTGTCACAGGATTTACTCACTATGATGAAACGTCACTCAGTCCAAGTGTTCACTGCCGTAGAATTCAAACTGAAAAAATTCTTTTCAAATGACCATAACCTCCTCCCCACGAAGAAAGAAGAAAAGGTGCTGTTCGAGACACAGCCGGGCACACCCACCCACGTGGAATGACCAACATCGGTACGCGCCCCTGGGAAAGCATCCTGGCCCTTTACGTGTGAACACTCAGCAGTGTAACACTAGCCACGTGCCACACACCGCGTTCCAGCCGCCCCACATGTCCCACTGGTCCCGTGTGTATCCCATACTTTGATGCGCTGCTTAGAAAGCCCTCCCCCATCCCGGCAGTCCTGACTATGGGTCAAGTTGTCCGCCTCTGTCTGTCTCAGTTTCCCAACTGTAAAATGAAGATGTCACCAACTACTTTTATAGGGTAACTACAAATTACCGAAGTTTAAACTTTTTGGACAGGCATCTGGCAGTGCCTGGTACAGAAGTAGATGTCCCATAGATGTCCTCTTCCCCACTTCCTTTCACTCCCAAAAGGGGGAAAAAAAAGTTACTCATGAGTCAGTGATGTCAATAAATGTCATCTGCTTCATGCAAAAACTAAGAAATAAGGAACCCGAAAAGCAGAAGAAACAAATGAGAGAGTGAGTCACCATCAAAAACACAGACCCTTCTCCTAGGTCTGGCTGAGTCCACAAATCGGCCCCTGGAGGTGTCAACACTGTGCTCCCCCAAAGCCTAAAGACAGGGCAGAACCATAAACCACAGGAAGTCTGGGAAGAGGATGTTAAGTGTGAGAAAGTGCAAACGGCCACAGACCGTTGTCATCTAACCTTTCTGGGTTTAAGAATCTTCGTTTGCAAAATAAAAAGGGCTGTCTCCTCAATGATTTTCAAAACCCCCCAGCTACAAGTTCATCTGTTGGGGTTTCAAGTAAACCTTTGAATAAAATAAGGTTTTCGCCGCTAAATATGTTTTACAAATTAAAAGATGTTGAGTCACTTCCAACTCAACATTCTATCATCCCCAATCGCTTTTATCAATACTTCTAAGTACATTATTATATTAACAGAAAACTCCAGCCAAGTCCAAGCCAACCAGCATATGTCAAGCAACACGATGCGACCGTGAAGGTTTATGGCTACAGAGCAAAGGTCGATGAATGAAACAGAATCTACTTCCTGACAGTTCTGAGTTAAGGTACAAAGCAGCAGACTGTCCCTTACTGTGGTAACGATGCCGTCGCTGACTGTGACAGAATGCACGGGTGGCACGGATTCAAGATTTTCTCTGTGGAGATGATCGGAGTACGTCCTCACATCTAGTCCACTAACTACAGAGGCAAGGAGCAATCTAGCGTGATGAGTGGCTTTTTAATTTACAAGTGTTTCGACACTAGAAATAACTGGTGAAAACCAACCAATGAGTCAAAACTTGCTGTACAATTTTCAGCGTCTTTAGAGGAGCTCTCAAACATAAGACATCCCTTCAAGATTTTGTTGAAGGCTGACAAACTCTATCATGTCAAATAATCATCAAGCACCCCAAGGCTTACACTGAGCCTAGAACAAATCGATATCCAATAGTAACGGCTCTGAACAATTTTCCATCCCTACACTTGAGAAATATGATCCAACTAAAATTAACAATGCTTTATGAAATCAGTGATTTCTTACTGGGATAACAGGAAGAAATGGTGAGGTGCTCAGCAGAGACTTTCGGCTCTAAGGCTTTCACAGGCATCCGGATTCGTTTGTCTTTTGAATACATAACACACTTAAGAGGAAGAAAACGTTGTTTCCTGGCTGTACTGTCTCCATTTATGTAACTTAAAACAAAAGGTTATTTTTAGACTCAGTACCTATTACGACAGAATTCATCGTGAAGAAGCAGATACTCATGACACCCTGATGAAAACAAGCAAAAGGTGGATGAATTTCAAAATTAAAAAAAATAATAATAATTTACTGAACTGGTGAGAAAATAAAGAAATCTGCAGGGGCCGAGAAAACGAAGTGCTGGGGACCCCAGGAGACGCGCTGCACGCCGAGGGCGTGCGCCAGCTCTCGTGACCCTTAGCCTCTGTTCTGACAGCTGAATGGGACGGAGTCCAGGAAAAGCAGCGCTAAAACCTCACGCCCGCCCAAGGTGGACAGGTCGACAGAGGACCCCAGCATGACGCAGGGATCCCCCAAAGGGCTGTATCTTCAATGCCAGAGGGAAAAAGAAACAGCCCTACACTACAAAAGGAGACAGCGAGGGAACTGGCCTGACTTGACCTTGGCACTGGAAGAGGTGGGGCGATCAAAATCTTCCAAGTTTTCAAAACCTGTACAAGCTGGCCTTCGTGAAAACGTGTGATCCAAATTCACA
>NW_011888833.1:2770171-2771608 GCF_000151845.1 Pteropus vampyrus | reverse complement strand
CAGGGGCCGAGAAAACGAAGTGCTGGGGACCCCAGGAGACGCGCTGCACGCCGAGGGCGTGCGCCAGCTCTCGTGACCCTTAGCCTCTGTTCTGACAGCTGAATGGGACGGAGTCCAGGAAAAGCAGCGCTAAAACCTCACGCCCGCCCAAGGTGGGCAGGTCGACAGAGGACCCCAGCATGACGCAGGGACCCCCCAAAGGGCTGTATCTTCGATGCCAGAGGGAAAAAGAAACAGCCCTACACTACAAAAGGAGACAGCGAGGGAACTGGCCTGACTTGACCTTGGCACTGGAAGAGGTGGGGCGATCAAAATCTTCCAAGTTTTCAAAACCTGTACAAGCTGGCCTTCGTGAAAACGTGTGATCCAAATTCACATGAGTTGTATGATCTTTAAAAAAAAAAAAAAAAAACCCAAGCAGAAAATGTAATTCAAAGAGATCCTGAGTTGACAGTGCCTCTCCGCCAACCCACAGCTAGCAGAATTACAAATTCTGCAAGACAGATTCGACCCGCCCCACACAGTCTCCCCGTGAAGAGAATTCCAAGAGATTGAGTTCACAATCAAAAATCACACGCATACATAAAAACAGGAAAACCTAATACCATGAAGAAAAGCCAGCAAAAACACAGCGGAATTAGACTCAAAGATGTTAAATATCAGAACTACGAGACAGGACATAAAACAAACGCTTAGCGAGTGCCAAGAAACAACAAAGGCTTGATTAGGAGAACGAGACTCGAAAGTTTAAGCAGATTTTTGAAAAGAACCAAAGAAAACTTCTAAATATAAACATTACGATAACTGAAAGAAAAACTCAATGGTAACTATGGAGACAGTAAAAACTCGCTGACTGCCAGGGGTCGGGGCAGGGAGGGAGGAACAGGCAGAGCACAGAGGAGTTTTAGCGCAGTGACAATTCTCTGTACGAGACTGTGCTAATGGGGACACGTCTTTACGCCCGTGTCCCAACCCAGAGAACACACACCACCAAGAGCGAGCCCTAACGCGAACTCCGGGCTCTGGGCGATGGCGACGTGGCTGTCACTGTGGACTCACCAGCTGTTAACAAATGCCCGACGCTGGTGCGGGACACTGACGCGCGGGGAGAGACGCATGCGTCCAGGCAGGGGACGAGCCAGAAACCTTTGTGCCTTCCTTCCATTCTGCTGTGACCTACAGCTGCTCCGAAGAAAAGCCTTAATAAAATCAATAAAGTCGTGGGGCGGTGGGGAGGACACGATGGTCGTGCCTATGAAAGAAGGTTCATACTGGGGACTATTTTTAAGCCAATATTCCTGCAACTATTGAAACTAACGTGTTATTAAAAGTAGGAAATGTTGTGGCTTTTCTATTTGATCAAGATATAATTCACATGTAACTTTATATTAGTTTCGGGTATACGACAGAATGATTTGGTATATGTAGATTGCAATC
>NW_011888833.1:2767322-2769127 GCF_000151845.1 Pteropus vampyrus | reverse complement strand
TTAGAATGCACCCATTTGCTCTTCCAAGTTTAACACTGAAAAGGGTCAGAGCAGGTCACACCTAAAGGAGAAGTACCAAGGCTGGCGGGAAACGCTCCCCAGAGATGGAGAGGAGCAAGCACATGACCGCGGGGAACTCAGAAAGCTCTGGAAGCACGAGACGAGCCCATGGAGGATGTGAACACAGCGGAACAGAAGCGGACGCGGGCCCTGAAGGGATGAGCTGAGGGAAGGACCAGAGAGACAGGGGATTCTACCTCTTGCACAAGACGATGAAGAAAGACAAGACAAAAAGCCCAAAGCTGTTCTCCCCGAAGACGCTGTGTCCCTGAGAACTATCAAGGACAACAAAAATTTTATGGAAAAACAAACCGTTTCCATACCCGGTGTCAGACATCATAAAAATAGTCTCAAGCAGCCCTTCGAGAAAAGGTGAATTTTGGCAAGTGTCTGAGCACCTGCTTCCCACCCAGCCTGCGTGAGACGTGGGAGGGAGGGATTTCCAGCTGCGAGATCTCGCTCGTGGATCCCGACTACCATTTTCCTTCTCAGGAAAGCGGAATAAATGCCAGCGATGCTCCCTAGTGAGCGGAAACCACTCAAAGCCTGGGAAGCTTTGGTTCCGATATTTAAGCATGTGTGATGCATGCGTGATGCACGCGTGATGCACGCGTAATGAAGTCTAACTGGAAAGCCCGTTTCTCGCCGGGGGGTGAAATCGGTAAAGCTGTGACACACGATGCTGTAAAAGATCTTGTAGAGGGTGAGAAAAAAAAAGTGCAAAGTCATAATCCAACCGGGGAGTACACGGTGAATAAAAAGCAGCTTTTCGTGATGACACGCGCGTAGAAAGTTACTTTAAAAATAAATCTCTCAAGTTCCAGAGGAGAGAATAAATACCACGCCAGGCCACAACGCAGAACTTTCCACAGGGGGTCCGGACAGGAGAGCGCGGAGCGCTGGCTCGAACGTGACCTGCTAACCAGGTCACCGCCATCCACAACGCACTCTGCTTCCCTTTGCTTGGCCAGCGAGGCGCGACGGACCAGAGTTATGGAATCTCCTGCAAATCTAAAATGCTGCAATTCTGAAATAGCGGCGACACAGAATCACAATCGGAGTGTGAATTTAGGACGAGACACTTCACCCCTTCGAGCTCCAACTTCCTAATCTACAAAAGGGGGCAAGCGACCCCCTCGTCGCGGCCCGTTTCTGAAAACCGCATGGAAGGTGTTTAGAACCCGGAGGCGTGCAGTCGCCCTCAGAATCCTGGTCCAGATCCTCTGCCGTGGTCACCTCCGCGTTTAACTCTACCATCAAAGTCAGACTGTGCCACAGACGGTACGATGGGGCCCGAGGTGACCCAGAATTCACACTGGCACTGCACCATCGCAGCGTGTCACGGAGGGCTGCGAATCGGACGTCGGCGCAGGGCAAAGCCGCTCTTGGTGAGGCCGTCTGCACCACGGGGTACAAACGATACAAGCGGAACAGGAAGGTGCCTTCCTCATCACTAACGGGACCAGGAAGGTGCATTCCCTATCCCTAATGGACAGGAAGGTGCATTCTCGATCACTAACGGGACCAGGAAGGTGCATTCTCCATCACTAATGGGACCAGGAAGGTGCGTTCTCCATCACTAACAGACAGGAAGGTGCGTTCTCCAGCACTAACAGGACCAGGAAGGTGCATCCCCCATCACTAACGGGACCAGGAAGGTGTGTTCCCGATCACTAATGGGACCAGGAAGGTGCATTCTCCATCACTAACAGACAGGAAGGTGCGTTCCCCATTCCTAACGGACA
>NW_011888833.1:2759943-2765633 GCF_000151845.1 Pteropus vampyrus | reverse complement strand
GAAGAGACACTGGGCTCACTGAGAATCACTCAGGCACGCCTTCGCGTTTAGCGTAACAATAACAACCAAAAGAAGATTCTCAAATATGACCAAACTGAGCATAATGTCATACTTAACAGTTGGAGTGAACACAATAAATTTTACAAATCCTACTCTTCTACCAATACCAAAAAATTCCCTCATAGAAAGTTAAACATTTAAAACATAACCATAACTGAAGTCTATTACTGGCACCTTATCTATGACCAAAAAAAAAAAAGGCAAGGAAGATTTGTTTTTTTACAGCATCTGTGCATTAGAGTCACTGGTTTTGGCGAACAAATTACAAGAAATGTTTCATTTTAAGCTCTTTCTACCATGCTCTTGAGTTTTTATATCCTATTTTATAAAAAATAAAAATAAAAATAAAAAGTTTTGGCCCTATAAAATACAGAGAACTGGACTGGTACCAGGCTGACTCTCAGACACCTAACTTGGATACACAATTTGTGTGATGCTCAATCAGAAATGTGTGTTCAAAGCATTTCCACTTATAAAAACCACCTCCATTTTTCAAACTCCTATGTTATAGTATAATGAACTATTTGTAAAGTTCCTCGCATTCCTGTGAAGAAAATCATTATAGATACAAGGTATTATCAAGTTGAAGTAAAAATCAAAACTATTTTGATTACTGCCTGACTTAATTACTATTACAAAAGAATTCACACTCCAGATCCCAGAGGCTGTTTTCTAGCTCACCCTAATAAAAAGTAAAATTATCATCAAACTTAAAATAGTTTTGTCAAATATAGAAAGGAACTGGCTGCAGTTGGCACCATGTGCAGTCACGTCCAAACATGACCCAGGGCGGAGTGACGTCACAGCCAACGGCAGAGTGGGAGCTCCAGGGGTCAGCAAGCCCTCCACCAAAACCGTGAAGCTGAATCATCCGCCAGCATCGACCTCCTCAGAACACAGACAACCAGGAGAGCGAGTGTCTGGTGAAGGGGGCGGCTGCGGAACCCGGGTGGGAGAGCGGAGTGCACACACCAGCCAGCATTCCCCGTCACCCGCCCACAGCGGGATGTGGGCAGCGGGGACCCTGCCCTCCAAACCTGGAGGCTGGGCACTGTATGTAGCAGCTTCCCTTTTTCAATTTGGGGCTGGGGGCGTTGCAGACACTTAAGTTATCTCTGTCATGTCACAAGCTGACCAGAGAGAGCAGAACAGAAACATCAGTGACTACACACAACGGAGAACACAGACTTTGCCGAATCAGTTGGGAAAAGTCTCTATAGAAACAGATGACTATAACCCTCAAAAGCAATCACCGGGGTGTGGGAGGGAGAATCTGATTTCCAGAGTTCCACACCGTAATACGCAAATGGCCCACTTCTCAACAAAAAATTACAAAAATTACGAAGGAACAGGAAAATACAACACTTTTGGTGGAAAAGAAGAATTTGACAACCGAACTATCCCTGAGGAATTCCAGACACTGAAATTACCAGCCAAAGGTATTAAAACAGGGATCTCATATATTCTCAAAGAACTAAAGGAAATCAAGAGAACCCTGTATGAATAGAGAATGTCAATAAAGAGATAATAATAATAAAAAAGAAACCAAATAAAATGCCTAGAATTATTAAGTACAATCACTGAAATAAGAAATTCGCTAGAGTTCAATGGCAGATTTGAATAGGCAGGAGAAACAATCAGTGAACTTGAAAATGAGGCAATTTAAATAATCCAGGCTGAAGAGAGCACAATAAAAACAAAAATTAGAAAAGATGCTGAGGGATCTGTGAGACACCACCAAACATACCAACATATGCATCATGAGAATCCCAGAAAAGAAGGAGCATGAAAAAAAAATCTGAAAAAATAACGGCCCCAAATCTCCCAAGGTGGATAAAAGATCTGAATCTACATATCCAAGAAGTTCAACAAATTCCAAGCGGGAAAACCTAAACAAGATCCGCGCATTACAGTTGTATTGTCAAAGACAAGGAGAGAATCGAAATCTCAAAAGCAGCAACTCATTCCATACAAGGAATCCACAGCAAGATTAAGAGCTCTCTTTTCATTAGAAACAACAGGTGCCAGAAGGCAGAGGAGGATGACATATTTCAAGTGCTGAGAGAGAAAAACTGTCAACCAGTTCTATAAATGGCAAAACTATCTTTCGAGTGTGAAAGAGAAATTAAGATAATCTAAGTTAAATCTAAAGGGATTCATTACAAGATCTGTCCTGTAAGAAATACTAAAGGGAGTCCTTCCAGCTAAAATGAAAAGACACTAGGCAATAACTAAAGTCATGGAAAGAGATAAGGACACAGGTAAATATAACATCCAGTGTTATTGTACTTTGGGGTCTCTGGGGGTTTTTTCCCCAGTTTTATTGAGAAATAATTGACATACATCACTGTATACCTTGACGGTGTACAGCACGATGACCTGATTTCCATGCACTGTGAAGTGATTACCATGGGAGCGTCACCTAACATCCACCTTCCATATGGATACAATTTAAAAAAAAAAAAACAACAGAGAAAACTTTCCTTATGATTAGAACTCTCAGGATTTACTCTTAATAACTTTCCTGTATGTCATGCAGCAGTGTTAGCTACAGTCATCGTGTTGTACATTACGTCCCTCGTACTTATTTATCTTATAACTGTACTTTTGTTTTTTAACTCCCTTTTTCATACATGATTTAAAAGTAAAACACAAACAATAATTATAAATCTCTGTTAATGGGTACACAATGGATATATGTAATTAGTGACAACCATATGAAAAGGCAGAAGGACAGAGATGTATAGGAGCAGAGTATTCGTATACGAATAGAACTGAGTTGGTAATCAATTCAAAATAGACTGTTATAAATTTAAGATGCTAATTGTAATCCCCAAGAAAACCACTAAGAAAACTAAAAAACATACAGAAAAGGACAGAAGGCAATCAAAACGGTATATTCCAAAAAACAAGTAAATACAGAAAAGGCACTAAGAGAGGAATTAAGGAACAAAAAAAACATAAAAGACACATGGAAAACAAATAGCTAGATGCAGAATTAAGTCTTTCCTTAGCAATTATTTCAAATGTAAATGGATTCAGCTCTCCAATTAAAAGACAGAATTTGGCAGAATGGATAAAAACATGATCAACTATGTCATGTCTACAACAGATTCAAAAGAGGCACAGAGAGGCTGAAAGTGGATGTAAAAAGATATTCCGAGCAAACAGTGTCTAAAGAGATAGAGAGGAGGGAGCTATGTTATGAACAAATGAGATATATTTTTAAGTCAAAAAAGAATTATAATGATACTATTTAAATACTTGAAAGTTGTTAAGAGAGTAGATCTTTAATGTTATCGCCACACACACACACACACACACACACACACACACACGTAATCATGTGGGGGGATGGAAGTGTTCACTAACTTTATGGTGGTAATAATTCTGCAATAGATCCATGTATCGAATCATCACATTGTATACCTTAAGCTGACATAATGTTATATGTCAATAATACCTCAATGAAGCTTGGAGGGAGAAGCTGTAAGACAAGAAGAACATCATATATTAATAAAAGACAACTCATCAAGATGACATAGCAACTACAAACATACATGCACCAACCAACAGAGCCTCAAAATACATCAAGCAAAAACTGACAAGATTTCTATAATAGTTGGGTACTGCAATATCTACTTTTAATAATGGACAAACCCAGACAGAAGCTCAGTAAGAGAACACAGGACTGGAACAACACTATCGACCAAACAGACATATGTACACAACACTCCTCCCAACAACAGAATATCCATTCTTCTCAAGTCCATGTAGAACATTCTTCGAGGCAGATGACGTGTTAGACCACATACAGGTCTTAATACATGTTAAAAGACTGAAACCATACAAAGCATCTTTTCTGACTGACCACATTGTAATGAAACTATAAAGTGATTTTTAAAAAAACAAGGGAAACTGGAAAACTCAAAAAATGTGGAAATTAAGCAACAATAGGTAAAGAAGAAACCACAAGAGAAATTAGAAAATACCTTAAGATGAATGCAAAAAAAATCCCCACAACGTATCAAAACATATGTGATAGGGCAAAGGCACTTGTCAGAGAAAACTTTACAGCTGCAGATACTTACATTAAAAATGAAGATCTCAAATCAATAATCTAACTGTACACCCGAAGAAATTAGAAATAGAACAATCTAAATCAAAGCTATCAGAAGGAAGAAAATAATAAAGATTCGAGTGGAAATAAACATAATAGAGGTCTGGAAAATAGAGAAAAATCAATAAAATCAAAAAATGGTTCTTTGGAAAGATTAACAAATTTCACAAACCTTTAGCTAGACTAACGGGGGGAAAAAGATTGAAATTAATAAAATCAGGAAAGTGGAGATATTACTACCAACTTCACAGAAATAAAAAGGATTATAAGACAATATTATGAACTGTATGTCAACAAATTGGAAAATCTAGATAAAATGGACAAATTTCTATAAATGCACAAACCACAGACTGACTCGAGAAGATAAAGAAAATCTATAGACTTAAACCAAGGAGACTGAATTAGTAATTGAAAATCTCCCAACAAAAAAAAGCCCAGAACCAGATGGCTTCACTGGTGAATTCTACCAAACATTTAAAGAAGAATTAACATCGATCTTTCTCAAACTCTTCCAAAAAAAATTGGAGAGGAGCGAACACTTCCTAACCCATTTTATGAGGCCAGCATTACCCTGACACTGAACCGGACCATAATATCTCTGTAAGAAAACCAACATTCCTATGACTATAGATGTAAAAGTTCTCAACAAAACACTAGCAAACCAAATTCAAAAACATATTAAAAGGAGTACTGACCAGGACCTAGTGGGATTAATATCCAGTATACATAAAGAAGGTCTACGACTCAAAAAAACAATCCAATTAAAAACGGGAAAATGACTTGAATAGACATTACTCCAAAGATACAGAAATGGCAAATAATTACATGAAAAGATACTGAATATCATTACTCATTAAGGAAATGCAGATCAAAATCGCAAAGTACCACTTTGCGACCATCAAGATGGCGAGAATCAAAAGAAAAAAAGGTGGGAGGATAAGAAGTGAGGACGTGAAAAAATTTGGTGGTTCCTCATACAGTTAACTGTGGAGTTAACATATGGCCCGACAATTTCCCTCCTAGGAGTATTCCAAAAGACTTAGAAACAGGAAGTCGAACAGATACTTGTATGTCAATGTCCACATCAGCATTATTCCTGACAGCCGAAAAAGCAGAAATGAGTTCAGATCGTATTATTCGTGATAGCCAAAAAGCAGAAATGAGTTCTAATTTCTATCAAGAGATGAACGGATAAGCGAAATGTGGAATAATATTATGGAATACTATTCAGCCGTAAGAAGGAATGACATGCTTATTCACGCTCTGACATGGAAGAAGCTTGAAAACATTATGCCGTGAAGTGAGCCAGGCACCAAAGGACAAACACTGTGTGATTCCACTTACGTGATGTATTTACAATAGGCAAATTCACAGAAGACAGAAAGTAGATCCAAGGACAATAAGGCCTGGCAAGAGGGAGGAATGGGGAGTTACCACCGAATAGCTACAGAGTTTGGGGTAATGAAAACGTTTTAGAATTAGTGGCAAAGGCTGCACGGCTTAATGAATG
>NW_011888833.1:2759276-2759668 GCF_000151845.1 Pteropus vampyrus | reverse complement strand
TTAAAAATGGCGATAAATGCATCTTTTAAAATAAGCCACCAAGTAAATAAATAAACAAATAAATAAATGAAACAAGCCACAGATTTATGTACTTTAAACACAGTGAAAATACAAATTGCAGAATGCAGGAAGAAACCAATGTCAGAACTTGGGTCCAGGCTGTGCTGTAAAGCACAGATGTGAATTGGCTAAGACACGTGTCTCTTACCAATTCTTATCTATGCTTCATAACAGGACAAGAGAAGGCTGAGCAGAACCAGAACCAGAACCAGAAGCAATGGGATGAGCAGTGAGCTGGTGTCAGAAGAACAGAGTTTGCGTCCAAGCTCCGTCACCACTTTATATGCCATATAAGTCACTCTGGACAAGTCACTTAACTAGTCTTAGTTTTC
>NW_011888833.1:2754262-2758531 GCF_000151845.1 Pteropus vampyrus | reverse complement strand
GGTTCAGCAAGCCGCAGCAGCGCAATACGAGGACAGCACCTCCGTCTGTGACACAGGATCAGCCCTACGGCAGGCCGACGAAGGCTGTCCAGCTGCAGACGCCACACGACGCAGAATGACACCCCGTGTTCGCGTGTGGCACTTCTTAAAAACGGCGATAAAATGCATCTTTTAAAATAAGCCACCAAGTAAATAAATAAACAAATAAATAAATGAAACAAGCCACAGATTTATGTATTTTAAACACGGTGAAAATACAAATTGCAGAATGCAGGAAGAAACCAATGTCAGAACTTGGGTCCAGGCTGTGCTGTAAAGCACAGATGTGAATTGGCTAAGACACATGTCTCCTACCAATTCTTATCTATGCTTCGTAACAGGACAAGAGAAGGCTGAGCAGGACCAGAACCAGAACCAGAACCAGAAGCAATGGGATGAGCAGTGAGCTCGTGTCAGAAGAACAGAGTTTGCGTCCAAGCTCCGTCACCACTTTATATGCCATATAAGTCACTCTGGACAAGTCACTTAACTAGTCTTAGTTTTCACACCTTACAATACAGGAAAACACCTACTCCGCCTCCCTCACGAGTCACTGTGGAAATCAAATAATGAATGTGAAACTTGTCTACAACATTAAAGCACGATGTAAAGGTTTTATTAGAAGCATCAGTCGCTTAAATTTTTCATAGTGACCGTTTTACCGAACTGAGTGACAATGGAAAATTCCAGTAGAAGACAGTTAAGCATCCTTAAGCGTACTCTGTTTCGAAAGCTACTGTGTAGGTAGAAGGAAAATACATCAATCTTTATTCAAAAGTCGGCAGTTATCCCCCTATGTACGGCTGTTATAAATACTAAAACAAGCTTCGAATCCCTTTGTATGCCTCTGCATAAAACTAATAAATACTGTATGCCCGCGATCTAAAAATAATGCAAAGCATAGAGAGGGTGTGAAACAAAAACACGAAATTTTATTCACCACGCCCTCCCTCCCCGCGCCTCTCCCGAGGCAGCGGCACTGAGGACAGTTTGGTTTTGCGGTGACCATTATCACGACTGTGAAGGGCATATGCCTCAGTCAACGGCTTTCAAATCTGTGCTACGCAAGGATAAACTGGCCCGCGGACCCCATCCCTGCCTCCTCCCGGGTCACCTAATTTTCATGACCCATCATCGGACATGCTGTTCTTTCGGAGCTTCTGTGTTTCAATCTCTAGCTAGGTTTACCAATTTCATGTAACAGTCAAGTGACGTCTACTCTGAAACAAAAGGAAATGAGCACATGTCCCTTTCCTTCTACGTCTCCTCTGCCTGCCGAAGCCTTCTGCATATGTCCAGGAATCCTAACACCTACTTCTGCTTCTACGATGATCAGTCGATCTGCCATGCTTTATTCAAAACACAGTACGTGCCCGAGGGCGGCGCAGGGCCGGGCGAAGATGCTGGCTGCTTCGGCGCGAGGCAACTTGAGTCGTGCAGCTAAGAAGTGTGTAGGTCACTAGTAAAGAGCGTTAAAATGTCAGCACTCTTACAAAAAGGAGGACGGGAGAGCAAAAACAGGAAGAAGGAACGAGGAAAGCAAAGGACGGCCGTGTGGGCCTCGGCCACTGAACCGCTGCCACTCGAGAGGGAAGCGGCCAGGCTCCGGTCCTCACGTGACTGGGACCCTGGCGCCTAGCAGGGGTTTCCTCTGCATCTGTCCTGCATCTGTGGGACCCGAGTGCCACAGAAGGGACGTGTGAGGAGCAGGCCGGTCCACGGAGGAGGTGGTGCGGGAGGCGTGACAAAACCCGCCCCCCAAAGCCCTGCGCCGCTTCTGCCCCGCGTGCCAAGGCCACCAGCCTCCTGGGAGAGACGATCGCCGCCCCCTCTGCGCAGACCGAGTCTCTGGCTCTGCCTTCAAGGTGAGAGCAAAGCCGGCGACTGCACAGGGACAAGGCCGCACTCAGCCAGCACAAAGGAACGTCCCTGACCCGTCACCACGGGGTCCACGATGCGGCCGCTCCGGCTGCCCACTGCAGAGTCCCCCAGTTCCACGGCCGGCTGTTCTGCTGACGGGGTGTCCTCCTTCCTGTGCCAACCTTCCCTCCTGGCCGCTGTCTCCTCCAGCCTAGCGACCACTCTTAACCTCAAAACCGCCTGCTCCGCCGGCAGCACCACAGCCTCCAGCTGTCACGGGTTAACAAATCCAGCACGACACACTCGCCACACTCATGGAGATACGTCTTTCTGCTGTTCCCACAGAACTTTTAGAAGTGGATGGGCACGTGTTCAGACTGGCCTGAGGTTCCTTCACGACATATTTCCTGTAAGAGTTTTTATTTTAACAAGTATATTATCTCAAAGTAGTCTACTCTCCCCAGAATTAAGTACTGTCTAAATCTTATAAAAAGCTTTGCTAATAAACATTTCCAAGAATGGGAGGACGATCTCTGATGCTAAATCGGTGTCATCAGAGACTCAGCCCCATCGAAGCCGGCTTCACCCAGACCACTGTTCCAGGCGGTCACCCCCGACGACGTTTTCTTAAATAGTACACATAGAAATGTAAACAAAATTTATGAATCAATTATCTATTTCAGAAACTTTTCAATTTTATTCTCATTTATAAAAATAACTGTACTCATCATACATTATGATTGACATGCGTCACCATAAACTGAGGAGGCTCTCTTCGCGGGGTCCCAGACCTTAGGACAGAACACTGCTGGAGGCAACTTACCGGGAAGAATCCGACCAAAAGCAACTCAGTTTCTAAAACTGATCGCATCTGGCTTGCCATCTAGGCCCCTCCTGCTATATTCTGAAAACTGACACCGAAGAGGGGAGGAGAACAGGCCCCTCATCCAATCAGAGAGGAGAAATACAAGAGTTCAAGGTGAGAGTGAGTCTACCTACATGCATGAATAGGGCGAACTTTCTCCCACACCTCTCAGAAAAGAGGGAGTTAGTTACTTTCTAAGCGGGTCTCCTGAGGTCTTTCAGATTACAAAAGACTCACAATTACCTCGTTTTCAACAGCAAAGGGTTATGTGAGGAAGTCTCGCGGACCTGAAACCACCTCAATGAACGATAGTTCTAGATGCCTTTTAAACTTGAACACATTTATGAATTATACTTAGAGATATAATTTTATCGTACTTGATGAATGTGATAATAAACAAAGCCTTTAAAAATATCACTTTTATAAAGGAGAGAATAGGTCAGCCATCGCTAATATATTATGTGGAGATATCGGCAAACGAGCCAACAAAACACCAACTGTATATAAATAGAAGTGCTATCCCAAGCCACAGTATCCGCCAAGGCCAACGAAAATGAATATAAAAGTGCTATGCGTAGGGATACGCTTAAATGCATATAAAGATGATACGCTCTGACGAACCGTTAGATGTCACCAAAAAAGAGCTAGAGAGAACGAAACGCTGATGTGAAAGATATCTATGAACAATCAGAGTGTAAATAGAATGGTCCTATAAAATGAAAACGTACAATTTTCTAATATCAAATCTCTATGTATAAGAAAATGTATAAATTACATACAAATAATCCTTTACTATAGCATGTGAATCCCTAAACATTTAGAATTCAAATACTTATATGGTAAGGTCTACGAAATATATAAATCATTAGATATCTGCTATTTTATATATAAGCATAAATATTTACCACCAGAAGTAAACGTGAGAAGGGGCGGAGGTGACAAAGGAAAAGCAGCTTTTCTTCACTTCCCAAGCTGCGAGAGAATATCCTACCCCCGAACCTATGAACTTGGCTTTCCTAAGGCTCATCATGTTGATACGACTCAGGCAGCAACAGCCCCCTTCCCCACCCGGTTCCCACTGGAGGACTGCTGGGTTATGTCATCCAAAGACTGTTTCCCCGACACAGGTCAGCTGTGAAAAAGCGACTCGGAAGACGGTCCGGTTCCTTCCCCACGGCTGCAGGCTTCCGAAACGATTCCTGCTCTGAGGTGAGAGCATGATTTTATGCAGAACCCTGCTTTTTTTGTCATAATGCTGCGAACGGGAACATCAGGGTGACGATAATAAAGCAAACTGTCTTCCATGTTCTATCTGAGCTACGGCCTTCATTTCAAGAAATGATAACCTGCTTGAAAAGCATGAAAAAAGGAGAGGCTTCTACAAGTCTTATAAATAATTAGAACAAAATGGACTTTAATAAAGACCCTTTGGGTAGTTTAATAAAGCGAAATTCTTCTTCGATGGAGAGAATAAAGTATACACACACACACACACACACACACAC
>NW_011888833.1:2746618-2754212 GCF_000151845.1 Pteropus vampyrus | reverse complement strand
AATGTATAAATTACATACAAATAATCCTTTACTATAGCATGTGAATCCCTAAACATTTAGAATTCAAATACTTATATGGTAAGGTCTACGAAATACATAAATCATTAGATATCTGCTATTTTATATATAAGCATAAATATTTACCACCAGAAGTAAACGTGAGAAGGGGCGGAGGTGACAAAGGAAAAGAAGTCTTATAAATAATTAGAACAAAATGGACTTTAATAAAGACCCTTTGGGTAGTTTAATAAAGCGAAATTCTTCTTCGATGGAGAGAATAAAGTATACACACACACACACACACACACACACACGGCTTTTCAAATATATACTGACTACCCACAAGGCACCACTAGGACAAAATATATGGAATATATGGTCCATATCCTCAGAATATAAAAGACATATAAAAGAAGAGGACCTAGATCAAACACGTAAAAAGCTGTATCACGCAATATTTAAATTGTAAAATGATACCTGGGATTTGCCTCAAAATAATCCGAGAATGCTTAAAGTAGACAGGAACAAAAAATATACAAGGCCGGTCAACAGATGCTTTTTGCTTAGCTGACCGATAGGCACACAGTGGTACATAATACTATTTTGTCTATCTTAATACGTTTAAGTTTTCCTATAATAAAGAAGATAAGGCTTGGTTAAAACGACATATGTGATCAACTGCCAAATAAGTGATAAAGATAATAACCGCATTCGTTCAGAAAGAGACATCCCTTCATATAAAATCGTCACGAGTGAGATCTTTACCGCACGAGGCGAGAACTAAACCTCACACTGGGACCTCGCACTGACAAGCTGTTGTGACTGCATCACCGTGGGGGACAGAAATCGAAGTGTCCCCCGTGAATGTGGGCGGGTCCTGTGACATGCTTCCACGCAGCAGAAGTGAGAGGTGATGGGCCGTGACTCCACGGCAGGCGACTGCACGGCCCGCAGGCCGCCCTCTGACTCACGCTGGCTGTGGAGACGCTGCCCCGCGGGAGGGCTCACGCAGAGGCCGTGTGGCCGGCAGCTGTCGGAGCTGTCGCAAGCAGTCCCTCGGGGCAGAGGGCGCCTTGGACCTTCGCTCCGTCTTACAACACATTCCGCGGCACCTTAAGTGAGTCTGGAAACAGGTCCAAGGCCAGTCAAGACTGCGGACGAGAAATGAGCTCTGGCCAGCACAGGGGCTGCAGCCTTGCAGAGTGCGGAGGGCAGGGCCCGCAGAAGCCATCATGCAATCAGCAGTGTTGGCGTAAGCTGCTAACTTTGTGACGATTTGTTCCATGGCCTAGAAAAATAGTACAACTTCTACCACCCATTTTCAATTCAAAAGCTCAACAGTTGCCACGGTTTGTGTAGTGTCGGCCGCTTTAGCTGTGCTACTATTACTTCTTGAGTTTCAAGAAATATTAATTCTAGAACTCTCGGATATGACAGAGAATCCATGTTCAGTCTGTCACAGGAGATCGAATGTCCCCGCTTGCCTGGAGAGTGTGCCAGCTGTCATGGCGTAATTAACAGTATACCTTTTCTCTCCCAAAATGCCCCGGTTTAGACGATAAATGATCATTCAGCCTTATCATCACCTTCTATACACTAATTGTGACGTTTCCAGGCAAGATATCGTAGTCTGTGCAATTTGCTCCGGCTGCAAACACTTCATCTCTCTAATCATTACAACTAACATTTTGCTGGACTTTTCCCGGACTGATGATTTGTACGGCAAAGAAGGTCAGCATACAGATCAAAATACAATCCTTAAGACGCGGACACAACAGAGCCTGCCTTACTCTACGCCGAAATGGAAATGTCATCTCCCTATAAGTGTCCTACAGCTTATGCTACATCCTTGTATAAAACTGTTGCAAAAACAGTCACTCATGTAAGTTGGCAACACCTGAAACTTCTAAATTACTTTATGTAGGTGGGATACAAATAAATATAGGTGAAACCATGTATCGGGTGCTAGCCTATAATTATTTATATATTTATTTTAAAAACATTTTCTTCTGTGGCCTATGTGCACTAGGTACTGGCTAGAATAGAGGACACAAAGTCAACCTTACCCCTCCAAAAAAAGAAATTGGGGTTCCGCCTTTATTGTTCACAGACTATTAATAAACGAGTCCCTCAAAAAAGCTCTACTGATTACCCTTTATTGAGGTAAAATGCAAATTAAAAGTTTACTTCCTACGCAAAATATATTACTAGTTGTACCTGCGTTAAAAAATCGCAATGTGCAATGTAAAAAGCTATTTACAAAACCCTCTTAAAGTTTTGCTCATCTATTACAATTCTAATCTCAGAAACTGAGTAATTATTTTAATACATACATTGTTTTAGGTTGGGCATAACAGAGAAAAATTAGAAAAATTCACAAACGGCCCCTTAAAAGATGGTGGGTAGCGTACGAGGGAACAAGGCGTGGCATCAGAAGCGCTGATAATACTGTTTCTTAATTAGCGCTGGTTACGTAGGTGTATTTAGTCTGAAAATTCACTGACGTTTACACTTATGTTAAGCAAATCAGTTCAGTTATGAAAACACATACAAAGTCAGAAGTTAGAATATGAAACCTTAGATCTGCATCAATAAAGACTATTAATCAAATAATCTTTAATATTTCTTATGTCCCTATGGGCAAAACAGGGCACAATAACATTTATATCATAATAAGAGGCCCCATTTACTCAGTGTCTACAATGGGCCATGGGCAGGTACTTTACCTACATGATCTAGTTTCTCTTCAAAACAGCCCTTTTAGATATTAATTTTACAGATACTAAAATTAGCACTTTGAATCCTTAAAAGACTGGAAATTTGATTAATTCTATTCTTATTCACATGTAAATGAAGCAATATGTAGATATAATTAAGTCATTTTAAAAGATCTTAACTTGAAATTAAAATGTTTTACTTGCAAAACGTTCATTTGCTCTAACAAGAAGAGATCAGCAGATTTCACAATTACTTCCAAGTCAGGTGACGGTGACTACTCAGCCAAAACACACTAAAACTACAGATTACTACTGAACTTCAGAAATGTCACACGAGAACTTCTCTAAAGCCTTCTGTAGCTATTCGGATTACAAAAGGGAGAAGATTCACAGAAAAAAACTCTAAGGTTAAATTTGATTGGAAATATCGATGTGAACTAATTTAAAAAATAACTTACTTGCCAGGTCCACTTAAAGAGCCTAAACCATGATACCCAGCAGCAATGAGCACGTCTTCGTTTCTAAATGCCATTTTCCACTAAAAAGAACCGAGACACTTCAGAGAAATGGCTGGCTGCATGGGTGGAGAAAGAAAAAGTGCGAGATCGACCTAGAACATCTTATGTCAGAAAGTTACAAAGCATTCGAATGATGAAGACACGACAAAGGGAAAGAGGGGCCAGCGTGAAGTCGACCGACCAAGCAAAGGACAGTTTGAGCATCAAAATTAAAAATAATTATAATGGAGCACAATCCATTAAACAAAAGCAAAGTCCATACTGCTATAAATAAACCATAAAGAAATAAACAGAAAGTGGAACCTCTTCATTGCAGAATGCCAACAAATACATGAATGATAGTCCTAAAACTAGTTAGTACAACTTGATAAGGAGCAGTATATTTATTTAATATCAAAAGTACCTCCCTCTAAATTAATTACAAAGTAAAGCGCAGTAACTCGATAGTGGAGAAATTGGGTGGAAAACCATATAACGAAATGATCAAAGCTAATAACATCACCAACATCAGAACAAATCGGTATTATCATACGCTTCCTAAAGAGCACGCATCACTTCTCTGGTATTCCTGCTTAAAAAAAATAATAAAATAATAAAAAATGCATAACCTCAATCGAATCACGAAGAAATAATCAGCCCAACTCAAATCGAGGGACGGGATACAAAATGATTGGCTAGTACCCCTCGAAAATATCAGCGTCAATAAGGACAAAGAAAGGCCGGGGAACCGCTATCAAAGAACACTAAAAAAATGAATACACCACATGATAATCTTTAATTTCATTTAGGGCATTATCAGGACAATTGACTAAATTTTAAAAATGGACTATGGATTAGATAATAGTATTGATTTTTTTAATTACGCTGTGTTTATGCAAGAGAACATCCACGTTCTTGGGAAACGCATGACGAATTCAGGAGTAAAGTGGCCCCATTCTTCAACTTATCGTCAAGTGGTTCAGATAAAATCGTGTGTGTGTGTGTGTGTGTGCGCGCGCGTGTGTGTGTGTATGCACATGTGAGCTGAACATTTGCCAAGCAAATTCAGCGACACACAAACAATCAGTGAATCTGAGTAAAGGATATTCGGGAGTTCCTTGTCCTATCCTTAAAACTTTTCTGTAAATTCAAAAGTCACAGTAGCAGCCAGTGAGGGGCTGTCACTGGCAACGTTTAGAATAATCTGAGCATCAAAAAGAATGATTGTAATTATCAAACCAACTGCAACTGACTATAAAACACTCCATCGTGATACTGAAAGCAGAAAAGACAGCAAAAGGACGATAAAGGCAGAAAAACTCATTCACAGCGCTGGTGGGGAGCATCAGAGCGAACCCTTACTCCAGAAGCCACTCATGGATGGCAGCATTTACTCTGCCTTTCTAGGAAGAATTATACTTTAATTCCTCCTAACGGGAGAAATTCTTCATAGAGGAATGCCTGCTAATAAACATGGAAGGAATAACAGAATTAGAAAAATATTATTTTGCAAAACCCGAAGAAATCATTCAAACAGGACACTGGCAAAGCGCCAAACACCTCCTATTAGTTGATAATTGTGAAGTAAAATATTTCACTTAAAATGAAGAGATCTGGCGGTCTCCACTTTAATCGGGGGCTCGAACTCAGCATCACTGTAAGTTATACAACTGCCATCATGTTCCACGTGACATGCTGCCCTAATGTAGTAGTACATAGCATCACTTATGAACTACTCTCGTCGAAAAATGTTTCGCCTCGGTCTAATCAAGCCCTATGACCTAATTTCTACTTTATAGGAAATACAAGGGCTGGAAAAGCAAATTAAGAGGTACCACAAAGAAACAGTCAGACAAATCCAGAAAGGGTCATTATGAGACAACCTACCTTGTGTGTTCAAAATGTCAGTGTGACAGAGGAAAAAAAGGAACTTGAGAGACTGTTCTAGATTTTAAAAGACTTCACAGACATAACGCCAAATGTACGGCATGAACCCTGACTGGACTGTTACTCAAAACAAAAGATCCTAAAAGACATTTTCAAAACAACTGGGGAACTGGAAAGTGGCCTAAACATTAGATGATATTAAAAAATTACTAGTACCGTCCTCGGATGAGAACACGGAATTGTTACATAGAAGTATGCTCTTGTTTTTAGACGATCCATCAGGGTCGGTCTATTTAAAATCATTCCCGAAAATTCAATTCCTTCATCAAATATGTTTACAACTTTTAACCTAAAGGTTAAATTTTTTCATTAGAACTTAAATCAAGGATGAGGTAAGTACAATTCGACGTGACAAAAAGAAGACCCTTGATCCCCAGAGGGGAGAAGCGCTCTGATGTGTCGGGAGTTTCCAGTCCCCGATGATCCCCGACATCGGGTGACACAGCCCCTCCCGTATCCACGCACCCTGAGACCGCCCTAAATTCTGACTGCGGATTTTCTCCCGCGGTAAGAAAGCAACGTGTAGGTCAGGAGAGGTACGACGTTACTGGAACTTCTTTTGCTGATCCAGGGAAGTCATGCTTCGTGATGACGTGTTCACGGTCATGAAAATGCAGGGCTCCTAGCAGACGCCTAAGCTGAAGGTGGGCACCAACGCTCACCCAACGGGGCGCCTGGCTCGCGCTGTCATTTACTCCTCCCGATGACCCTTCAGCGGTGTTTTTGGACAGGCAGCCAGGTCTGTAAACACGGACTTTGGACCCAGACTTCAGGGCCCGAATCCCAGCTCTCCTCTCGCAATTCCCACGGGACGGGGGGGAAATTCCTGCAGCTCTCTGAGCCTCTGTCGTCTCATCCGTGAAAGACAACAGTTCCAACCCCAGGGAGTTGTTGTGGAAACTGAGTTCGTGGGTGTAAAGAGCCTAGATGAGTGCCAGGCCCACGGGCAGTGCCACCTAATTGTCACACGGCTTATCTGCGGTCCGTAGTACAGACCGAATGAACGCAAGCGTTTGAGGCCATCTGCCCGCGGCTGTACCTGGTACATGGCAGTGGGGACCGCGAACAGGGTCTGTGTCCAACACAACGCTCCCCGTCACTACCCTCCCCGCCCTGCTCCCCAGAGGCCGGGCTTCCCGCAAAGAACGAGAAGGTGCAAGGTTATTCTCCGGGGAGTGTCCTTCTGGAAAAATGAACGGTTGGCCACATGCTGCTGAATTACAGTCACAATCAGTGCTCACACACAGCTTGTCCATTTGGCTCAGTAACTGAATTTATGGGAAAATGAATAATGAGCTCCAATAATTAACCGACTTAAAAAGAGAACCTTTGGAAATTCATCTGTTGGTTGAAAACTTCCTGAATAACCATTTTCTTCCGATGCTTGTAATTCCAGTTTGGTAGCTTCTCAGAAGGAAGGGCAAATTAATAATAACGTAAACTAGCTCCCACATAACTTCAATCTAAATTACTGTGCTGAAGGGGATCATTTAGAATCTGCTCATCGCCGTGAAACATCATGACCTCGCGTTAGTTCCCCTGAAGTACGTGTCACTATAAAAGGGCTAGCTGTCCAAAGGTCCCTTGTAACCCCAAAGCTCTATAAATCTGTAAGACCAAACTTTTGTTGTCAATAGAGAAAATGAGAAACAACGAAAATAAACGTCTTGGTCTCTAAGAGGTTACAGAATAGGAGCAAAAAAAAAAAAAAAAAAAATCTGACTTGAGAGCATTAGCATTAATAATTCTTATCATTCACAGGACAGTTAAAAGGATATTTAAAAATCCAAATTTTGTTTTAAAAATTATGCTCACATGTAATTTTACCAGGATAATACACACGAAGTGATTGATCGATGCATTATAGGTGACTTTTAGCTTCTTTATATATTTCCGACCATCACATTTATTCCTTTTATAGTAAATAAAACAATAAAATTTCTTATTAGGCACCCATGTAACTAGAAGAAAAGACTGCATAGCTGTGGAAGGCTAGAGGGTGGAAGGCAGGGAATGGAGTACTTAGAAAGAGGAGGGAAAAACAGAGCGATTAGCTAACTACATCCACGTCCAGAAAATGTCAGCCATTATTCATGTAAAATTAAGTAAAAATTCCACCACTGTGGATGGAGCCCCAACACTGGCTTACAAGTGAGGTTAGAAGTATTTAAAGTAGTTAGTTTAAGAGATACCTAAACTAATCAATTGCTACTCCCCTTTAAAAATGATATGCAGGTGGCCCCAACCCCTGGACCTTGGACGCGTACCCAGAACCCGTCCAAGGCCTGTCAGGGACCGGGCCAGCAAGTGAGCGAAGCTTCACCTTCATCTGCGACCGCTCCCCAGCGCCAGCATCACCGCCTCAGCTCCGCCTCAGATCATCAGGCCTTAGATTCTCATGGGAGCACTGGTCCCGGGTGCCAAAAAGTCTGG
>NW_011888833.1:2740300-2745308 GCF_000151845.1 Pteropus vampyrus | reverse complement strand
AAAAAAAAAAGAACATTTCCAACTGAAAGGTATGGGCATTTAACATAAACCAGAATTAAGAATATATACGTCAGAAAACAAAGAGATCCATAAACAGACACCTGATGATAAAAATGCTCAAAGTCAAAAAACAAAGAAAACCTTGAAAGCAACAAGAGAAAAGAAACGTCACATACAAGGGAACGCCCATAAGACAGGTGACTTAGCAGAAACGGGGCGGCCAGAAGGCCGTGGGGCGACGTACTCAAAGAAAAAACTAACCAAGAATAATACTAAAGCTGTCAAAGCTTTCAAACCCGTGAAATACTTTCCCAGACACCTCGCCTAATGCCGCCCCCACTCCCCTGCCCTCCCCCCCAAAAAAAGCTGACAATCGTTTGCTAGCAGACACACCTTACAAGCACATGACTCAGACAGAAATGAGAGTCTTGTAAGGTGAACACTACCGAGACTTTCTCCCCCTCCCGTCTTCTCTTAAATGATTTAAAAAGCAACTGTATAACATAAAAGGTATGCCTTTGAAGTACCGCTGGGCCCATCATATATGATTGTAACATATGTGTAATATATTTACGAATAATAACAGAAGAGGTGGGCGGGAGCAAATCTATAGTGGGCTTAGGAAACAAAGATGGTACTAACCATAACAATGTATTGCTGAGTTTATAACATTAACAGATGAAATACCTATCAAAATAATGCCACGAATAGGGGGTAAGGCTTGTAGTACTCAAACCTCGAATTCACTTTCACTGTCTTCAAGCTAAATGTACAGTTGTGTAGATAAAATGGGTATACGTACGTATAAAGTGACAGAATGTATTTTCTAGTTTCTTAAAATCTAGGAACGATCAACTACTCCAGAAATGGAAATGGCAAGAACGAACGGCAGCGAGAAGCTGCGGTTCCTGTGACCTGGCGCCTGGGTGACAGATCTCGTTATTCGACCTGTGCCCCTCCTCTGAGAAACCACCCGCGTGGCCGCCCGGCCCGGCACTGGGTCTTATTTCTCTTCTCTACCACGTCTCTTCTGAGTCTTTCCTGTTCTGATTTTCCTCTCTCTAGACCCATGAGCTAAACAGGAAAAATCAAGTCCCTAAACGTCCAGGATTTTTGTTTCAATCTCTTTCTCTTAAGTTTACTGAGATGACAAATCCCACTATGGTCATCGTTTAGTAACTGCAAAACGAAAATGGTCTGGGATTTGGCAACGCTCAAGTTAGAGTTTCCTCTGCTAAGTGTCTTGAAGCAGGAAAATCTCTATCGCGCATCGCACAGACACCTCCACGTCTTTCTGCTTTGATTAAGAAAACTCCCTGGTGCCCTTTCCACCCCCTCCTCCTGCAGAGGTGCACCGCCTCGTTCTAAGTCTTCTCCCTAAACCCCAAAGACTATCTTTTAATGAACCCCAACCACCGTTTGAAGTATTATAAATACGAACGGGTTTGATGTATTTGTGAAGTCCTAAAATTTACTTTACGCAGTCTCTGTGGAGCAAGGCCGCAGAGGACAGGTTTTATCCATTTTATCTATTTCCGTGACCTCTCATGCTACAAAGCCTATTATTTACTTATTTACGAACTTAACAAAAGTCGTACAAGTATTAGTAGCTAATTTTCCTTAATGCCCTGCTGCATCTTTAAGCTCCTGCTGATACTGGCGGTGTGCTAACCGTCCCTGAAGTTAAAAAATCACACTTCGTCACGCCTACACTAACGGATAATGACTACCCCCTGACATCCACTAAGTACAAAAGGCACGTGTTTACGAATCCACTCCAGCGTCTTTCCAATACAACACCACAAGCCCAAACTCATTCCAAGCATCTCAGGGGTCAATTTTCTACATTCACCAGGATGCTGGCTGACTTTTAAGTGAGGAGTGGAACGCTCGGCCTGACCGCGTCCTGCTCCGGCCTGCTGTGTTCTCGCATACAGACATGCTAATCATCAGAGGAATTCTGCCTGCAGCTCAAGTTTTTACAGAAATAGCCCCTTGCCAGGAGGTGCCTCTCCCAAGGAGATGGGAGAGAGATGTACGAAATAATGACTGTTTAGCCAAGATTTGCAGGAGCCCCGTCACCAGCCTCAAATCAACTGGGTTCAACGCACCGGGGACAAAGAGGTTTCTTGGTCTTCCACGGACCCGTGCTGGTGCCCAGATGTCCGCGGTCATCGGTCACCTCCTGCCTCTCCCACTCCTCCTTCCCTTCACATAAAAGAAGCCTCACTCTGCACCTGAGAAAGATGCGTCTGAGGCACCACTAGGGTCCCCATCTTCTCGGCTGCTGCCATCTCCATCAGTAAAATACTTACTCTAAACTTGGACATTTTGAGTTTTGGCCTTTCAGGGCACTGGGACTGTGGACCGGTAACACACTGTTTTAACACAAAACTAACAGTCCCCACCTAAAAACGTCCACGTCCTCATCCTTGGAATCTGAGACGATGTTAGGTCCCATGATGAAGGAAATTAAGGTTGCCAATCAACTGACCTTGAGATGGAGAGGTGATCCTGGATTGTCCAGATGGGCCCAGTGTAATCGCAGGGGTCCTTGTAAGTGAAAGGACCACAGGAGAGTCAAGGTCAGAGCCACATAGTACGGGAAAGGTTGACCAGCCACGCTGGCTCTGTACAATGCAGTCACCAGCCAAGGAATGTGCGCAGCCTCAAAAGCAGGAGAAGGCTTGGAAAGAGACAAGCCCAGGGCCTTCGCAAGGGACTGCAGCTCTACCGACCCCTGGATTTTAGCCCAGTAGGACCCACTTCACACTTCTGACCTCCAGAACTGTAGGATAATAAATTTATAGTGCTCTAAGCCACTAAATTTGTGGTTACTTGTTACAGCATCAATAGGAAACTAATACACGTAAATTTTGGGTTCGTTTTAAACATTAGAAATAAAAACAAGCGTATTCTAACAGCCCCAAAATTTGAAACTCAGAAGTGAGTGCATCTAGTTCTGAATCATGTGCTTAAGAACTTGAAGTTGCTTTAATAACAAGAGTAGTGAGTATGAGTTCAAAATGGAAAATAAAAGAAAACCTACTTTGTCAAGCATTAGCATACTATCAGTCAAGTCTTATTAATTATAGCTCAGATGCAAGAGTTTTCGTTAGAACCCCATGTACTTATTTATTTGTAATATCACAAAATTATGTTTAGGTAGGATCAAGTTAAACTTTATGTTAAAGTTAAGCCAGACGAAATTTATTATTTTGGGAGTATGATTATGAAAACATTCTGCATAGTACATCTACGCAGCTTTAAAACTGATATGAAAAATAGATCTACATTCTCTCTGTGTTTTAGACTTTTTTTTTTTTTAAATAAAAAAAAAACTCATAAAAGCAGTTAAAACTCTATTCTGAAGCCCTAGTGAAATGCTGGATCTGGGCGATGATTACCAACGGGCCCTCAAAATCATCGGGGGCAAGGCTGGGGTGCACTGCGGAGCAGAAGCCTCCCCGGACAGCGCTGAAACCCACCCGGCGGCCTCGCCACCTTCACAAAAGACAACACGGGCGCCTCCTAGTGTGATGGGACAGGACATACGCATCGCCTGGGACATCTTTCTGTCCCCGTCACCCCCGACTCGCCCGTTCCGCCCCTGCAAAGCAAAACAAGGAACCTGAGTCAAGAGTCCACGTCTCCCAGCTTACAGAAGACACGCAGGAGCCGTATGTGTTAAGTGGCAGTAAGGGGGTGCACTCGGCAAAACGCGGGAACTGGGCAAGGCCAAGGGGCAACCTCACTTCTCCAACAAGATAAACTGTGATTTCCAAAAGGGGTGAGAGACCCATACTGTAGAGATGTAACGACCGAATGCCATGTATGAACCCGACTGCATAACACCGGTCCGGGGTGGGGGTGCTGTGCAGGGTCCAGGAGACGGAGCCGGCGTAGGGGAGGGGCGCCCCGCTCCCGTCAGCGGCCGCCCCGTGGGAAACGGTCTCATCGCCCTCGTTTGCTTTGTATGTCTAGCCAGGCTCCTTAGCAACCTCCTTCTCTATCATGGCACACGCAGAAAACGCTATCCGTAGAGCCCACGAGCACATACAGGTAAAGACTCTTCTCGCCTGCATGGGACCGGTCAAGGGTCTCTGGTCAATCCAGATACCTCCCGGGGGCCCAGGGGCCAAAAGAATGACATTCTCGGCACGACTATAACCCACGCAGGTCACACTGAACAGGAAGCTCTCTAAGACCAGAGCCCATCGTGGAGACCTTGGAATTCTCAGAACCCACACCCCCCTAATATAAGTTAGGGCTCCATTAATATACTTCCTGAAAGTACTTACTAAAAAGAGAAAAAAAAAAATACTGAAAAATATAAAAAGGCAGTCTTTACCAAAACAAACAAACAAACAAACAAAAAAACCATCACTATTAGCTTAAGAAAAAACCTTCCCCCTTCTATGATGAAAAACACTTATTCACTACCAGGCAGAAGGCTCATTAGGTCACTAAAATAAAAAGCATGAAAATCAAATCAAAGGCAACAATACTCAGACTTCTTCCCAAAAATACTACAACCTAAACCACTACTCACAAGTGGGAAGTGCATGGAAGGTCCCTACACCTGTGAAGCATTTCAATAAGAACACCTGTCGGTTATCACCGAAATAAACATGACTTCTAAGTTAGAAATAAATTTTTATCGGCATGCAGCTTTAGACATGTGCATTACTACTGACGGAGTTGCTGAGTAAACTTATTATACATCGCGCTGGAGACACCACAAAATTTTTAGAAAAATGGTCTTTCTCACATAGAAGCAACGGAAGAGGATATGCCAGTGAACATACAGGATGATGACGTGCTACGGAACCTCGCTTAATCACGTTCTATGTTAAATATCTTGTACTTTATCGCAAAATTCTTCATTGAGTACTTCGGTGAAGGCAGTCAATGACTTCGGTTTGTCTTCCAAAATAAATTATGTATATAAACTGTCTCCCTCATCTCCTTCTAATACAAGTTTTGTGCATAAGATTTTAAATGATCA
>NW_011888833.1:2733048-2740250 GCF_000151845.1 Pteropus vampyrus | reverse complement strand
AGGAACCTGAGTCAAGAGTCCACGTCTCCCAGCTTACAGAAGACACGCAGGAGCCGTATGTGTTAAGTGGCAGTAAGGGGGTGCACTCGGCAAAACGCGGGAACTGGGCAAGGCCAAGGGGCAACCTCACTTCTCCAACAAGATAAACTGTGATTTCCAAAAGGGGTGAGAGACCCATACTGTAGAGATGTAACGACCGAATGCCATGTATGAACCCGACTGCATAACACCGGTCCGGGGTGGGGGTGCTGTGCAGGGTCCAGGAGACGGAGCCGGCGTAGGGGAGGGGCGCCCCGCTCCCGTCAGCGGCCGCCCCGTGGGAAACGGTCTCATCGCCCTCGTTTGCTTTGTATGTCTAGCCAGGCTCCTTAGCAACCTCCTTCTCTATCATGGCACACGCAGAAAACGCTATCCGTAGAGCCCACGAGCACATACAGGTAAAGACTCTTCTCGCCTGCATGGGACCGGTCAAGGGTCTCTGGTCAATCCAGATACCTCCCGGGGGCCCAGGGGCCAAAAGAATGACATTCTCGGCACGACTATAACCCACGCAGGTCACACTGAACAGGAAGCTCTCTAAGACCAGAGCCCATCGTGGAGACCTTGGAATTCTCAGAACCCACACCCCCCTAATATAAGTTAGGGCTCCATTAATATACTTCCTGAAAGTACTTACTAAAAAGAGAAAAAAAAAAATACTGAAAAATATAAAAAGGCAGTCTTTACCAAAACAAACAAACAAACAAACAAAAAAACCATCACTATTAGCTTAAGAAAAAACCTTCCCCCTTCTATGATGAAAAACACTTATTCACTACCAGGCAGAAGGCTCATTAGGTCACTAAAATAAAAAGCATGAAAATCAAATCAAAGGCAACAATACTCAGACTTCTTCCCAAAAATACTACAACCTAAACCACTACTCACAAGTGGGAAGTGCATGGAAGGTCCCTACACCTGTGAAGCATTTCAATAAGAACACCTGTCGGTTATCACCGAAATAAACATGACTTCTAAGTTAGAAATAAATTTTTATCGGCATGCAGCTTTAGACATGTGCATTACTACTGACGGAGTTGCTGAGCAAACTTATTATACATCGCGCTGGAGACACCACAAAATTTTTAGAAAAATGGTCTTTCTCACATAGAAGCAACGGAAGAGGATAAGCCAGTGAACATACAGGATGATGACGTGCTACGGAACCTCGCTTAATCACGTTCTATGTTAAATATCTTGTACTTTATCGCAAAATTCTTCATTGAGTACTTCGGTGAAGGCAGTCAATGACTTCGGTTTGTCTTCCAAAATAAATTATGTATATAAACTGTCTCCCTCATCTCCTTCTAATACAAGTTTTGTGCATAAGATTTTAAATGATCAAATCTTACGTATAGGTATTTTCAACAACACTGGGACTGAGTATTCACAACTCTTCATAATATCTAGCATTTACTCTTTCCTTCCAACACCTTAAAGTATTTTACAGATATTTAAATGATCCTCCCCCAGCCCATGAGCTGGGGAGAGAACAGTCCTAGCCATGATGACCTGAAAGCAGCTGGGTGAGTGCCCTGGAAGTTGCCTAGAGTCAAGGTCAGAAGTAAAAAAAAAAAAAAAAGGGAATTAAATGCAGTAACACGGCCCCAGGAAACAAAGGAAATGAGGGGTGAAGCTGATTTTAACACACACACCGCATCCCAACGACAAAAAGTTGTGCTTTTTTTTTTAAGTATGAAAAATACGGTAAGATTTTCTTCTAAAAGTAGTATTCCCAAGTTATCTAAACTTGTAAAACCTATTTGAGAATGTCACGAATTAGAACGTTTTCATTCCTAGACAAAAGGAATAGAATCTCCTCCTACAAACTATTCAAAACAGAGAGAAGACAACTACATCCTTAGCTGGTAACATTACAACCTAATTCATTTAACTTCAAAATAAATTTGAGCTTTCTCAGAGGCACAGACTACTAATAAACCAATGTTTCTTATGATGAAAATGAACCGAAATAGTGCATTTATTTCATAAAACAAATTTCGACTCTGGTCACTACTGTTTGGTGAGCTAACTAACACTAACCAGTAGTACCAAGCGGCCCTCCTCGTCACTCTGAGAAGAGCAGACCCCTTCAGAAGGATAATGATCGCTGCCACCCACCGCTGCTACAGACAGATTTCATGGGCCAGGGGGCAAGGCACGGCGCAGCCCTACGAACTAGATACTATCTTACCCCACTTTACAGGAGAGAAACTGTGGCACAGGGCAGTGACTCGTCCGAGGTCATATGGCTAGGGAAATGTGGGATGTCAAAAAAGGGAACCAATTCAAATCTTTTTCTAAATGGTATTGAAAAAGAAAAAAAAAAAAAAGTCAAAACTGAGTAAATAGCTATGAATTAGCCTGTTAATGAATAAAATGGTGACATCGCTAACCTCCACTAAATGCTTCTAAAGGAAGAAAAATACATTTACTTTGGATTGTAACTTTCCATAAATTCAATAACACTAAAAAAGGAAACTAGGATACCAGGCATAATTCATATTTAACTATGTCTAATTCCGCGCTCCTCATACAACCTAAAACATGACTAGAGCTCCCCAAATGACATCAATAATCATTTATAAGATCTGAAAAGATCAGAGAGCTTTGAGTTAGATGTAGAAGGAAGCAAACATAAAAGGGATATTATTAAAGAATGTCTAGTCCAATCCTTTTTACACGAGAAAAATCAACTCGGAAAGTTTTAAGAGACTTTCTCATACAGATCTAAAAGTCAAAATCTGGACCAGGATTTACCTTCTGGTCCACCTGCTCTTTCTAGTATACCATGCTGTACGATACATAAAAAATTACTATATAAAGTTTCTGAAACTGAGCTACAAAAAGAGAAATCGAAACAAAATTAGGTTATTTAAATCTGAAAAAGAAGGTCTCTGGAAAGGAATTAATACTTAAATAATCTCCTGAAATAGTAAAAGTTTCAGGAGAGCTAGAATAAATACAACTTTAAAGGAAGAAAGGCCTTGGGACAAAAAGGAGGTGGATTCGATGTCTGGGAGCCTGGTAAAAAGCCTAGAATCAAACAAGACATGTGACAAAGTCGGGCTGAAAATGGCCACATGGTTTGTGGCAGCGTAGATAATTAACCTACTTTGCGATCTATTATAAAAAGATTAGCCAGAGGGAGAAGGAGAAAACCACCAGAAAGGAAGCAAAGGCACATGATATAAAATAAGACCAAAGTTTTTATACACATTGCACTAACTGAATACGATAGTCAAAACTAAACTTGTTAAGCACATTAGAAGTTTTAAATTCCAATGGTCTTACCTTTATCTGTGATAATAAGTGTCTAAGATCAGAATAAATTCGTCTGTTATAAAATTTCATTTCTACTATGTAACTTTATCCTCTAATAATCATTAAATAACCCGTCAAGGACTCAGTAGTAGCCTATCACTGAGTCTTCCTGAGTTAACAATCTTGCCATATCATTTTAAAACATTCGACTGTGCAAACTTATCCTGAAATTGTACAAATTTTAAAACAAAACCATCGTTCATGGGGCAAACTGAAATGTCCGATTTTATCTGGGGCATAAGCTCGATTAAGTTTTTTTAAAAAGAAAAAACTATGCTCTGGGAGGTAATATTATTTTCTTCCTTAAGTTTCCCATATCTTTCTTATATAATATTACCCGAACTTTCTATAATAACAGTATACGGTTTTTATTGTCCAAAATGTATTTTAACCAAATTCGAAAGATCAGCAGGCTTAAATGAAACTCTGATCACACTTCTGCTCCACATTCTCTCCACAAAGCCTCCTCAAATACATGCTAAATCTTCCTTATCAGCATTTAACCAACGATTGTATGATAGAAGACTCCTTATTTTTGAAGTTTTCATCCTTCTTAAATTAACATTTACAGTAAAAACAGCAAAAATTTGTAAAATAGCAACTCATTTTGAATAGTCCTATCGCTGCAGCACTATTTTACTAATAAAAGATTAATAAAAATTAATTAAATATTTTACTAGTAAAATATCATGTCATCCGCCTCCTTTCTTGTGACAGAACAAGGGATTGTATTATTTCATGTAATGTCCTGACTACGGGAGAGGAGGCTGTCGAGCCGAGGTGCTTCCTCCCTCTTCCTACTCTCTGGGGGGCCCTGGCCACACACACACACCTCACCCTAACTGAGCGAATGGTGAGACCCAGGAACAAACAAACAGCTAGCTTGACCTGTCACTTTTCTTCTTAAGCAGTTCCAAGTTCGCCACGCGCAGGGTGCTGTGCTAGGTACAGGCTTGTTCGGGGTAAACTTGTCAGACCCACTGACTTGTGGCCTAACTTGTGGCCTTGGCCTCACTGATAGCACGTTCTCTCTCTCACCCCTGTGACTGGGGACGGGCAAGCAGCCAGGTCGTGATCTACCACAGTGATCTGCCACCTTCCCCCGCAACGGAGTCCCCTTTGTCCAACCCCCTCCCCACCCATGACGTCTAAGACCCTCACAGAGACTGTAACCTGCACACCCGCCTCCCCGCGACAGCCGTGACCCGCACTGGCACTCTCCAGACTTAGGCCCCCGGAAACTGCTCGATAACTTCCACCTCAGTTTCAAAGCACAGGCCTCTCTCTCTGTTTCGGTCACTTTTCCCATTATTTCGCAATAATTAAGTATAATATTAAATATTAGGTAGCTTCTCTGTGCCAGGCCCCGGTCTGAAGGGCAAAACAAACACCATGTGATACTGAAAATGTACTTTTTCATGGACAAATAATAAGAGACATTTCTAGAGATACCTTCGCAAATTTATTCACTGCAATCTAAACATAATCCCTCATTTGCATCAGGCTAACTTAAGGAAAAAAAACTTTACTAATTTTCACTGCTAAGCAGAACAGTGAATACATCTAGAATAAGACATCTCCGAAGATTTACTGTTAACAGTTACTTAGCCTAATGAAAGTATTGCCAATTAGCTCAAGTACCTTATGTCAACAACAACGAAAATTATGTAAATGTTATTATAGAATAAAATTTCAATTCATCATAAATATTTTCACAGCTGCTGATTCTCTGAGAACTATCATTCTCTTGAGGCGCAGCCCCTCCTCACGGCTCCACACACGCCCCCCCCATCTCGTCCATGCTTAACCTAACTCACTTCCCCCAGATACTGACTGGCAGGAGAAATGGAGGACTCTGGGAAACCGTTTTATTGTACGCAGAAGTTAGTGCTCCACCAAAAGACAGATATAAATGATAGTCTTTCCCCTTAAGGCCTGCACAATCTAAAAAGCAGATAAGAGAAAAAATATACTAGCCAGTACATGAGATAAGTGCTATTATGTTTCAAAAATGCAGCGAAGTTACATGAGGGGACAGAGGCTGGGGTTGGACAGGGTAAGATTATAAAAGCAAGGCTACCTGCTTGACAGACAGGTATGAACTCCACAGACAAGTAGCGTGGGGAATGTGTTCAATGCCTAGCAAAACAGAATCTACAAAGGCACAGAGGGAAATAACTGTTCTTCTTGTCAATTTTGTAATTCTCAGAAGGTGGGTTACAGTTTTCTTTAAAGGATAAGATTGCAGATTACTCTGAGATGTTTAGCATTACTTCGGAAGCACGTCAGGATTTATTCAAGTATAAATACAGACACAATTTTAACATCACTGCTGGAACCATCTCATTTGGCCAGGCGCTGGTTGGCGTTTCTGTATTTGCCAACCACATACACACGTCCGGCGCAATTAACGCCCAGAGTAGGTAGAAGAGCTTTGGAGTCTGACATTCTTGAGATCAGAATCCCACTTACTCATGTCGGACTTGGCAAATCTCCGTGCCTTATTTTTCCTAACCTGATTATGGCATGTGTCATATTTATGAACACGTTCATTTGAAGGTTGTGTGTACCTCAACGAGAATGTAAACACTATGAAAGCAAGGACTGTTTTGATCACTGCTGTATTCCCAGCACTCGGCACAACCTCTAGCACTCAGTAGGTGCCAAATGTATACCTGATATACTTGAGGGAATGAATGGTTAGTTAGTAAAGAGTAACGCATCGTTCCTGAAGCACTGGACTCTGACAATGAACTATGACCTGACAATCTGTGTAGCTCGGCAATTTGGAAGATTATCACTTTCAGAGACTTAATTATCACATTCCTTTTGAAACAGGATAAGACAATAGCTGTCATATCTACAAATAACATCCAAATCGCCCTCGGAAATCATTTGAACGTAGTTCCTTTAATACCAATGCTTCCTAAAATATAAGTTGTGAGGGGAAAAAATAAATAACATCTATTCGGGGAAATGGATTTTCCAATGATTCATTCTCCGTTGATTTCTTTAATACCGTAGATTTTAATCCCACCTGATTTCAGCCATTTTTTATACTGTGCATCAGCTTGCAGCATAGAATCTGCTTCTAAAGCCATCTTCTGGATCTGATTCACCACTCCTTTAAAAAAAAAAAAGGTACCTAAAATATACCACCCTTAAATCATCGAAGATCGCCTGGGGATCTCCTACATGCAGTCGGGTGCATACAAAGGGCTAGCCAGTCAAAACAGAAGGAAAGATTTCAGAAGTCTTTAACGGCATAATGAACTAGGCCCACGCTGCAAAGAATTAACTTTCTCTGAGATGGCTCATAGTGATGATCCCTACATGTTAAGCTCATCAAACAGCTAATGAAACGAATCCGCCCCACCGTATGGAAAACTGCGATCCTGGCCAAGCACAAAAACACCCGAGATTTACATGCACCCACGTCCTGCTTCACTCGGGACTTTTCAACAGGCATTAGCACTTTGCCCTTGGCGTCTATTTAAAAATCCCAATAAAACACGTACGATAACCCTCGCAGTCGGTCCCTGGCCAGAAATACTTCGAGCCACACGCAGATGTGCCTGGGGCGCTGAAGTAAACAAATGACAGGAAGCTTGAGCTGTTTTCAACGTCAACGTGGATTCCCAAAGACGAGACTGCCACCTGGACACACGGATGGGAAAGCGAAAGCGCCCTCCTCTCAGAGGGAGTGCAAACGGGGAGCATTTCCAGGGCACTTTATTTAAAGTTTCCACCTTCACACACACACACCCCCTTCCTCCCGGCGCCCGGTGGGGGACGCGGGCGATGCCCGAGACCCGGGGAGGAAAGCGGCGCTTCCGTCC
>NW_011888833.1:2723010-2732324 GCF_000151845.1 Pteropus vampyrus | reverse complement strand
CGCCCACTCCCCGCGCACACCTCCCCACCGCCTGGAGCGCGTCCGCCGGGGAACTCCCTAACCGGCCCGGCTCCGCGTCCCTCCGGGTCCTAGCGCTTGCGCGCCTGCGCGAGCTCTAACTGCGAGGGGCTGCCAGGGGAGGCGCGGGACGCTGCGGAGGCGACCTACGTAAAAGCTGGAAGGGACTGGCCCGCAGCCTCCACCAAGGGCGGGGGGACAGCCATTCCCCACTGCCGAAACAGAAAACCGGGGCGCCGATCTGGATAATTCTGAGCAGGATAGGAGGAAACCTCCTTCTGTACAGTTAAAGTAACCCAGGTAATCCAACGTCCCAAGCACTTAGCAAAATGTAAGGTGCTTTGTTTCTTTTTACACATATCGGGTGAGTCACCTGAGTCAAAACTCCCTAACTTAGCAAGAGACTGATGAAGTAAAAATGAAAGAGGTAAAGAACAAACTATGTTTAGCTCTTTGAATTAAGAAAAAAGGTAAGTAATGGTGACGAGGGTCGGGGGAAGGGGAACGAAGCTGTCGTCCTGCCAGCCTGTTGGCCATAAATTTAGAATGTTTATAAATATAGTTCCTAAATATACTCGTTCTGAAAGTCGAGTTGCAAAATAGGGAAGATCTCAACCCAGCAGTGATGATGTTACCGAGACACGCAGTTTCACAGTGAGAAATATTTAAACAGTGTCAGCGGGAGGAATAATTCGTCTTTGCCACTGTTAGAAAATTGATCACTGCACCCTGTTCTTGGTGTCAGGGAGCTCAGCTTTATTTCTTCCTATTGTAGAAAGTAGTTCAAGTTAGTAGTGATGACTTTCTTAATTATCAGAAAGCTCGTGATACTTTTCGATTGGCGAAAGGCAGAGATGGGATGCTTTTCTGGCTTCTCCCATGTCAGTGGGGCCGAGGACCTGATTTCCGACAAACCTCTAAAATCAGGTACGTCTTACCTCCTTCAAAAAAACAAAACAAAACAAAGCAGTCAAACAAAAATTCAGGTGGAAAATAGATTTCTGGTATGTGAATGCCGTTTCCATAGCGACATCAATGACATGCTTACTTGGTGGGGTGGGGGGGATTGCAAATAGAATGTAGCTCAGTCCCATAGTAGGTGGCCTGGTTCTCCATGGAAGCTGGAGCCCTCCCTCTTTGCCTGATACCCAAGCCAGTGGCTAAGACCCTGTTTGTCACCACCAGGCATCCAGGTATGTGAGTGCTTGCTTCCTGTTTCCTGCCTAGACTCAGAAGTGTCACCCACCTGAATTCTATATGGCTGTGTTCCACCCTGCTCAGACCTCCAGGGTCCGCTTGGGCCTCCTACCAGTGTTACCCATGCCCCTAAATCCTATTTGAATCAATGTCTATTGTCATCCTGTCCTCCCCACTTGGTCCAACAAACAGGTCTTAGGTGCCAGAATCTGAGCCCCCTCTGCAACTACGCTGCCCACCCCCATGCCTCCTTGTCCGTGAATCCTAAAATGTCACAGAAACAGGCCACTGGCTTTATATATAAGTTTATATAAGAACGAGGCCTTTTTAAAATGGATTCCTGGCAGAATTATCTGGAGTGGTGCTTAGTTGGTGTTATAGCCATCTAAATTTGCAGGTGATATAAAACCTAATTGCAGAACCTCACGATTCCTTGTCTCCCCAGCCTAAGGTTATGCAGAGAGGCACAGACATAAAAAGAGTCTTCTGTATGCGGGGTGCCGCTCTGGGGAGTTGGGTTTTTGCTTGTTTGTTTGTTTGTTTTTAAACCATATGTAATGCAGAAGATAGGATTTGGCTGAAACGCCACACTTTTGCACCTAGAACTTGGAGGGGCTCGTCTGGGCTTTTTTCCTGCTGGTGTATCAATTTTACAAAGAACTTCATTGTGCCTAGAAAGGGTGAGTTTGTGTACAACTGACTTCTTTTGGGCCTTCCAAGGTTGTAAGCTACAAAACAGACCCAGATAACTCCAGAAACCAAGCAAGTAAACAAACTAGAGCCAAGCCAATCCATTTGGTCAACACGGTTTTTAAAAACTGTTTCATTTGGCTACTTTTACACAATCTCATACCATCCAGTTCCTTGCAAGCCACAGGTATTTTGTTACTCATCCCGTCTCCCGCTAACCACATGTTGCTTCTTATACTTCTGCCACCTCCCTTCTCCCTGAAGGCATCTGGGTCTGCAGCAGCTAACACAGACCTTGAGACGGGAAAGGACACTCTGACCCTCCTTTTTCCCCCTGAAAACAGGAGATAACTCTCCCCGAGAAAGGTACCCGCCCCGCACCAGGAAGTAGAGACATCCTTATCACCAGAGACGGGAATCCAGGGCTGAGAAAGCTGTATAAACAAACCTTGTTACTTCTCCACTCATTAGCTGCCCCAAGCCCAAACGCCTCTGTTTTGTCAATTATTCACAAATGTATAGTTTCTTTGTCTAAAAGATATAAAAGCTGCATGCTTTGGTCACTTCTTTAAGTCTCATATTTCTATGCAATGTTTTTCTCCTGTTAATCTGTCTTATGTCGGTTTAATTATTAGGCCGGCCAAAGAATGTAGAAGGGGAGAAGGGAAAGGTCTTCTTCTCCTGCACAAGGTCACACAACTAGCACGTGACAGACCTGGGATTTGAACCTGGCTCCAGAGGCCACACTTATATCCACTCTGCTACACCAGCTCATGTGAAGGTGCCTCATTTGGATTCTAGTAGGATGAGCTCGAGAGGCACTGGCTCCCTTGAGACCCACGAGAAGCTTTTAGCTACAGAATATACTCAAATAGATATTTCCTTGTCTCATTTTCTTCATCCGGAAAATAAGAGTAATAAATATTGCCTACTCCTGAGGACGAAACACGGAGCTTGTTTGGGATAGGGCCCGCCCCGGCCCGGCCCCGGCACAAACTGGAGAGCTCTGAGGGGCCATTCAAAGTCAACATTTTAAAAGTTAGGGTGGGCAAATTCAGCCCTCAGGCTGTCAGTTTACTCCCTCAGATTTAATGAGCTGCTGTGTGCCGGATACTTAATTGGTACTTTAGATGAATTTTCTAATGTCACCCTTCCAACACGCTGGGAGCTGTCACTTCCTGCTCATTTGACCACAGTCAACATGGCACTGCCCAGCCAGCACGGAGCCAGGGTCCACGCCCAGACACTGAGACTCGAAAACCCATGACCTCTCCCCGTCTCTGCCCTGCTTGTCGACAGCTGAAGGAATCAACCTTTTTGGTGACATGAATTAACATCATCCAGCTGTCCAAAGGTAGACGTTAATCAAAACGGTGATGTCCTTTTGTTGGTTTGAATCACCAAACGAGCCGCTTGCTTTTCAAGGCTTCCTGCTAATTCAGAAGAGCAAAGTCCGGTCATCTGCACAACAGAGGTGTGACTGATTTGCCGGGCAGGGTGGCAGACAGCTAATATACCTAAAACTTTGTCGTTATTGAAATCTAGGTTTGAAAGGAGAGGGTTCGAGGCACGGCCCTGTTATACTCTATTTAAAACTTAAACGTGAGTTCATTAAAATGAGTAAGTTCATCATCTACCGACGAATAAGAGAAATCTTCATCCTTAGGAAGCACACAGTCCATTGGGGGAGGTAGGGAGATGATTTTTATAGGAAAAAAAAAAAACTGAGAAAATGAAGAAGCAAGTGCTGTCAGCTCCCAGGGGGGTTGGGACGAGCTCTGCCGATGCTGAGGACAGCTTCACATCGGGAACAATAGGATGAAGTCAGGAGAGGGCGTGGGATGCAGTGGTCCCCAGGCAGAGGGTGAGATGCGTGCCGGGACCTTGAAAGAGGATGGGACGTGTCTGAGGCTGCACCACGGGGCGTGTTGCGGGGAGTTTGTACCGATGAGGGGTATGTTAAGGGGACACACAGAGACACCAGCAAAAGTTCTGGTCTCTGGGATCTTAGGACCTCTACTGTCGTATCCATCAAAAATTAATGCTAAGATCAGCCTACCCTGAAACCTCTTCCTGTTCTCCATCCTGTCCATTTGAATTCCAGTCCTGCAATTTGTTGAGACTAAACGAGGCAGGGAATTTCAAGGAGGCGTCAAACTAACAGGTCTAGACCTGGGGAGATAACCGTGACTTCCGGTGAGCACAAAAGTAAACAGGAATATTTTCTTTGGTACTCAGTGATTAGAGGGGACTCTCCAGATGCCCAGGAGGGTGATGCAATCATCCCAGCTGTTTCAAGAAAGTTCAAAAGTTTCTGAGCTTACCTTGAGGAGATGCCTTTTCTGGTGCGTTCATTAGCCACCTCTTCTGTGACAGGAGGACAGAGAAAGATCGAGTCATAAAGTTCAGAACACACTGACAACCTCTCATACAGACGTGACCCATCTGTCCACACAGTATTCGGCAACGTATCTCTGATTTGTGTTTTTGAGTCAACACACATCTGTCAAGCACCTCCTACCTGTGAAGGCTGATTGTGGTAGACACTTAAGGAGCAAGAGTCCTGCCCTCAAAAAGTCTGTCCTCTGACCGAGAGAAGACATGTACACGAGTGACTTTAGACAAGTGCCAGTCACGTGACCGACGCTGTTATAAGCGTTCAGAAAAGAGAGTGATTGTTTCTTCTTTAGGCAGCAGAAATGCTACCACATGCTAGAGAAGGAGGTCACCTGACCCGAAGGGAAAAGCTGGAAAACCTTAGTGATTTAACTGTCTTTTAAGAACAGATAACATCGATCATGATAGTCGATACTATTTTGCTAAGTGTACATGGTGACAGACGATTACTAGAATTAGTGAGGTGGGAAAAAAAAGCAAAAAAAAAAAAATTGTTAAAAATAAGAAGAATGGATACACCTGTTTTTGTCTCCTTCCTGGCTTTCCAGCTTCGTCTCATTCATTCGCTGTGTTCCCATCACACTCGCCATTTTTTTTTTAAATGCCAACAAGTCCCACGCTATAGCCCTGAGCATCCGCACTGGCCATTCCTCCTCCCTGCAACACTCTCAGCCCTTCACGTGACGGGCCTCAACTACCTGTCACCTCACCAGGGACACCTGCCCCGACTCCTGATGCCCTCGTTTCAGTAGAAGCTTCATGAGAGCTGGAGCCTCGTCCGTCTGTAAAGCTCTGTCCCCAACGCCTCGGAGAGAACAGTAAGTGCTCAATAAATACTTGTCACCGCATCAACTCAAACTGATAAACACCTGCACGTGTAAGTATGTCTAATTCCAGAGCGAATAAAAATAAAAGAATTGTGAACATAGTCAACACAATCAATCTGAAGCTTCCCGAAGCATTCACGGATACTCTGCCTCGTGCAGCTTTTTCTCCATTTTCAACGTTTGCTCAGCTCAGAGAAAGTTCATCAGGAAAGAAAAAAAGTAACATCCTCTGGACCCAAAAAAGTCTCCAGTACCTATGTCTAACTTCCCCAGTCATAACCGATTTTCTTTATTGTGTTTTTAGGGTTTTCCCTGTGGAGACAACTACTTCCGTCACCCTTGCCTCGCCCTATTACCCACTTCTCGATTTTTTTTCAGGGGAGATTTTTCTCTGTGCTTTAAGAGCATTTAACCATATGTTGGGGGTCGGTATTGTAAAAATTGGGCTCTAACGTGTGATTTTTACTGTCAGATTGACGTCTTAGCACCCAGCAGGCAGCCCTCCTTGCCACCTGACCTTCATTCACCTACCTGGGGCACCTGGTGGGGGACGGTGTGCCAACCGGGGGCTTTCCCTACAATATTCAAGCTCAGTCATCAGATAAAGGAAACAGGCATGGTTTCCACTTCATTCTTAAAAAAAATAATAATAATTAAAATAGCCAAACAAAATTTCCAAAATATATTTAGCATAAACCCCTGTCAGATATACAAGAAACAATTAATGGTGATTTCCTGGGACTGAGGAAGTCAGAATGAGTCAACTGCAGGCGAGATGAAGGAGAATTTTTGCTGTGTATTTTTTTTTATACTTTCCGAGTTTGGAACCATGCAAATGTTTCACTATTTCAAAAATAAAGTCAATCGAGTATTTTTAAAGCTGAAATAAAAGACGTATTTATGTGACAAATGTTTTTAAATTAGTAGGCACATTCTGAAGTTTTTTTTTTTTTTCTTTTTGAAAGCCACTTCTCAGTGTGAGCTTAGGTCGATTCCGGTCTGTCTCTGCCTAAGGAAAGCATGCACTTGAACTCGGACACTTCCTCCCTGAGGACTCTCTCAGAGCTCTCATCTCCTGCCTTCATTGGCTGAGACTCTTCTAGTAGAGAGACCACAGCCTCTTTGCAGATGAATTAAAGGGCAAGATTATCTTTGCCTGCTTCAAGAGGGCTGGCAATCCATGGCTTGTTTTTCCTGCTGAGTCAAAAGGAAGAACTCGTGGAGAAGTGAGAGATGAGAAGAAGGGAAACGAACCCATAAATTCTTCTTTCTTCTCATGTTCCTGGCACTCCATCCTCAAGGCCCAAACAGGAAAGCTGGGCAGCGCTCGCGGGCCGTCACGTGACCACACGATCACGTGATCGGATGCCTAACACCTGTTCCCAGAGAGCTCCTGTAACTGGCTTTTCCCCAGCATAGGAAGAGCCCTCATTTTTCTTAGGCACTTCTGCATTGTAACCTTTCCTGGGTTTTTTTGTAGTTTATGTTTTTGGTTTTTTGTGGGTTTTTGTTTTTGTTTTTGTTTCTTATTGTCGTGCTTTAACCATTCCCAGTTCCCTCAGGTCGATTCTAACAGGCAGGGTATGCATCGAAGTTTATTTATTTATTTATTTTAACAACGATTGTGCACAGGAGCAGATATATCTGCTTTCTGGCACAAACCTTGAGGATATACAAAATGACAGGTTACAGCAGAATCTCTTTCAATAATTCTTCCTTGTAACAGAGAAATGCAGGCCTCTTTCCACGGCTCAAGCCCAGGGCTGCTTATCCTGACAAGGTGACACGCCGCGTCCCCAGCGCCATTTCTTCCTCTCCTTTGCTGCCTGTAAGCAGTAAGCAGTTTGTTTGTTTGTTTGTGTTTGTTTGTTTGTTTGTTGTTAAAGATTCTAGTCATCATCTCACGGGAAATGGGAAATAGACAACAAAAAGAGCGGATAAGGGAAAGTCAAATTTTATAAAGCGCTGTGGTTATGGTTGACCCCTGAAATACCAGAAGGTCTCGAGTTAAGAATTTGGGGGGTCGGAAGGCTTGGTTGACTCTCCCCTTGCTCCCCGACCCCGGGATGTCCAGTGTGTGATCCCGAGCAGCTCTCCACCCTCCAAATTTCCATTTCTTCACTGTCCAACGGGGAACGCCCCTCCCGTGGGGAAGGTTAAAGGAGCCACTGCACGGAAGTACTGAGACCCTCGTGTCCTGCATGGCTGTTCACCGCGATGCAGGACAGGGACACTGCCCCAAGTGACGCGGAGACCAGGCCCCATAGCCAGAGAAGAAGAGGGTCCTCTGGCGGAGTGTGGAAAGAATTCGGCACATGCGCCGAAGTCGGAGTCAAAAGGAAAGTTCATTAGAAAAGGGGTGACACTCCCCAGACAGAGTGGGGGCTCCTCTCCGAGGCAGAGTGAGAGGCACAGCGAGAGACAGAGGAAAGGCCACTGAGAGGGACCCAGAGTGCTCAGGGAGCTCGGTTTATATGTCCTGCCTTAGTTCCTGCGAGGTGCAGTTTTAAAGACTGTGTTTACCCATTTCCTTTGATATGGACACACAGCGAGGAAGGAGAAAGGACCTAGCCTGAGAAGCTAAGAAGGTGCTGGCAGTTCCCAGCCTTTAATCCTTAGGTTCCCCATGGTCTTAGCCACAGGGAATGACTCCTGCTTCCTGTTTCCCCTTCACAGGTGTGGGGACCGGGCTGTTGGCAATCCCAGCAGAAACCTTCCTTTGTTCTGAAGGCGTCCTCCTGCCCTGCTGATCAGCAGAGTGCAGTCTCTGGTTGTGGCGTTGTTAACATTTGAATTCTCTCGCCTCCTCAACAAGGTAATTCAGAATAGTGTGTGACTGCTAGATTCGAAAAGTGATTAACTCACAATAGTCCAATGTGGGAATGACCCAAGTGCCCTTCGGGGGATGAATGGATAAACAAAACGTGGTAAATGCACAGAATGAAATATCGGGTTAGCCTGAAAAAAAGGAAGGAAATTCTGACACTTGCCCGTGGGTGACCCCTGCGGGCGTGATGCTCAGTGACACAAGACAGTCACGAAAGGGCGAATACTGTTTGATTTCGCTTTTATGAAGCACTTAGAGCAGTGAAACTGATGGCGGCAGAAAGGGGGGGTGGGTGGGGGGTGCCGGGGGCTGGAGGCGGGGAAAAGGGGGAGTTAGTGTCTAATGGGCACAGAGTTTCTGTTGAGGGTGAGGAAAGGTTTGGGGTATAAATGGTGACGACGCTTGTGCAACCATGTGGACGTACTTAGTGCCACTGAACTGCACCCTGAGAAATGACTGAAATGGTAAAATTTTGTTGTGCGTATGTTATCATGATAAAAAAGTAATTTTTAAAGGAACTTACCAAGGACTTACGGGCAGAGCGCGGTGCCAGCGTGTCCGCTTATGGGGGTTCCCCGTCCTCGGCCACCGAGCACGCATCACTTCCGTAACATTGATCTGCCTACAGTCACCTCTTCTGCCCCCAGTCCACACCAGCTTTAGGGGACGTGTCCTACAGGTCCCTTCATGGGTCGGCCCTGGGGTCCTTGCTCCACAAGGCACAGAGGGTGCGAACGCAAGGGACACGCCTGTGGCTTGACATAAACCCAGGCCTCAGGTCGCTGCTTTCCTGCCTGTCGGCTGCAGTGCTTCCCTCCGTGGGTGTCCCTGATCCCCACGAGACACCCTGAGTCTTTCTGTACCGTCTGCCCTGACCCCTTTGGACTTAGTGACTCAGTGTGCGCACCGGCCCCTTGGCTCAGTGCTCGGCCCCTGCAAGAGTCAGCTTGCTGTGACAGCTCCCGTCAACTCACAATCTTCCAGGCAGCTGAGGTCATTCTGTTTGTCACCACCTTACGGGAAAGGAGAGATGAAGCCACCATTATCCATTTTCTGGAATCTTCGGCACCATCTATTTCTTTCTTCCCTCATCTCCTGCTCCTCCCTGCAGCCCAGTCGATGCCACCCCAGGGGTACCCGCTGTGTGTGTGTGTGTGTGTGTGTTTCCTTCCCAACCCACCCTTCCACCTGCTTAAGATTAGGGGCCCACCCGCCCCTAAAGAGCCACTGCACCTGCCAGCTGTCTGGTCCCTCACCTGTATGTCCTGCACCTCCTCCTCTCTCTACCTGCCCGCAGAAGCTGTTGTCCTCGAATGCAAATCGTCTTAGTGGTCTCCTGCTGAGAAAGCGCCACAGGC
>NW_011888833.1:2711385-2722530 GCF_000151845.1 Pteropus vampyrus | reverse complement strand
CTCTAATCCTTGACCTGGCAAATCTCTGCTCGTCTTCCGTGATCTGCTCGGTGTCCATGCTGGGAAGGTTGGCCTGATTCCCAGGAGAGCTGCTGGTCCCTTCAGCACCCCCTCCGCCCCCTGTGTACTGTTACGAAGTTGTTTACATGCCTGTCTTCTGCTAGGCTCCTTGAGTCTTATATATCTTTGTATCCCATGGAGTAGGGTGTTCAATTAAAGTGTGCTACAAGAAATAAAAAACCGAATTCATTCGATATTTATTAAGTGAGAACGATGTGCCGTGCACTATTCGAAGCTCTGGGCAAAACGGATGAATATCCACATTTTGATGGAGTTTACGTTTAAGTGTAGGAAAGAGACGTTAGTGAATTTCCGAAAAGTCGCTGGTGAGGGGGTAGGTATGCGACATCCCTCGATGAAGCAGGCTCGCTCTAGGAGCTGGGGCTGGAGGTCGGCACCCCTGGGGGCACGAGGCGGTCTGAGAGGTGAAAGCCTTCTGTCAGAAGGGAAGAAGAAAATGGGATGATGGAAGGAGGATCTGAGTGATGGTAGGATGCTGCCTCTCAGGATGGAGAAACAGGCCACAGCCAAGGAATGCGTGTGGCCTCTCGAAGCTGGCGAAGGCGAGGAAACGAAGCTCTTCCTGGAGTCTCCGGAAAGGAATGGAGCCCAGTCGACACCTTGATTTTAGCCCGGCCGATGGCTGGGGAATCGAATGGAGTGAATGAGGTCAATGCAGTTCCCCGCCTCGGGGAGATGATGGCGTCCTCCCCTCTCTCCACGTTGGAATCCCACGCACTTCAAGGTCAAGTCCAAACGTCGTTTCTCCTCCGTGAAGTCAGTTATCTCTTCAGGCGGAAATATCCTCTCCTTGAAACTACTGTTTGGCTTCCCTCGCCCTGCTCCTGTAGTACATGCCACCTAAAGAATGAGAACATCGTGGGGAAAGTTACTTCATCTTTGGAATATCGTCAGCATCGAAGGGAGCACGGTGAGTGAACGCATGGATGGACGAGCGAATGTGTTAAAGGCAGTATTAAAAAAAAACAAAAACAAAAAACACCCACTAACTGCCCAACCCGAACCAACTGTTTAAGAAAACATATTTGAGACATTCTCAACTCAGTATAAGCGACTGCAGTACCCTGAGGGGTGGTGAGGGGGTGCGGGGGAGAGTTCATTTATAAAGCAAGTGGGAATTAGAGGTGAAAAGGACAGATCGTGACGTCTCGTCCACGTGTTCATGACCTCGCTCCATCGCGGCACGTTTCTGAACTGGGCACAGGGAAGTAAAGCACTGCTTTTCGACAGTCAGAAATCCTTAAAAATGCTTCTGGGCCATTAGACAAATTCGAAAACACACACAGGCACAAAGAAGGAAATTAGATTTACCCATAAGCCACCGCTCACTGTTCACGTGTTCGTGTATTTGCTTCCAGTTTTTTTTTTTTTTTTTCCTCCCTCCGCATAGGGAGCCGGCTCTGGAGTTCTGGGGGGGCCTTAGGAAAGAACGTTGCGTTTTCCGTATTGAAGTAGCGTGGTCTCTGCCTTCCTCGCCAATGGCCCTCCCTCTTTCCTTTTCCTTGGAGCTTGTGGTAGCCCTTCTCCCACTGAACCCAGAGCTCTGCGACGGTGACCCTGATCTGAGTCTGCACTCTGATCGCTGGTCCCGACGTCACATCTCCGAGCGGGATCAGAGCCCTCGGGCTTCGAATCCACTGGCCTCGCCTCCTTGACTCTGTAACCGAGTTTCAGGACCAGATCTGATCTTGATGGTCCTTTTTTTTGGAAAAGAGCCTTTCCCCTTGGCATTAAAAAGCCTTTGGAAAGTGAAATCGAATGGTTACATAGTATTCTCTTGTACATTTGAGCATAATTAGCTTAACCCTTCTCCTAATATTGACCTTATGTTAGTTTCAAGTTGTCACTATTACGAAACACATTCTGATGAATATCTTTGTAAATAAACCTGTAACCATGTATCAATTACTTTCTTACGTCGGATACATAGAAATGAACGTATTGGCCTAACACATTTGATACATATTGCAAACTTGATTTCGAGAGGGTGTGTAAACTTAGACTATAGTGTCTGTCTCGTTGCCTTGTTGCCAACATTATGGGTTATTGTTAAAATAAAGACAAGAAGGAATTTAGGATAGAAAGGAGCTTTCTCAGCGTGATTGAGAGCATCTATAAAAAATGTCTGATCACATCCTACTTAATGGTGACAGAAGGCTTTCCCCCTAAGGTCAGGAACCCTGCAAGGACAGCCATTCCCATTGCTTCTTTTCAGTGGTGTATTAGTCTTAAATATTCGTTAATATGAGATACGTTAAACCACGGTGCATTTTAATTTGCATATCTTTGTTTTCTTTTCTCGTGTTTAAATTGGCACTTTGCATTTCCTCTTTTACGAACTACATATCTGTAGTCTTTGCCCACGCTTCTGTTGGTGGCCTGGGCTTTTAAATTTTTTTCTGAGCCTTCTAGATGTTTGTCTTAAGTACTTACTCCTACAAATCTGTAGTTTGCTGTTTCTTCTTGAAAGCCATATTTTTGCCATAGTTTATTTTATATATTTTTGTGATCAAAACTATTGAGTTTGTCTCTCTTTAAATTGCTTTGATTCTTAACCATTCCTTCTTATAGTATTGCATGCTGCTACAGAAACTATATGGCTTCTAGATTTAAGAACTACTTGAGTAGTTCATCACTCTATTATTTCCATAACAAATTTTTCTAAGAAAAAGTAGTTCTTACATCCTGCAACTGATGTTATTTGTGTCGTTTTAGTGCATCGATAAGGAAAAAATGGCTCAGAGAATTAACTTGCAACCTTGGTTCAAAGTCATAATGTATATAATTTATATTCGGTTCTGAGTAAGGTTCTCATCTATAAAACTCAATTAAAAGGATAGTAAGGTTGATAGTCAGGAATCATACAGGACCATAAAAATTCATACTAGAATTTCACAGGGAAGGATAGTTTAATTTGGACTGAAAGTTCACCTTACTAATTGTTCAAAATGGACACGGAGAGATGTCCTCTCCGTTCAAAAGGGCCTAAAGAGTAAGAACAAGTGGGAAGAACCGTTATTTTCATGGGCCATTTAATCAATAGTGTTTACTGAGTATATTGAGTATTGAATTTTCCAAAGGTTGTTAGTACACAAAAGTTTGTTTTTATATATATATTAGTCTGTTAGTTTATAAGAGAGACACTAAATAATGTTTTATTTGACTTTATTTGTAGCTTGATTCATGTCTAGTATCTCCAGGTTAATAGTTGGTGTTCCTGTATTTTTATTATACCTTATATTTTTTGTCTCGTAATGAGTTCGGATGTGAGTCAGTGGGACAAGATGTACCTCAGAGTAACTATTTTCCAGAATTATTGTAGTCATATGATGACTACGATGTTTATGGTACCAAAATTCTCAACATAAAACAAAGCGAAAGTCTGGATGAAGCTTTAAGAGAATAATTTAGACAAAAGCACACAAAAAGAGTCCTGGATTACTGAACTTCAAAAAGAATTCATCCATCAATTACGACTTCAAAACGCATGAGTGGAAACAGGAGAAAATGATACTAAACAGCGCCATCGGAAGGGGCTCTGAACACGTGAATTGCCAGGCAGCAATTCAAGCCCCAGGCAGCGGGCTTACTCTGCTTCTCCCACGCCCGGTTTGGTCCAGCCTTTCTAGAATTTTCTTTCTGTACATTCACGGTACCTGCACATAGCGGGGACTCGGTCAATGGTAGCTACTACGAACACCTTTTTGGTAGGTCCTTGAGGAACAGAATCAGCATTCGAAAAAGAGTATCAAGAGGGTGGGCTCCGGGGCCAGGCTGTCCAGACGCAAATCTCGCATCTGCTATGGACCGATCGTGTGACTTGGGACGTGGGCACCTAACCGCTGAGTGTCAGTTCCCTCTCGTTTAAAATGAAAATAGTAGCAGCATCATAGGTTTACGTCAGGACTACATGAGACAAGGCATCAGAAATATGCGATCTCTAGTGAGCATCTCGTATACCTGAGCCACTCAGCGCAGTGGGCATGAAAGTACCAGCAGCTGTCTATTATTTCCTGTCCATATCATCCTGCACGAGTAAAATGAAACACACAGAAACGCAGTCTGAGGGCTACTGAATCCGTGAGCATTAGGTTGAGACGCATGAAATAAATAAACACCCCTCCCCTCACACACAAACCGGCAGTTGAGAAACACGGAAATGAATTTCTCTCCCACGTAAAATGAGCCAGAAGGTAGGCAGCCCAGGGCTGTTCTAGGGGATACGCGATGATCTGGTTCCGAGTTGTCACTGACTCTCCCTCCTCACCGAGATGTCCCACAGTCCTGGAAGGTGGCTGACCCCAACCTCTGTGCTCCTTTTGCAGGCGATGGGGGTGGAGGAGGGGGGTGGGTGTGCCTTTAGCCTTTAAAAATATTTGCCAGTTGCATCCAACGCTTCCATTAACATTCCAAAGGCCAGAACTTGGTCTCAGTCACAGCGAGCTACAGAGGAGACTAGAAAATAATCTTCATTCTGGCGGATCCTGTGCCCAGCCAATAATTGGGGGTCCTAGAGCAACAAAGGGGAGGATAGGCATTAGGGCGGAAAACGGGGTTCCCTGCCGCAGCCTAGTGGGCAACAAACTGGCTCCGAGAGAGAAACTGGTAACATCCAAGAGAAATGAGGGCAAGCCAAGATTTATGGATTTGTTTTATCTGTTAAAGCAGGACTGTCAATGGTTTGCTTTATGCTTCAATCCTAAAAACCATAAAAAAGATTATGTTCTCGGCCCTCCTGGAAACGCTTACCGCTTACCGGAGCAGCCTTCCCATTCTGACCTTTGAGGCTTAGAGAGAGCACTTGGGAAGATTTCAAAGAAATGCCACCAGGATGACTAACCGCTCAAAACGATAAGACCCACGAGGATCTTTAAGGAATGGACATGAGTCAGCCAGGGAAAGAAATGGCTGGAGGGTGACTAAATAAGGATGTCCTGCCACGTAAAGGACACAGAGGAGGAGGAAGAGGATCCATTTGATGGCCGGCTGTTCCTCTCCACTAAGGACCAAGAGAAGGAAAAAGGGAAGCGGGAAGGACTTCGGGTGACCTGTAAGGACAAATGTGCTGATGGGGATGGCTATTAAAATACCGCACGTGGAGACGATGGGTTGGCATCTCTGAACGCTGACGTGGTTGAACACGCCCCTCAGAGGGCAGGGAAGGGGGGGTCGGACGGGCAGGGGCACGACTTGAACGTCTACGGTTTCCTTTCCCGTGCCTCAGTTTCTCCCATGGAATAACGACATCTCGGAGTTCGGAAAAAGGATGCTATGTTGATATGAAAGACCGGTTCTGTTTTGGCACGTGTCCGAACAATAATAACTACTCACCACTGGTATAATGCGGACTAGATCCTACAAGGAGAGAGGAACGAATTTGCGGTTTTACGATCCCAATTTTTAAATTCCGAAAGGAGTACCATGGTTTCCCATCAAGACAGTACAGCAAGATGCACTTCATCTGCCGCAAACATTAAGCAATGCCAAACAACACATGCGCAGAGAAAATAAAAAAGATAGAGTGTGACTCAGAAACGGGATAATTACTTACAAGGACCAGAAACAGTAAGAGCCGAGGCAGGCGGAATCTGGGACCTGTGACCGTGGGTCTCAAGACGGGCAGTGGCAGCTGAGGCTCTGGCTTCTCCAAGTGTCCTACCAAAGCCACCTTTGCCGCTGAAGCCAGAGGCGGAGGTATAGCATCTCCTCGTTTCCCTTTGCCTTTGTCCCTTACCAGATCCCCCTCCCCAGGGGTAACCGCGTTTCCTTTGGGGTCCTCCCGGAGGCCACTCTGTAGTAAGGTGCAGACATTAGGTCTTTCTGCTTGTCTTCTCCTTTCCCTATTTCTGTTCACATCTGCATTGTTCTTACGTTCCCATTCTGTTCGAGAACTATAATTAAGGCTTTGGGGCCTTGTAGGTTCATCGCACAAACAAGTAATGTGACTGAACCCATAGAAAAGGGAAAGTTATCCTGTGTCATTCAACGGGTGTCATGATCAAATAGAACAGTCTTCCACATTCCATACAGAGCTGAGAATCGTGGCACGTCTCAGTTAGCTTCCTATCTGAATCTCACACAGCGTCCGTTTTTTGCCACAGTTTGTGATTTCCTTGTGGGGGTGTTTATATGGAGCTCTCGAAATATCCTCCCGTTCTCATTAAGTGCTTCCGGGTTCTGAACTAGAACAATGTGTGTAATGAAATCTGTTTTCTTTTGAAAGATATGCTTCCTGGAGCCCTTTCATTTTCCCGTTTTAATTCGAACTGACAGCTTTCCGGGGCTGGGACACACGTGACACCCTGTGGCTTCTTTTCAGTGAACTCCTGGGCGAGGCCCCTTGGGTCCTGGATTCATGCCTCCTCTTCCTTAGATTTCTTCTGAGTTTGGGGAAAATACATGCTCGATTTTTTTTTTTTTTTCCAGAAATGGTATACGAAGAGATAGATCTCGCGAGAGCTCAATTTTTATTTTGTCGGCACCTTATCTGTTTGATTGGACATAGGATACTAGGTCAAGATAATGTTTCCTTGTGAGTTCTGGGTCAGCGTTGCTTTAGACCGATCTGATGCCAATTTAGCCCTCATTTCCACACAAGAAACTCGTTTTCTCTCTACAAGGTTTTAGGGTTTTTCTTCTTAACTCTGGCATTCTGAACTCTCACCAGAATACGTCTAAGTGTTGGTATACGTGTATCACCCTCTTCCACCCTCACCAGAATAGGAGGTGAGTGAGAAGTTTTTTTCACTCTGTACCCTTGAGTTTTTCTTCAGTTCAAGGACATTACACTGTCCCCCCTCATCCACAGGGGATGCATTCCGAGACCCCCAGTGGACGCCTGAAATGAGTTAATACGGAACTCTGTAGGTACTGTTTTTCCTATATATACATGCCTATGATAGAGTTTATAAATTAGGTGCAGTAAGAGATTAACAACAATAACTAATAATGAAATAGAAATATTATGACAATATCCTGTAATAAAAGTTAAGAGAATGTGGTCTCTCTTTGATGGCCAATCTGATAACTGACGAGGCCACCAAGGGACTACCGGGCGGAGAGCCCCTACTTCACGGAGACTGGACGACTCACGTCCCGGGCAGGACACAGTACGACATTGCACCACGCTGCTCAGAACGGCTCACAAGTGAAAACTTATGAATTGTTTGTTTCTGGAATTTTCCATGTAATATTTTTGGACCGCGGTTGACTGCAGGTGGGAACCTCGGAAAGTGAAACCACGGGTAAGCGGGAACTGGCTGTGTCTTCTGTTATTTCTTTAACTTCTCTTCATTTTACTGTTCTCTCCTCCAGGTAAACTCCCAACAGATATTATATCCTCTGTGTTTCTTAATTAGCCCTCATTAATATTCCATATTTGGAATTCCGTCTGTCCATCTCTTCCAGATTGTATTTGACCTTTGACTTCATTCAGTCTTTCCGGGTTTTCGTTTTAGCCATCGAGTTTTTAACCTTTGAGATTTTTTAATTTTCTGAGTGCTCTTTCTTCATGGCCATCTGTTTCTCTTTCTTTTTTTTTTTTTTTTTTCTTTTCGATAGACAAATAATATGTCTTTTTGGAGCTTAGATTAGAAAGGGTTTTTTTAAGTTCTATTTCTTGCATTATCTGTCTCCCACACTCTGAACGGATATGTTCTATTTGTTCGCATTGCTTTTTCGCGGCGTTAGTTTCTTTTAAATGTCTTACGAGTTCGATGGATGTGGCTTATTGATGATGAGGTATGTTGAGTTTTACAGGTGACTTACCTGAGTTCCCTTGGCAGATGGGTAGACCGATTTACCAAAAGCCATCTCCTCCACCCCGCTCTCAGCCTCTGCCTCCATCAGCCAGACGTCTGGGTGTCGATGGGTGAGTCCTCCCCACAGGGAGGATTCTCAGACTTGCCAGAATTAATAAAATCCCCTCTGAGAACGGAGTCCTTCCCCTGTGGCTTCCTGTGGGGACTCGGATCTCTCAGCACCTGCTCTGCCCTGACGGACAGCCCGCATAACTTCCCCACGAAGTCTCCCCAGATGAGCTTTTACTTTGCTGGAGGAGGGGTTCACGGGGCTGCAGCTGTGGCCAGAGGTGCTGCTCCAAATATGGCAGTGGAGGGGGAGAGGCTAAATGACCGAGCCGGTCTGTAGAGGGTCCTCCACTCCTCACTCCTCCTGTCCAAACTCGCTGACTCCAAGTCTGGGGATTTCTCCAGAGCTCTGCCAGGAAAAACAGCTGCTACGTCCATGGTGGCCTGTGGTTGCCATCTTGTTCTGCTATGACCCCGTCTACTTTCTATCAGTTTTTTACATCGTCTTGTCCGTGGATGGTGCTTTCTTGTTTTCAAAGCCCCCATGTCTTTCCACTGTTTTTCTACAGTCTTTCCCATTTCGTTGGGATCCGCTTGGCTCTGGGCTTGCACCTAGGAAGAAGACGGTCTCCTCTCATGTGGAGTTTATGTTCTGGAAACATATGTTCTTATGATTGAACAGATAACTCTGGCGTGAGCACAGTCAGTGCTCGGGAGGGCCCCCAGTCAGAGCTACGAGGAAGAAAAGGCCATGCAAGGGAAAGGCTGTCTAAGCTGAGTTCTGGAGATGGAGTGGGTTATTAATGTCAGGGCAAGAGGAAGTGCGTGGCCAGAACAGAGAAAAGCCTTCCAGCCTGAAGAAATAGCATGTGAAAACGTGTCATCTGTGCAGAAGAGAGTGGCCGGAAGCATAAAGGGTCGAAAAGCTCCTTATGCCTCACGGGGACGGGATGGGCCCAAACAAGCTGTCTCCGATAGCTGCCCACTCTGCTCATTACATGTGGCCGCTCCCCGCGCCCCACCCCCGTTTGTTTCAAATCAGCATCTATAAAGGACTTCTGCTGAAAATGCTTATGCATATTACCTCCCTGATTCTCTCAGTCAGTAATCCAGTGAGCTAGCCATTGTCAATGCCAATTTAGAAGGAAATTGAGGCTGAGGGGTTGAGGAGTGACTCGCCCAAGGCCACACAGCTAGTAAGTGCTAACGCTGGGATTTTAATCGGCTGGGGCACCGCTAAAGCCCACGGGATTTCCCACGTTAGCTGCCAATATTTTTCTCCCTGCCCCCTTTTTTTTTTGTGGTAAAATACATATAACATAACATCACCTTAACCATTTTAAGTACATTCGTCTTCTTGTGTAACCGTGACCGCCATCCACCCCCTAGGACCCTTTGCATCTTGCAAACAAAAGGAAGAACGTGCCCCAGCCGGAGAGAAAAGGGGGAGGAGCTGGGCCGTGATAAAACTCCCCATTAAGGAGACGGTTGAAACCATGATGAATCAGCAGAGGACACTAGAACTTTCAAAATCGCAAATTCGGCCCTCACGAGCACATGTGCTGTCTCCACCGTGCATTGAACAGTCAGAGAGTGCGTGATGTCCTGTAACTTCGATCAATTCAGTCCAGAGAGCTTCCTGCCCAGTGACAAGGCTCCTCGACTCTAGGCCTGAGACAGGAACTTTCGCCTTCACGCCGGAGCAGGAGCCACGTCCTCGCTGGTTTATCAGACACGCACTGCGTCATGGACCAGGAAGGTGGACGGTCGCCATCTGGGTGTCCAGTCCCACGGGCTGCCCTGTAGGACTGGCTTCCAGCTGGATTTGAACTGAAGTCGCCGGCAGGAGAGTGGGAATGTGGCTGGCACATTTACTAGCCCGACTTTCCCTCGCCAGAGCTCCTTCAAGTTGGCTGCTCCAAAGGCAACACTTTCTGGCACCCAGTATGTAGGGAACGGCCTAGAAACTACCCTCTTCTCTATCAGCAAAAATAACTGAAAGTAGTTTGCCTTCAGACGTCGAAGACAGCGCTGGATTTTAACTGTCCCTCCGCAGGGCTCGATGGAACCGCTGTCACAACCTAATCTGGAGGGACCTGTTTGCCTCCCGTTCTACAGGACATCACCCTGAGCCATCACACGGTCTGTGGTATGCTAATAGGATCCAGGGGCACAGGCGACAAGCACCTTAGGTGCGCTTGTCACACAGCACATGCCAAGGCCTGGGACACCACCCTCTCGGAAGTCCACGGGCTGCTCCGGTAGAGATTTCCGGGGCCCCCTGGTCCCGTGGTCCCGGGCACTTGGGGGTGTGTCCTTGCACCCCGCTCCACACACCACGCAGGAGACGCAACGCTTTGTGAGTTTCTTTGGATTGCAGAGGCATCTTAAACCGTATTCCGGGGTGCCGCTCCCATCTATTTACTGGGTGACTTGTAAGGCTACCTGTTGTGGGAGGGCACGGCGTGTGAAGAGGTTCTGAAACAAGTCCAAGCTGCGTCCCGGGCAGTCTGACCAGCAGAACAGCCAAAGAGGAAGAATCTGCGGCAGACGGAGATGCCGTAGGCGGCCCAGAGATACCCCACGAGCACCAGGCAAAGTGGCCGCTGACGACTCGTTTTCACTTGAAAGCAGCTCCTGGACTGTCGGGGAGCTCCGACAGAGAGTGCACATCTGCCCAGGGGTCATAGTGACTAGGTGAGGTAAACTGCCCATCACGACCTGGGCACCTCCGCAGCATTCATTGTCAAGTGCGCATGACGCATCTGAGCCCCAGCTCTGCAGACCCCGAAACCACAAACTCCAGGGTCAAGTGGCGTAGGCTCGCGGGGCGCCTCCTCCTCCCACGGCACATAACACCCCTCAACCCCCGACGACGGCCCGAGGGGGGTTCTCTACAGCCACCCACAGAGGAGGAAAAGGGATAGGGGAAGATTTACTGATGGGTGTACGCAGCATGACGGAACCAGACAAGAAGCTCTCACCTGGGGACAGGTGGTCCTCCGGGTGGGCGGAGCTGCAGGTACAACGCGCGGTCTGCTGTGGCCAGAAGGTCTGAACGACCACCGAGCTCGTGGGCGGCGGGTAACAGGTTCGCAGCTTGTTCGGGGCGCGGACAGAATAAGTTGCACGTCTGGTGATAAGCAGGGCTGGGGAGAGGGATGCGAACGGCTGTGTGGCCTGTGCGTGGACCACAGAGACACTTACAGCCCCCGGAGGCGCCCCCCAGGGCTCCCGCTGCGGAGGGGGCTCAGCC
>NW_011888833.1:2686940-2710990 GCF_000151845.1 Pteropus vampyrus | reverse complement strand
TGTAAGGCTACCTGTTGTGGGAGGGCACGGCGTGTGAAGAGGGTCTGAAACAAGTCCAAGCTGCGTCCCGGGCAGTCTGACCAGCAGAACAGCCAGAGAGGAAGAATCTGCAGCAGACGGAGATGCCGTAGGCGGCCCAGAGATACCCCACGAGCGCCAGGCAAAGTGGCCGCTGACGACTCGTTTTCACTTGAAAGCAGCTCCTGGACTGTCGGGGAGCTCCGACAGAGAGTGCTCATCTGCCCAGGGGTCATAGTGACTAGGTGAGCTAAACTGCCCATCACGACCTGGGCACCTCCGCGGCATTCATTGTCAAGTGCACATGACGCATCTGAGCCCCAGCTCTGCAGACCCCGAAACCACAAACTCCAGGGTCAGGTGGCGTAGGCTCGCGGGGCGCCTCCTCCCACGGCACATAACCCCCCTCAACCCCCGACGACGGCCCGAGGGGGGTTCCCTACAGCCACCCACAGAGGAGGAAAAGGGGTCGGGGAAGATTTACTGATGGGTGTGCGCAGCATGACGGAACCAGACAGGAAGCTCTCACCTGGGGACAGGTGGTCCTCCCGGTGGGCGGAGCTGCAGGTACGACGCGCGGTCTGCTGTGGCCAGAAGGTCTGAACGACCACCGAGCTCGTGGGCGGCGGGTAACAGGTTCGCAGCTTGTTCCGGGCGCGGACAGAATGAGTTGCACGACTGGTGATAAGCAGGGCTGGGGAGAGGGATGCGAACGGCTGTGTGGCGTGTGCGTGGACCACAGAGACACTTACAGCCCCGGGAGGCGCCCCCCAGGGCTCCCGCTGCGGAGGGGGCTCGGCCGCCCGAGGACACTCCAGGGACTGGTGGCTTCAACGACAGATATCCACTTCCTCGCAGCTGTGGAGGCTGAAGGACCAAGAAGGGGCGCCGTCCAGCTTGGCTTCTGCTGAGCCCCCTGGTCCCCGCCTGCGGAAGCCCCTTCTCTGTCCCACGTGCCCTGTCCCTGCGCGCGCGCAGAGAGCGCCCCGCTGTCTCTTCCCCTTTTCGCGGCACCTCGTTTTCTTATTTTTCCCTCCAGCTTTTAGATACTGACACTTAATCTTCCTTTCATAGAAACACCAGACCTTTGGGGGTAGGGCCCCCCACCGATGGCCTCATTAAGGCTCCATCTCCAGCCACAGAGACACCGTGGTTAGAGTTTGGGCACACGAATTCGGAGGGACACAGTCCGGGGCCACGATGACGCGTTCCGTGCACGTGGGTCTCTTCCCCTGCGCCCCGGGCCTATGCGCACAGGGGCGGCAGCGGGAGGGAAAGCGCAGGGCTCAGTGACACGGGGACCGGGCTCCCGTCCAGGCCCAAGGCCCGGTCTGCGGCGGCTGATCCCCGCTGAGACCCTGAGTGGCGCTGCTCCGCAAGGGAGTTGGCCAGGGACTCGGTAGCACGTAGAGGACCAGCGGCCGTTCTCACCAGGGAGGGGCCAGGATGAGCCTCATTCTGATACCTGCTCCCAGCGTGGACTGGGAGCGTCCCTGCCCCCAACACTCCGCCTGGACCAACGTTCACAGACTTGCGAATCTGTATCTGTAACGATGCTGTTACGACTCAACTTCTCCCCGCACCCCGGCCCGCGACCCCGCAGATGGCTTAGCAGAATCGGGGACGGCCTGCGGCAGGCGCAGATACGGTGACAGCTGCGAGGCGTAACGCCTGGCACGGTGAGCTTCTTTCCTACAGGCTGCGGTAAACTTTTCTAAGCGGCGGACGGCAGGCCCCATAATCGGACTTCACTGTCTGGGGGCCAAGGGGTCGAGGTGGGTAGGAGTGGCCCCTCTCGCTGTGACAGCAACGACCACGGACGGAAGTCTTGCTTGCCCTTTGACCTTGGGCTTAGTGGCCTAGGAGGAGTTTCCGCCAGGGAACACACGGGGCCATTCCAGTGGAAGCTGAAACTGAGTCTGACCCTCAGCCATTTGGGTTTCCTCGTGTTGCTTAACTAAACGGCAGGGGAGGCCGGGGAGGCGGGGGAGACAATCGCGCTGGCTGCCCCTGGTGACCGAGGGGAGCGACAGGCTGTTACACGCGGGAGAAGGGACGCAGGATTCCCTGGCGCCTCTTGCTCTAGCGGTCAACGGGACATGGGGCAATCCAGAAAGACAGTGCGCCAAGGACTGGAGCCACACGAAGGCCTGGGCCGTCTTACCAAGTGGCACTGGGCCCTCAGCCTGGCAGAAGGTGAGGTGGGTGTGGAGCGGCCGGTGGCAGGAAGAAGTTCGTTTGGGCTTGGTGACTTGCTGCGCAAACAGGGGCCGTGGCGGTTGTGTTTTACGGCAATGACTTTCATCGACGCCCTCCCTCCTGCTTTCTCCTACCTCCCCCCGCCCCATTCCTTCTCCGAAGGCCAGTGGCAAGGGCCAACATCTTAATTTCAGCTGAAATAACTGCAACCATACAACAGGTGGCAGAGCTTGCGCGGCCGCCCTGCGCTCAGAGAGGAGGAGCAGGCGCGGCCGGCTCCTGGACCACATCCCTTCCGCTCGCTCCCCGCCAGCTCTGGGCCAATGGGCTCTCTGGACCTCTAGGTTCTGGTTCGGTTCGGCCAATGGGAGACGTGAGCAGGAGATCGGAGGGTGGGGGAAAAGGGAAGCTGGGTCGCTATGCCCAGGCCCCTCCGTGCCAGGTCCCCACGGACTGGCTGCGTCCCTGCACTGTGAGCTTCACGCGACCCTCTCCGGAGCTTCGGTACCATCCCTTCCCTCTGCCCCATCATGAAGCCTGGGATACTGCGCCATTCCTTGTCCATCTCACTTACCGCCCCCTGCACCTGTGCAACCGTCCCCTGTTAACTGTCCTCCAGTACCCGGTTTGAGGGCGCCCTCTGTTTCCTGCCAGGAAGTTGACAGAACCAGGCCCTGCGCACAGCACCGGACTCACAACCATGAAGCACACGTAGTTCTTGCCCTCGAGGAACTCGTGTGCGCTACAGAAGAAACAGGTATAAGACACTTGAAATTCTATGTAACAAAAACGCGCAACGGGAGCGTACATGATGTCCACTGCGGCCACCAAGGCGGAGTGGTCAGTGACTGCCTACAGGTGGGGCTGGAGTGGGGGAACCTGGATTTGAACTGGGTCTTACGGGGGAACCTGGATTTGAACTGGGTCTTACGGGATGAGTGGAAAGTTAGGAATACATACCGCCTTTTACACCCCCACAAAGTAGAAGGTTCTCTGATTCTCTCCGGTGCCAAAAATGTCTCCAGCACGATGCGAGCAAAGGAGACAGTCCAGAAGAGAAGAGAAAAGTGCCGGGCTTGGCCAGCAACAACGACCTCGCCCCGCACCGTGGACCCCAGGTCTAGCCGGACGGGGAACTGCGACAGGCTGACAGCACCACTCTAAATGGCCTACCAAAGAGGCGTGACACAATGGGCTATAACTAACACTTAATAAGTCTGTTTATTCAATCTTTATCAATCTAAGAAGCCAGAGGAAATAGAACATGTTAAATAACACCGTGAAGTTACAATCAGCAAAATTCAAACTCTGGAACGCTCTGTAGGACAAACCGGTTTATTTCACAAATAAATTGCAAGGAGAGAAAAGTATTTTGAAGAAATCAATACATGAAAAGAAATCTAAATGACATATCCAAACTATCATGAACGATCCTTACTTAATCTTGATCGAACTATTTAAAAATTATAAGACGACTGGAGAAAATGTGATCAGTATCTAGATTTTGATGATATTAAGGGATTGTTAATTATTTAAAGTGTCATAATGGTATCTGGGTTATGTCTTTTAAGATGCGTACTGAAATATTTATAGAAGAAATAAGCTGATGACTGGGATTTGCTTCAGAATAATTTAGAAGAGGAGGAAGTGGGTGTTGGCCCGGATGAAAAAAGATTGGCCGTGAGTTGGTAATTATTGATACTGAGTCATTAGTACATGACGGCTCATTATATTAGATTGTTTTACATGAGTTTTCTATAATAAAATAATTTTTTTAACCTTTAGCGATCACTGGAAAAGTATGAAGCATTAGAGCTCGAAGTGGGCTACGGAGGAGTCTTCTGAGGATGGGTGACACAGGGGGTCAGGATGGCTGCTACGTCACACCTCACGTCAGGGTTAGAGGCACGGCCTTCCCATTGGGAGGTGGAACATCGATTTTTTTTTTAATTGAGATATAACATACATATTATATTATTTTCAGGTGTACGATATAATGATCTGGTATAGGTATATATTGCGAAATGATCACCAAAATAAGTCCAGTTAACATCCGTCACCACACCGTTATAGTTTTTCTCGTGACAAGAACTTTTAAGATTTACTCTTAGCAACTTTGAAATAGACAACCCAGTATTATTACCGTAGTCACCACGCTGTACAGTGCTTTCCCTTACCTTATTTATAACTGGGAGTTTGTACCTTTTGACCCCTTCGCCCACCTCTCACCCCCATCCCTCACTCCTGGCAACCACCAATCTGTCCTCTGTATCTATGAGCTTTTTTTTTTTTAGATTCCACATATAAATCAGATCTGACAGCGTTTGTTTTTCTCTGACTTATTTCATTCAACATAATGCTCTCGAAGTCCATCCACGTTGTCACAAATGGCAGCATTTTCTTCTTTCTATGGTTGAGTATTATTCTGTTGTATTTATACACCAGATTTTCTTCATCTACTCATCCATCGATGGACACTTAGGTTGTTTCCATGTCTTGGCTGTTGTGAATAATGCTGCAGTGAACATGCAGGGGTGTAGGTGTCTTTTTTAGTGTTTTGTTTCCTTCTGATAAATGTCCAGAAACTACATTAGTGGACTATATGGTAGCTCTATTTTAATTTTTGAGGAACCTTCATACTGTTTTCCATAGTAGCTGTGCCAATTTACATTCCCAGCAAAGGTACACAAGTGTCCCCTTTTCTTCATGTACTCATCGACTTGCTATTTCTTGTCTTTTTGATGATGGCCATTCCAACAGGTGTGACGTGATATCTCACTGCGGTTTCAATGTGCATTTCCATGATGACTAGTGATGTTTTGAGCACCTTTTCATGTACCTATGTATTCCAATGTTTCATTATGGTTGGATTTACCAAAATGGTGGTTGAGCTGCTTCTAGGCTAAAGAGAGAACAAGAATCTTAAAGAGAAAGACCTGTCCCCAATATATCTTGGTCCAAGATATAGCAGGATGGAAAGTAACTCTGACTGCCCAAAGTTTCCCTAACTTCGATCATGTTACACATCACCCAGGGTCTTTGTTAAACATTAGACTCAGATGCAGTAGGTCTGCTGGGGTTCAGATTCTGAATGCTAACGACCTCCCAGGTGATGTTATCCTTGGACCCCAATTTGAGTACACGGCATAGCTCTGTGTGTCACAAACCCATTACAGTTTAGAATAACCTAGGGCTTTTAAGAAGTACTGTCATAGCTAAATCTCTTTTCTAGAGATTCAGATTTAACTGGGGCTTGGGTATCATTTTTTAAGTCTTCCATATAATGCTAATGATTCCTTAGAGGGACAGTTTTAGGATGAAATGGCATAGTCGATTATTTCCAATTCATTAATGATGCATTTTGAATCAACTATTCATTCACTCATTCATTTACCCAATTTCTAACTCTAATGGCTGAATGTTCTATTTTAGAGAAATTATGTCTATGAGGTCTTTATTTTTCAAAGAGTTATTAGTATCTTTTAGAAATATCTACATTCTTTCTGCTGGATTTTCACTGGGTTTCTACATATTGAAATTAAACTCAGAATAGCATCCTTCCCACAAATTTCACAGCAAGCTGCTTCTTTTGGAACTAGACAATAGCGAAAGAGAGCAAAATTAAGTCGTCTAGACAAGGAAGAAAAAATTCTATTTTCGGTTTATATTTTATTAGAGGTGACTTGCCAGTGAGATATGTCAAAATTATCCAGAATAAAAAAAAAGAGTAGTTTTATGAAAATCTTCTTGGTTCATTTTAAGTACTTTCTCTAGGCGTTATGCACATAAACTGAAATTCTACGTGACTTCAGCAATGGGCCAGAAATGTAGACCTTTGCACCTGTCGAGCCTGAGAAAGAAGACAACTACCAAGAAGGTCTTCTAATGGCTAATTGGGCTCAAATTTTAAAACAGAGCCTAGCAACTGTTTCTCAGTAGGGGCCTAACATGCAAGCCCAGCTTCAGGGAGATGCCTGCACTGCACTGCCTGCCTCCCGCTGGCTGCACTGTGTTCCTGTCATTTGAGCCAGTCCCCATAGAGCTCCTGGAATCAATAGGACTGACTTTTCCTGTCCAATCAGAGCTGTGCAGCTGTCATCCTCACCAGCATCTTCACCAACCAATCAGAGCAGCTCCATTCCAACCAATAAGGACAGTACTTTTTGGACCAATCAAACTGGGGGATTTGGAGTCATTTGCGTAAGGAAGGACCAATCAGGGACCAGGGGCAGAGCCGTCTCTCTATATACGTCCGCTCCCCACTAGCTGAGAGTGCCCACTGCCCTTTCCACCAGAGATGGAAAGCTGCATGTCCCCAGCTGAAGCTGAACCTCCAAAGCTGTCTCTCTGTAACAAAGCGGAGCAGGCATGGGTGGAGCAGAGCTGTCTAGCCAGAGAAGGAGCTTGCCCCAGTTCCAGCCATGCTGTCCCTTAACTGAGCAGTGACCCTACTGAGCTGATCCATAGCTGTGCTGAACCGCAACTGAGCTGTCTGTACTGAATAAATATTCCTTCTTCACCGCACCCCTAACTGGGGATTCCTCTTCATGTTGAATTGGTGCCAACAGTCATTGGTTGATACTTCTATCCAGCACTTTCAGAAAAGATGGTGGAAACATGAAGCTTCAATCGTGCTATGAATGTGTGTACACGTGAATCCTTATGCGCATGCGCAAACGCTGTAGGGGCGCCCTCTAGTGGAACTGTAGGTTGTGAATGTTCGACTATTAAGATATTACCAAACTGTGTCCCACGTGGTTGCATATATTTATTGTCCCACCAGCAGTGAGTAAAATTTCTACGGATTTGGAGACTTGTGATTATAAAACTTCTTAATTTAGCCAATTTAGTGGCTTTTATGTGACATTGTATTGTAGTCTTGATTGGCATTTCCTTAATGACTAATAAAGTTGAGTGATTTTTAATATATTTATTCACCACTTCTGTTTCTTCTTCCTGCGAAGTATCTGTTGTCATGAGCTGGGGCAGATTTTCCGTTGGCTGTTTTGTCTTTTTCTGCTTGTTTTATATGAGTAACGTGAATACTACTTTCTTTGTCAGATATGTGTGTTGCAAATACCTTCTCTCAGTTTGCGGATTATTTTTGCACTCTCTTGGTGTCTCTTGATGAACAGAAGTTCTTCATTTTAACCTAGTCAGAGGTATCAATCTTCCCAATTAGAACTTTTTGTGTGTTTAAGTCCTTCTTTACACAGAGATTAAAAAAAAAAAGATAGTCTGTTTCTAAATGCTCAGAGGCTGTACATTTAAGTGTTTAATCCTTCCGAATTTAAGTATAATAAGCCCACTCTTAAGGGCTGATTTACATGTGGAAATGGCAACCCACAAACTGCTCCCAGGGAAACTTGCCTATTGTACGCTCTATGGCTTAGGAAACCCTCCCCTTACACATAGTTTGAGTTTCTTGCTTCCTTGCAGGCCAAGATAGTAACAAATATGGGGAGCCTTCCCTTCGTAGTTACTTCTGGCCAACCTGCTAGAGTAAATTAGCTTCTCAGTTCTCAGTCCCAATAGATCTGATAAGGGCAGTAAAATACTTCTGAACAGAAAAGAGAATTATAACCCTAAGGGCTGAACAAAATCCCCTCCGCGCTGAAAGTGTATTTTTAAGTCTTCGTATTACATGACTGAATTTTTGATAATCATTAAAAGGACTTTCTGGAAAAACAACTGTAGTTACTCCTGTAAATGAAATAACACAAAACACTAATGCTACCGAATTGGAAAACAACAAAAACTATAAGCCAACTCTGCCGTCAAATCCACTTCTCAGTGGCAGAAACCTGACCAAAGGAGGGAACGCAGAAAGCCCACAGTGACACACGGCTCTATCTGCGAAATGACTGAGCACTTCACAGTCAGCGGTCAGGAAAAAAAGCGAAGCACTCTGCACTCTGAGATACACCGAAAATAACAGGGTCACCCTAGCTGGTTTAGATCTCCAAGATATTAAAATATTGAATATCCTATAAACACGGATTTCTGAACAAAAACAATTTTATTCTTGATTTTGCTGTTGGTATCTGAGAATATGTCTTGGTCTTTATGACTATAACCATGTGAGCAAGCTGTCCATTGCTGCCATGAGCACACTGATATAAGCTTGGGAATCTTGATAACTTCATGGTTTATTTCATTAAATACTTGTTAGTTCTCTATTTGAGAAGTGAGTCCTTATGAAGTCAGATAAAACAGACATTAAGAAAAAAATGTTAGAAAATAAGACAAAATTTGAGACAAAAAAGACATTATATATTGATAAAAGGGTCAAACCATCAAGAAGCTATAACAATTACATCTAATAAAAGTGCTCCAAATAAAAGAACTTCAAAATATATGAGGCGCTCTGAATAGAAAACCTAATAAAATAATTCCAAAATATATGAAGCACGTAATAAAGATATCTAATAAAAGAGCTCCAAAATATACATAGCAAAAACAGACAAAATTAAATGGAGAGCTAGATAATGCAACAATAACAGTTGGAGATTTTGATACACGATTTTCAATAATGGATAGACCAACTAGGCAAAAGCTCTCCAACCCAAGCAACACTATAAACCAACTACAACTAACTGACATATGAGAACATTCCATCACAAAACAGCAGAATACAAATCCTTCTTAATTAAGTGCACATGGAACGTTCTCCAGAATAGACTATATGTTAAGCCACAAAATGAGTCTTAATAAATTTAAAAAGATTGAAATCAAAGTATATTATCTGGTCATAATGGAATTAAGCTAGAAGTCGATAACAGAAGAAACCTGGAAAATTTTAAATTTGTATTTAATTTAAATACAAATTAAACCACACACTCTTAAACAATTGGGTCAATGAAGAAATCACAAGATAAATTAGAAAATGCTCTGAGGTGAATGAAGGTGAAAACACAACATACCAAAATCTATGGGATGCAGCTAACCAGTGCTCAGAGAGAGATTTACAGCTGTAAATGACTACCTTACAAGAAAAAAGATCTCAAATCAATAACCCAATTGTACACCTTAAAGAAACCAGATAAATAAGAGTAAACTAAATCCAAAGTACATTAATATAATGAAGGGGTAAAAAACCACATGATCTTCTCAGTTGATGAGGAAAAAGCATTTAACACAATTTAACACCCTTTCATATAAACGTATTCAACAAACTAAGATTAGAAGACAACTTCCTCAATATGAAAACTTGCAGCTAACATACTTAATGGTGAAAAGTCTAAAGCTTTCCCCATACAATCAGGAGGAAGAAAAAAACTGCCAACTTTCACTAAGTTCTAGTCAACATAGTACTGAAGGGCTTAGCTAGAGCAATTAGGCAAGAAAAAGAAATAATAGGCGACCAAACAAGAAAAGAGCAAGTAAAACTACTCACAGATTACATGATCTTATTTTAGCATTTTATGTCATTTTATTAGTTTTGAGTATACAGTGCATTGGTTAGACATTTATACAGTTTATGAGGCGATATCCCCGATCACTCCATCGCCCCCTGGCTCTACGCCTAACCATCGCTTTACTGCTGACTACGTTCCCTATGCCAGGGGTCCCCAAGCCCTGGGCCATGGACTGGTACCAGTCCGTAGCCTGTTAGGAACTGGGCTGCACAGCAGGAGGTGAGCTGCAGGAGACCAAGTGAAGCTCTATCTGTGTTTGCAGCCGCTCCTCAGCGCCAGCATCACCGCCTCAGCTCTGCCTCAGACCCTCAGGCATTGGATTCTCACAGGAGCACCGGTCCCTGGTGCCAAAAAGGTTAGGGAACACTGTCCTGTGCCATGCTCCCCATCCCCACGACCATCTATCAACTACTGATTTGTACTTCTTTAACCTTCCACCCTTTTCTCCTAGGCCCTCGTCCAGCCTTCTCCCCGCTCCCCAGCCATCACCAGACGGTCCTCCCTATTTGTGAGTCTGTTTTCAATTAGTTTGTTCTTTTTGTCCCTTAGATTCTGCATATAAGTGAAATCATGCAGTATTTATCTTTCTCTGTCTGACTTATTTCGCTCAGCATTAATACCCTCTAGGTCCATCCATGTCGTTGCAAATGGTAGGATTTCATTTTTTTTGTGTGTGTGTGTGTGGCTGAGTAATAATCCATTGTGTATATGAACCACAATTTCTTTATCCAATCGTCTGTTGATGGGCATTTAGGTTCCTTCCATATCTTGGTTATTGTGAATAGCACTGCCATGAACATAAGGGTGCATAGATCTTTAAGAATTATTGTTTTGGTTTTCTTTGAATAAATACCCAGAAGTGCAATTGCTGGGCTATAAGGTAGATCCATTTTTAATTTTTTGAGAAACCTTCAGACTGTTTTCCACAGTGGCTGTACCAGTTTGCAGTCCCACCAACAGTGCATGAGGATTCCCTTTTCTCCACATCCTCGCCAACACTTGTTTTTTGATTTACTGATGATAGCCATTCTGACAGGTGTGAGGTGATAGCTCATTGTGGTTTTAATTTGCATTTCTCTGATGATTTGTGACCTTGAGCATCTTTTCGTATGTCTATTGGCCATCTGCATGTCCTCTTTGGAGAAATATCTATTCAGGTCTTCTGCTCATTTTTAAATGTTATTGTTTTGTTGTTGTTGTTGAGTTGCATGAGTTTTTTGTATATTTTCAATATTAATCCCTTATCAGATGTATCATAAGCAAATATCTTCTCCCATTCAGTAGGTCTTCTTTTCGTTTTGTTGATGATTTCCTTTGCTGTGCAAAAACTTTTTAGTTTGATGTAGTCCTATTTATTTTTTCTTTTGTTTCCCTTGCCCTTGGAGATATATTCGAAAAGAAATCACTAGCAGCAATATCAGAGAGTTTACTGCCTATGTTTTCTTCTAGAAGTTTTATGGTTTGGGATCTTATATTTAAGTCTTTAACCCATTTTGAGTTATATGATCTTTTATATAGTATCTCCTAAAGAATCCACAAAAAAAAAGTTTAGAGCTAATAAATGACTTCAGCAAAGTTACAGGATGCAATATCAACATACAAAACTTAGATGCATTTCTATACGCTAACAATGAACAATCCTAAAAGGAAAGCAAGGAAACAATTCCATTTATAAAAACCATCAAAAAGAATAAAAGACTTCAGAATAAATCTAACAAAGGAAGTTCAAGACTTGCACTCTATAAAACTACAAAACATTATTGAAATAAATAAAAGAAGACCTAAATAAATGGAAAGATGTCTTGTGTTCATGGATTGGAGGACTAATATTATTAACATGGCAATAATCCCCAAAGTGATATACAGATTCAGTGCAATTCTTATCAAATTCCAACTGCCTTTTTTCCCAAGAAATGGACAAGCTGCTCCTAAGGTTTATGTGGAATTTCAAGAAATTCTAAATAACCAAAGAAATCTTTTAAAAAAGGTCAAAGTTGGAGATCTCACATTTTTCCTATTTTAAAACATACTACAAAGCCACGGTGACCCAAACGGTGTTACTGGTGTAAGGCTAAACCTTTGGTTCAATGGAATAGAATTGAGGGTCCAAAAGCAAACCCATAAAGTTTAAATGGGTGCCAACATCACTTAGTAGGAAAAGAATCACCTTTTCAACAAATGGTGCTGGGTCAATTGGACATTCATACGTAAAAGAATAAAGTGGGACTCTTACCTCACACCATTATAAAAATCATCCCTAAATATATCAAAGACCTAAATATAGCTAAAACTATAAAACTCTTAGAAAAGATAGAGAGAAATCTTCATGGCCTTAGATTTGACAATGGTTTCTTAGGTATGAAACAAAGAGCACAAGCAACAAAAGAAAAAATAAATAAGACTTCATCTAAATTAAAACTTTTGTGCATCTAAGGACACTATGAAGGAAGTGAAAAGACAACACAAGGGAATGGAAGAAAATATTTGGAAATTAAACATATGTTGGAAAGATTTAGTATCCAGAGTATATAAGAAACCTCACCACTCAACAACAAAAGACGACATAAATTCAAAACGAGCAAAGGACTTGAATAGCTATTTCTCCAAGTAAGATATGCCAATAGCCAATAAACACAGGAAAAGATCCTTAACATCATTAGTCTTTGGGGAAATGCAAACCCAAACGGAAAATGACAACAGTTGGCAAGGATGCAGAAGATTGGAACACTTGTATGTGCTGGTAAGAATGTAAAATGATGCAGCTGTTGTGGGAAACAGTTTGCTGGTTCCTCAAAAAGATAAACGAAGAATAAACAAATGCCCAAAAGAACTGAAAACAGGAACTTGAACAGATATTTGTATGACAACGTTCACTGCAGGATTATTCACAATAGCCAAAAGGTGGAACAAACAAACGAACATCGACTGATAAATGGATAAATAAAAGTCCATCCATACAAAGGAATATTATTTTGCCATAAAAAGAATTGAAATTCTTACTGATATTGCAACATGGATAGACCTTGAAAACACTGTGCCAAGTGGAAGTCCTTAAAGTCTTTAGATGGGCGCTAAAGACATATTTCTTTGATCACTAAAATAAAATGCCACCCACTCAAAATTCTAGATTGTTTTCCCTTTAAAATATGGATAAAGGGGAAAAAAACAAAAGAGAAAAAAATAAAGGTAACTGCTAAAACTTCTATAATGCCTCCTCTAAGCTTCTCATAAGAATTAATTAAAATATTTGAGGCGGGGGAAAAGCAATGTTGAAATCCATTATTTACTATCACAATATTCCATCTTCAAGGTCAGGGTGGGCATCTTGTTAGCTCAGTATTTATATCCCACCATCACTCAGGGCAAAGGCCTCCCTGGACAAGAGACGTGTTTGTTCTAAATAGCTTTATTGAGATATAATTCGTATTCCACATTCCAGTGGTCTCTACTGTGTTCACAGGTCTGTGCAGCCATTACCACAACTCAAGTTTTGACCATTTCCATCATCCTCCAAACCAACCTGGTGCCCAACAGCCATTAACTCCTTCCTCCTCCTCCGACTTTAGGCAACCACGAATACACTTCCTATTTCCACAGGTTTGACTATTCTGGATATTTCATATAAATCTACATGTTCTTCTATGTCTGGCTTTCTTCACTGAGCACGTTTTTGAGGTTCGTTCATGTTGTAGCACGTATCAGTATTTCGTTCCTATTTCCTGTCAAATCATCTGTTATATGGATATACTACATTTCGTTTATCCATTCACCAGCTGACGGACATTTGAGTTATTTCCACTTTTTGGCTACCGTGAGTATTGCTATTCTGAATAGTCAACAGAAAAATCTTTGTGTGAACATGTGTCTTTATTTCTCCTTGGCAAAGATCACTGGGTCATATGGTTACTCTATATTGAACCTTCGGAGAAAATGCCAAACTCTTTTCCAAAGTGGCGGTGTTACTTTACATTCTCATCAGCAGTGCATGAGGGTTTCGTTTTCTGCACATCTTTGCCAACACTCATTAATGTCTTTTTTACTATAGCCACGAGAGTGGGTGTAAAGCAGTATTCCATTGTGGTTTTGATTTGCATTTCCTTAGTTACTACTAATACTAAGCATATTTTCATATGCTTATTGACCATTGGAATATCTACGTTTTAGAAATGCTTGTGCAAACCCCTTGTCCATTGGAAATAAACTGGGTCTTGTTATTTTTTGAGTTGTTAGAGTTTTTTACAGATTCTAGATATAAGTCCCTTACTGAATATATGATTGGCAAATATTTCTCCCATTCTGTGGGTTTTCTCACTTGCTAGAGAGTTTTTTGAAATGCAAAAGTTTTAATTTTGAAAAGTCTAATTTATTATATTTTCTTTTACCACTGTGCTTCCTGTTATTTCTGAGAAATCATTCCCTAACTGAAGGTCACAAAATTTTTTTTTGTCCTAACACTTACAATTTTAGCTCTTACAGTCAGGTCTGTGATCCATTTGGGGTTAATTTTGGGGTATGGTGTGAGGTTGGGGTCTAACTTCATCTCTTTGGGTGGGGCATATGTTTACACCCAATTGTTCCAGAACCATTTTTGAAGACTCCTTCTTCCTCATTAGATTTTCCTAGTGTCTTTACCAAAAATCAATTGACCATAAACGTAAGGGTTTATGTGTGGGCTTCTTAACTCTATTCTTGATTTACAGTCTATCTTTATGTCAGTACAGTGCTGTCTTGATTATTGTAACTTTGTATCAGGTTTTGAAATCAGGAAGTGTCGGTCCTTAAACTTTCTTTTTCAAAATTGTTGGCTCTAACCTGGGTCATCTGCACTTCCACAAGAATTTTAGCATGTCAATGTTTGCCAAAAAAAAAAAAAAATAGAGATTTTAATAGGTTTTGCATTGAATGTGCAAACCAGTGGCTTTGGGTTTTTTTTTTTTCTTTTCTTGTTTTTGATTTTGCTATCTAACGACATTCTTTCAATCTATGCACATAAGATGTTCTTCCACTTATTTAGATCTTCTTTAATTTCTTTCAGCAATATTTTGTAATTTAAGTAGAGAAGTCTCTCGCTTTTGCTACATTTATTCCAAAGTATGTCGTTCTCTTTGATGCTATTGTGGTTGGAATGGCTTTATTAATGTTATTTTTGAACTATTAATTGCTAATATATGGAAATACAACTGGATTTTGTATATCCTGTGATTCCACTAGTTTATTCCTGATAAACTAAGTTTTATAGTGGATTCTTCAGGATTTTCCTGTATACAAGATTACATCATCTGGAAATAGAGATAGTTTTACTTCCTCCCTTCCAAGTTAGGTGCCTTTATGTTACTTTGCCTAAACACTCAGGCTAGAAACTCTAGTGGAATGTTGAACAGAAGTGATGTAATGTACAGCATGGTGACATCTTGTTTGTGATTTTAAGGGAAAATCTTTTAGTCTTTTGCCATTTAGTAAGATCTTAGCTATAGGATTTTCATAGATGCTCTTTACCATGTAAATTAAGTTCCTTTCTGTTCCTAATTTGTCCAGAGTTTCATCAATAATTGGTATTGAATTTTTTCAAACACTTTTCTGCATCTATTGTAATCAGGTAGTTGTCATTTATTTTATTAATATATTATAGTAATTTATCTTCAGATGTTAAACCAGCCTTGCATTCTTGGGATAAACCTCATTTGGTCAAGATGTATAATCTTTTGTACATGCCGTTGGATTCATTCGCTAGTATTTTAATTTTTTTTCATCTATATAAATGGGAGATATTGTAGTGTTCTTTTCCTGTAACATCTTTGTCTGGTTTTGGTATTAGGTAATACAATCCGTAGGATCAGTTGGAAAATTTTCATAATCCGCTGTTTTCTGGAAGTCTGTAAAGGATTTGTAATTCATTTTTTATTAAATATTGGGTAGATTCCTTCAGTGAAATCATCTGGGCCTAGACTTTTCTTCGTGGGAAGATTTTAAGTTATTGATTCAATGCTTTTACTTGTTATAGGTCTATTCAGAGTTTCTATTTCTTCTTGAGTCAGTTTCAGTAGCCTGTCTTTCTAGCAATTTATCCATTTATTGTAAGTTGCCTAATTTGTTGACATACAGTTGTTCACTGTATTCCTTTATAATCCTTGTAATTTCTGTAGTCAGTAGTGATGCCCCCTCTTTCATTCCTGGTTTTAATAATTTGAGTTTTCACTCTTTTTCTCTTGGTCAGTGTAGCTAAAAGTTTACTTTTGTCAATGTTCTCAAAAAAAAAAAACAACTTTTGGTTTCATTTATTTCCTCTGCTGTTTTTCTATTTTCTATTTCATTTGTATGCTCTCTTTTATTTTATTATCCCCTTCCTTCTGCCTGCTTTAGGTTTTGTTTTTATTCCTTTTCTACGTTCTAAGGGTGTAAAGTTACTTGAGATTTTTTTTCTAAGATAAGATTTACAGGGGGGTGATGGGTGGGCAAAATAGGTAGAAGTCAAAGGTACAAACTTCCAGTTATGAAATAAATCGTGGGGACATAATGTACAGCATGCCGACTATTGTTAATTATACCGTATTGCATATTTGAAAGTTGCTAAAATAGATCTTAAAAGTTCTCACTGCAAGAAAAAGAAATGTCATAACTATGTACGGTGACAGATGTTAATGAGACTTATTGTGATCATTTCACAATATGTAGAAATGTTGAATCATTATGTCGTACTCCTCAAATGAATATGTTATACCTCAATAAAAAAAGAACTTACAGCTATAAATTTCCCTGTAAGCACTGCTTTCACCTGCATCCTATAAATTCTGCAATATTTCCTTTTCATTCATCTCAAAGTATTTTTAAATTTCTATTATTATTTCTTCTTTGATCCATTGGTAACTTATAGTGTGTCATTTAATTTCCACGTTGTGATTTCCAAAATTTTCCTTACGTTTCCACTGTGGTCTGAGAACACGCTTTGTATGAATTCAATTATTTTAAATTTTTTGAGACTTGTTTTATGGCCCGGTATATGGGCTATCCTGGAGAATATTCCATAAGCACTTGAGAAGCTGTCTATTCTGCTGTTGTTGTTCAAATGTTCTATAGATGTCAGTTAGGTCTAGTTGATTAGTAGAATGGTTCAAGAGCTCTATACGCCTGCTAACTTCTGTCTGGCTGTTTTTTCCCATTATTGAGATGGGCCAATAAAAGTTTCCAACCATTATTTTCAATTTTCTATTTCTCACTTCGGTTAGCTTCTGTTTAATCCTAACACTAACCTCAGAGTGATCTTTTACAAAACTCAGTCGGATTATGTCACTCCTCTTGAAAATCCTCTCATGCCTTCGCTCCTCACTCAGAATACAAACCAAAGTACATACAACGCCCACCGGGAGCTGCCCGGTCGGCTCCTGCTGCATTCCGCGCTGCCCTCCTCGTTTTCCTCGTCTTCCATGCAGCCGGTTGCCAACACCGCACCCCCAACGTTGCTCAAACACGTCAGGCCCGCTTCAGCCACAGGATCCGTGCGCTCGCTGTTCTCTTTGCTTGAAACGTTCTTCTCGCAAATATATGCACGACTCCCTTCCTCGCTTCCTTCAGGTTTTTGCTCAGAGGTCCTCCTCAGTGACGTCTTTTCAGGTCACTCTGTTTCAAATCGTTTTCTCATCCCTCCTTTCCTGCTTTGTTTTCCTCCACGGTACTGGTCTCCATCTCTTGTAATGTACAAATTATAAAACCGTAAATTAATTGTTTTTTTATCCCCCCCACTAGAATGTAAACTTCAGGAGCACAGGGATTTCTTGTCTTTTATTCCTCTGTATCTCTAGCACTAGATCAGGGCCCATAACATAGTAAGTGCTCAATAAATGTACGCTCCATGAATAAAGGAATGCTCTGAGCACTGTTTGAGGAAACCAGTCACCTGCGCAGCAGACTAAGTTGCATTCATTGTCCATCTCAAGAGGACCCTCAATACAAACTCACTCTTGTTACCGTAAGACTCTGCGACTGGGATCAATCATTTTCTTAAAGTTCCATTAATGCTATTAAAATTACCCGTATTGACACTGATTTAATTGGGCCAGAGTGTTGGTCCCTTCCGGTTCCATTTTTCCATCTGTTCCTGAATATCTTTTGAACATTTACTATACGATAAGCACTGGATGTAAAGTAGTACACCTCCAGTGACAACGGCCTTACCTTTGTCGGGCTTACATAATAACTTTCTGAACTTCACTGGGCACAAGGAATCGGACACTATCTCTAGAAGTCCCCTGTCCAGCTTACCCTTCAGTTTCAGCTGTCTTCTCCTGGGTCAACTAAAGCCAAACAGAATTCTAGCAAATGCTTTCAACTGAACCTTACCAACTTAATGCACACAAATCAGCTTTCGAATACTGCGAAAAACCAAGATTTAAGGATCACATATTTGAAGAGTAGTTTGAAGACAACAGTTAGCAATGGAACTGGATCTATAAAATTTGAAAGCTTAGTGCAAATTAGCAGCCGTCTGACAAAGATTCTTCGCATAGCATTTTACGCTCCAGCTACAAATCCCAAAGAGGAAATTTTTTAAAAAGTCTTTTTTTTTTTTTTTACGCCTACAGCACCTGGTCTTCCTAGGTGGTCTCCCATCCAAGTACTAACCAGGCCCGACCCTGCTTAGCTTCCGAGATCAGACAAGATTGGGTGCGTTCAGGGTGGCGTGGCTGTAGACCAATGATGAAACTAATAAAGGCATTTTGTATCAATTATTTTGCAGGAATATTGTGATGTCATTAAAGTTATTGCCGGTTTTCAAAAAAAGTCTATTTCGATAATTCCTGGCATATATGAAATTGTAGCCAGAGTAATTTTTCTGATGGCTAAAAACGTTTTCGTCTTTTGTCAGCAAATAGTCTAGTTAAAATATTTCAACCACAGACTTTCCTTTTTTCCACAGAGTACAGCCAAGTCTTGAATGAGAGCTCGGAGGTAGAGACAGGACACTGTGCCGGTCGGCAGAAAATTGTGAATCTATTCATAGGATCTAAGCCCAATTGCTCACCTATTTCATTTGACAACCAGAAAGGCTATTTTGAGAAAATATTTGTGGCATTCTTTTTAAAGCGTCTCCAAGATAACTTTTAACAAGCATCGCCAAATGCTAATTCCCTATCTGCTTTTCCCACAAAATTTGACCCATTTGACTAATAAGCAGCTTCACCAGAAATCTAAGGACATGACAGAGTAGGAGGAAAGCGAAATCAGCTTAATTACAGGACAAATGAAAAACTGAAGACCTTTAGTTCAAAGCAATTTAGCAGAGTTGTGCTGAGACTTGCCCAGAATTCACAAAGCAAAATGGAAATAACCCCGTGTGTCCGCGTTCCTGAATAACTTTGCAGAAGCAAGATCACCATGGAAACATGCATTTTGACCTGGGACTCACCCAAACGGCACAGTAGTCACAGTTTGCTACAAATGGAGATTACTTCGGGAGCTTTCAGTGACAGCCCTGGCTCTCCTGGGAGCACACCCAGCAGAAGTATGAGACCAGGACAGTGTTCTTAAACCTTTTGGTCTCAGAACCCTTTTACTGCTTAAAAATTATTGAGGATCAATCAGAATTTCTGCTTATGTGAGTTTTATCTATCAATATTTACATATTAGAAATTGAAATCAATTTTTAGAAATATTCATTAATTTATATTAAAATAAAACCTCCACTACATGTTAACATAAGTAATGTCTTTTTATGACAAATAACTATATTTCCACTCTCCCCCCAAATAGCAAGAAGTGTGGTATTGTTTTACATTTTTGCAATATCCTTGATATCTAGCTCAGTCGAAGTCAGCTGGACACTGGTATCTGCTTCTGCACTGAATCTACTGCCATACGCTATTTGGTTGAAGTATATGAAGAAAATCCAGACTCATACAGATGTGTTATAGCAGTATTTTAATAACTTTTTCAGGTAATTGTAGCTATTCTTGCTTGATACTACACCAACACTCAATAAGTGGCAGACTTTTTTGAAGAGAGTAGATGCAATGTAATATCTAAAATGCCATTGCTAAAGTTTTCAGTTACATTAAAATCTACTGGTGCATCTTATACTTCAAATGATCTTTTCCAAGTCTTTATTTTGTTATGGTTGGTCATTTGAAAATATGATTCCCTCACTTAGGCAGATGACCCAAATGCTGACACATTTAATTATACAATATAAAACAAAATACGTTGGTTTATATCACCAATGATCTCATCAGAAAAATATGTACGTTGTAGGAAACTATCAAACTCATCGTGGTGGATACAAGTTTTCCAAAGTTCTCATTTTTACTTAAAAGCTCAAGTTCTCATTGGCAACAAACACTGCCAGCTGTTTTCCTTGAAGTAACAGTAGTCTAGTTTAGTTTATTTCTCAGGAAATGTCTGCCAAATACTCAACTCTGAATAACCACAGTTTGTTGTTCTTTAAGTAAAAATAGTATTCAACGGGACAGACGAAGTGATGGTTAGCTCAGCTTTCACCTTGAACAACAGAACAAGTGCTTGCTTCTCCTCCAGGCAATCATCAAACTGGTCATAGAGCAAAGGTTTCTTACGCATACTTCCCATTTCGTCACAATACAAATAATTAAAAAGATGTATACTCGAAACTGGAGATTGAGTAGAATTAATGATTTTTACTGCCCTCATCTAGCATATTCTTAAGTGAGCTGGCTTTTTTTTTTTTTCTGTCTTAACCGTGAGTACCTGGTGATGAAAAACACAATAATGACCAGTACGATTTGTTGCCACTGCCTCGATTCGTGGTAAGGCACTGGGTTGTTTTTCCCATTATTGCTTTGGCTCCATCGGAGACATGTCCACGCAGAGAAAAAGGCAAATAATGTCTTAGCATTATTACGACTACAGTTGCGACCTCACACATCCCTTGCAAAGGTCTTGGAGACACCCATACACACACAGACCGGACTGAAGAGGGACACCATAGAGGAAAGCGTGGGACAGCTCGCTTGGATTCGGGGACGCCTTCTTTGAGAGTGCCCACCCCCGTGATAAGCCACGTCCCCTATGCTGTCTCCCGCCCTGTTTCTGTATCTGTGCAGACCTTTGCTTCTATCAGTGAAATCGCTTTGCCCAGCACCGGTTTTGTCACCAGAGGTGACAAAAATCTGGCGTGTGGAGGTCTTTTCTCCCCAGTGAGTGCCTATCAGGCACGAATACTCTTAATTTTCAGTCAGCCTGGAACTGGCCTCAGAAACTACTCGACCCAAGTACACGTAGCCATAACCAATCGGGGCTCACAACAGAGGTGACATTTGTCCACTCCCATCGAAATCAGCAGGAAGCACGTGTGTGGGATCCGAGGTGAGCCTCTTTCTTCCTTCGCTGCAAATAAAAAAAAGTTAAGTTTGCCAGGAAGAGACGTGGACAGCTCCAAGCGATGGCGTGGCCTAGAAAAACTGACATAATCACTAAGAGTAAGCGCTGTTGACACCGACTGACCAACTGGTCTCCTTGAATTTATCCCAAGTCCAACAGTCTACTCAGATGCTTCCTGTCAACCACAAAACTTCACCCTGTATCCGTTTTCACGTTTCCAAATTGTGCTCTCCTGCCTGAACAATTAGGCCGCCATAAATCACTGCAGTGGCTTCAACACTTCGCCACTCTTCCCGTCTGAACGTGAGACGTCTCGTGTTTGATGAGGTTCTTCTACGTGTTGCGTTGGCCTTAAAGTCTAGGGCAGTTGAAGGTATTTTGGAAGGTAGAGCAACAAGCAAGATTCGGGAGCGGAAAAATCTGGATGCAGACAGTGAAGGGTTAGGGGGTTGAAATTAAATTCGAATGTCCAATCGCGTGGGCACAAGCCTGTTTACTATGCCTATTTTCAGGTAGAGAATCGAACTCTGGAGGAGTGCAATCTTTGCCTTGTTCATTAAAAGAAAAGATCTTGTTCATTTTGTTTTTCTGCTTCTCAGGATCTCAAATGAAAATTTCGATAAAAAAATATTATTTTATGTAAGTATTCCTCACGCTATGTTTTAAAATTATTCCTATATTTCTGCTCTCCTTACTCTGGATATCATTACAGTGACATTTTCCTGGGAACAGGAATTCTCATTATTTTACTTTCTACACTGAAAATTCCTAATCAGTTCTTATTTAAAACTGTTTTGCTCCCAATTTCCCAAGACAAAGGGGATATCAAACAGCGTTGATTGATACTCAAATGGAGCTGTCGACTAGATCCTCACATGTAGAAAACAGGTCTCTGTTTCCTCCCAGCTTGGAAAATTTGCCCTGCCGGAGTTAAACTGTCGATGTCTTCTGAAAGCCAAAATAAAACAAAAATACTTTGTTCAAATCTTTTCACAGGAGAAAACACAAAAATGGAAAAGAGGTGTGAATTTAGCTGAACGACTAAGCGTGATGGGTTTTATTTAGTATTTTACTCAAGCCTGGTGCGAAATTATAAATTTGCTTCATTTTAATACGTCGCAGTCCTGTTTATTTGTCGACCTTATTCTCTAAAGCTACTAAGTTTTTAAAGCTGTTCTCCATCGCTATGCCTTTACATAAGCTAAAAGACTTTCTGCCTAAAATAGCCTTGCTAGCTGTTCTCCGGTCAAAGTGCTCCTCTTTCCCGAGTTCGGCCTCCTCTGTGAGGCTTTTGGTCAGGGTCTCCTCCCTTCCAGCCGCGTCCTCTAATGCAGGCACTGTGCCACCGCCCGCCCGTGGACGGCCTCGCTGCTCCCGCTCAGTGGCCTCCGTCACGGCACTGAGGACGCTGTACTCGTCTTTCTCCTTGTGGAGTCCTGAGGACAAGGACCTCGTTTGATTCATCGTTACAGTCTCATCGCTCAGGAGAGTCCCCGGCTTAATCTAGATGCTAATAAATATTGAGTGAATTTTCAGTTTTACCATTTTCTACGTTTAATTTACTTCACATTTCTTTTTAAGTTTCGATGTTTTTCTTATTCTCTTGACCTTAACGATCTAAAAGTGCAGACATATTGGCCATTAGAAACTCAGGAAACCACTTCGGTGTTCAGATCTATTGGACGGAGCTAGTGACGCAAGACTATTTTAAAAGCCTATAGTAAAAATAAATGTCTACTCTCTTCAGAGGAAAATGCTAAATAATTAAAATAAAACTTTGCTTTGGAAAACCATTTGGCAATTTTTGATGACGTTAGACACTGTCAATCGTGAACAAAAAGTCGGCAGGTATTCCTTCGGCAAAAAAAGTATTTATTTGGGAAAAAGAAAAGATTGCAATCCTGTACACGTAGCCATGGTGAGCCACGTGCAGGAAGAACGTGGAACAAGGCGAGGGAGCTCTTTCACGGGGGGCAGAAGAAGTTAGGGGAGGGCGTTATCACCATTATGCAGCTTAAAAACCTTATCTCAATCTCTTCCTCTCTCCCTCCCTCTCTCTAGATATAGATATATAGATACAGATACACACACAGATACACACACACACCATACTACGGTTCAATTATTTACATTAAGTCAAGAATGATGTACAAAGTTTAAAATGGTGGGCCACAGCAAGAACACATTTAATTTTGGAACTCGTTTAGCTGTACTATTTTTTTTTATTTTCTTAATTATGTTTTTCTCAGGATAACAGTCACATCATTTTGGTCACACTTCGCCAGGGTCAACTGATGAGTGAGCTAAATAACAGAATATGCTAAAACAAACGAACGAAAGATTTAGAATTAAATTTCTCCTATGACAAATATTTTTTTACAGTTAACTAAAATAGAAGTAATTGTATATACTTTGGTCACAGACATTTGGTTTGCTCTGTAATTAAAACGTCTTATTAAATTCCAAGTTATTCAGATGGACAAAGCGATGTATACATTTAGGAAGAGGAGAAAGAATGAGCCATTTGAAGGCAACCGAAGCCCCCGAGGCTAGAGAGCGCTTGGCGATGGGACTAAAAACAGCAGTGGGCGCCACCAGGAACCAGGGAGGGAGCCAGCCAGCCTGGGAAGATAAGGGAACTGGTTTGTGCAGGACACCTTGTAAACTAAGGTAAGGATTCAGATTGCACTGTAAGATCACTAGAGAGCCTTCGGAGCGCCTTAAGCTAGGACGTGATATAATCAGGCCCACATTTTTCAAAGGTCATTCTATTATCTGGAAAGTGGATAGAGGCAAAACAGGAAAAAAAAGTGAGCTTGATGAGGTCATCGATCCTTTAGGACAGTGGTGGCGGCGGAGCTGGAAAGGGGTAAGCCATCGGAGATATGTTTTTGCGAGGGGACAAAATCTGCTGACGGACTGGATGTGGACGGGGTGGGGCACACGTAAAGACCAGGCCAAGGTCCCTGGCTGGTGCCGCTTCCTGACGTGGCAGCGGCTGGAGCAGAGACAGCGCTGCGGGCGGAATCGAATGGTTTTTTTCGGACAGGTTAACTTCGAGATGCTGGA
>NW_011888833.1:2682185-2686420 GCF_000151845.1 Pteropus vampyrus | reverse complement strand
GCAAAATCGCCTGTGGCGTGTTCGGGAAGGGTGGTGTTCCCAGGAGGAAGACAGTGGCCAACCGAGCCCAGAGCTTCCGCGAGATTAAGAAAGACGAGAACAGGGGCTGCCTTAGGTTCTGGCGACATGCGAGCGGGCCATAACCTTGACAGGAGCAGCGTTAGTGGCCTGATGGGGGCGAAAGTCAGATTCAAGCGAACACAGGGTGGGAGACGAGGAAGAGATAAATAACAGCGTTCCCGTCCCGGGGAAAACCACACTGCTGAAATCCGACGGCTTTTGGTACAAAAACGGTAACTTCGTGTTCCTTTTTTTCAAAGCTGGATGGAGGAAAAGAGAATGCGGCAGACGAAAGGGAAAATGAGGTCGATGGGGGCCGGGTTTTAGATGGAAAGACCAGGACACGTTTGCCCACTGATCAGAATGAGGCATTCATGGGCCTAAAGAAAGGTGAGCAGAAGGGACAGGAGATTTGATGATCGAAGAAAAAGTGTGAAATCGTCTTTACAGAGAGAAGGTAAGCAAACTAACTTGCACTGGGCTGCTGATGACGCATTTGAGAATGGCTGATCTTGAACTTGCAGCAGAGGCTAAAATTCAAGTGCCTGTGGGGCAGGGCAGGCAAACGATGAAAGCAGCCTGAACTGACAGGAAACTCAAGAATGCACGTCCAACCTAAAGTGGGTAGCCGCTGGGTTGCCGCCACCAGGACCGTCGGCCCTATGTCGCCAAATCTTCTGATTTTTCAAAAGAAGCAGAAATCTTGATTTGTACGTAATATACCTTAATTTTAAAAACATTCTTTGAGCACTGTGTGCAAAAACTAGAGGCCGTAGATGACTAGTTCACAGTGACGTCAGAGGGCCTGTCTGGAAGACCGTTTTCCACGATGCTCGGCTGTGGGGATGCCGGCCCCGCGAAGGGAGAGGCTGCGCTTATCCAAGGCGGCACATTTGCCAGGATAATGCTACGAAAGGAAGAATGACTGCAGGTAGCTGGAAGGGAGTGACGCAGTGAAGAGCTATTGAAAATCACGCTGCGTAAAGAAGAAGACAGAAGTTAAAGGGGGCTCATGGTTACAGTGAAGGCGAAGTGAATGCACTAAAGGGACTGATGAAGACTGAATTCTATTCTTCCTCAAGTTCCTGAGCAGGTGAGCTTAAGGGCTAGAGACTATGGTCCAAGAAGACAAATTTGAAAATTTGGAGCCTACCCAGTTTTTAGAAATTACAAGTCCCAGATGCATTGGGGGAGAGAGTCAAAGAAATGCAAATTTCAGAATCAACAGGTAACATTCAAATACCAGGAGGTTAAGATTTTTATTGCTTAGCTAATTTTTAGAAAATGCATTATAAAAATAATACTTACAGGGAGACTTCCAATCAACATGGCAGAGTAGGTAAACTCTGTGCTCACCTCCCAAGAGCACATCAAAATTAGAACTAAATTATAGACCACCTTGAGAACCACCTGAAGACTAGATACACAGAAGTCCTATCACTCTTGTTCGGGATATAAAAAAACAGGTACATCGAGACTGTTAGGAGGAGCCAAGATGTGAAATGGGCTAGCCCCACACTCAATCAGAATAATGAAAAGAAAAAATTTTTTTTTAAACGACGATATTTTAAGGGATTTTGGGGACAACTTCAAGCATACCTATATTCACATCATAGGGGTCCCAGAAGGAGAAGAGAGAGAGAAAGGGAATAAAAACCTATTTGAAGAAATAATGACCGAAAACTTCCTCAACCTAGAGAAGGAAATAGACATACAAGTCCAGGAAGCACAGAGAGCTCCAAACAAAATGAACCCAAAGAAGCTCACACCGAGACACATCATAATTAAAATGCCAAGTTAAAGACAAAGAGAGAATCTTAAAAACAGCAAGAGAGAAGCAGTTAGTCATGTAAAAAGAGCTCCTATAAATCCATTAGATATTTTTTCAAAGGAAAATTTGCAGGCCAGAAGGGAATGCACATAATATTCAAAGAGATGAAAGACACAAACCTACAACCAAGATTACTCTGCCCAGCAAAGCTATCATTTAGAAGCAAATGAGAGATAAAGTGTTTCCCAGACAAGAAAAACTTAAAGGAGTTCATCACCGTTAAACCAGTATTGCAAGAAATGTTAAAAGGACTCTTTTAGTAGAAAAGAACGAAAGTAAAAATGAGAAAATATAAGTAAGAAAAAACATCTCACTCACAAAGGCACTTAATAAAAGCAGTGAATCAACCAATTATAAAGCTAGTACACAGGTTCGAAGATAAAAGTAAAGAGATCATGTGTAATTATAAAAATAAAGGGATACGCATATATAAAAAAAGTAAGAAATATACCAAAATATAAATGTAGAATAAAAGCTGTAGTGATTTTACAATGTGTTCGAACTTAAGTGATCATCAACTTAAAAGACTGCTATTAACATAGCTTGGTTTATATGAACCACATGAACAAAAATCTGTAAGAGATATACTAGAAATAAACAAAGGAATCTAAACATAACACCATAGAAAATCATTAACATACCAGAGAACAAAAGCAAGAAACAGAGAACTATGAAAACAATCAGAAAACAATTAATAAAATGGAAATAACTACATACCTATCAACAATTATTTTAAATGTAAAGGACTAAATGCTCCAATCAAAAGACACCAGGTGGATGAATGATAAAAAAATAAAACCCGTACATATGCTGTCAACAAGGGACCTACTTCAAATTGAAAGACACACAGACTGAAAGTAAAAAGATGGAAAAAGATATTTCAAGCAAACAGAAATGAACAAAAAACCTGGGGTGCCAATACTTATATCAGGTAAAATAGCCTTTAAAACAAGGGCTGTAAAAAGAGACAAAAAAGGGCTTTTCATAATGATAAAGGGATCAATCCAACAAGACGATTTAACTCTTATTAACATTTATACACCCAATGTAGGAACACCTAAATATATAAAGCAAATATTGACGGGCATAAAGAGACAGATAGAAAGGAACACAGTAATAATAGGGGACTTTATACCTCATCGACTTAAATATATCATCAACACAGAAAATTAACAATGAAACAGTGGCTTTAAATGACACATTAGACCAGACGGATTAATTGATATTTTTAGGACATTTCACCTAAAAGCAGCAGAATGTATATTTTCAAGTGCATATGGAACATTTTCCAGAATAGACCATGAGTTGCGCCACAAAAGAAGTCTCGATAAATTTAAGACTGAAATCATATCAAACATCTTCTCTGATCACAGAAATCAGTTACAAGAAGAAAACTGAAAAACACACGAACACATCTTGGCAAAATTACATACTACTAAACGATAAGTAGGTTAACAAAGAGATCAAGGAGAAAATCGAAAGATACCTGAGACGAATGAGAACAGAGCAACCCCAAATCCACTGGAAACGGCCAAAGCAGTTATAAGGGGGAAATTCAAAGCGATACGGGCCTACCTCAAGAAACAAAAAAAAATATCACATAAACACTAAACTTACATCTAAAAGACTGGAAAAAGAACAAATCCAAAGTAAGCAGAAGGAAGGAAATAATAGAGATCAGCGTGGAAATAAAATAGGGCCTTAAAAAACAATAGGAAAGATCAATGGCACCAAGACCTGGCTCTCTGAAAGATAAACAAAAAGATAAACCTTTAGCCATACTCCAAGAAAAAAAGACGGCCCAAATAAATAAAATCGAAAAATGAAAGAGAAGTGACAACCGATACCAAAGACAAAGGATTATGAGAAAATACTATGAGCAATTATATGCCCACAAATTGGACAACTTGGAAGAAATGGACAAATTCCTAGAAACATACTAACTTCCAGGAATGAATCAGGAAGAAACAGAAAATCTGAACAGACCAAGAACTGCTAACAAAATTGAAGTAGTAATCAGAAAATTCCCAACAAGCAAAAGTCCTGGACTACATGGCTTCACAGGTGAATTTTACCAAACTTTGAAGGAAGAATGAATACCTAGCCTTCTCGAACTATCCCAAGATATTGAAGAAGAAAGGCTCCAAACTCATTTTACAAGGCCAGCATTATCCTGATACCAAAACCAGACAGATGCTACCAAAAAAAGAAAAGTATAGGCCAATATCCCTGATGAACAGATGCAAAAATCGTCAACAGAATATGAGCAAACCGAGTTCAGCAATACATTAAAGAGATTATACACCATAATCAAGTGAGATTTATTCCCAGGATGCAAGGTTGG
>NW_011888833.1:2679856-2682135 GCF_000151845.1 Pteropus vampyrus | reverse complement strand
CTCCAAACTCATTTTACAAGGCCAGCATTATCCTGATACCAAAACCAGACAGATGCTACCAAAAAAAGAAAAGTATAGGCCAATATCCCTGATGAACAGATGCAAAAATCGTCAACAGAATATGAGCAAACCGAGTTCAGCAATACATTAAAGAGATTATACACCATAATCAAGTGAGATTTATTCCCAGGATGCAAGGTTGGTTCAATATCTGCAAATCAATTAATATGACACACCACATAAACAAAATGAAGGATAAAAATCATATGGTCATATCAATAGATGAAGAAAAAACATTTGACAAAATCCAGTATCCATTTATGATAAAATCTCTTCTCAGAAAAGTGGGGTTGAGGGGAACGTACCTCAACATAATAAAGGCCATATATGATAAACCCGCAGTTAACATCATACTCAATGGTGAAAAAGTTGAAAGCTTTGTCTTTAAGATCAGGAACGAGACAAGAATGTCCACTTTCACCACTTTTATTCACATACTATTGGAAGTCCCAGCCACAGCAATCAGGAAAGAAAAAGAAATAATAGTCATTCAAACTGGAAAGGAAGAAGTAAAACTGTCATTACTTGCAGATGACATGGGACTATATATAGAAAACCCTAAAGATTCCACCAAAAAACTATTAGAACTAATAAATGAATTCAGTAAAGTAGCAGGTTACAAAATTAACATTCAGAGATTGTTTGCATTTTTATACACTAATGAACAATCGAAAAGAGAAATTAAGAAAACAATCTCATTTACGATTGCATCAAAAAGAATAAAATACCTACAAATAAATTTAACCAAAGAAACAAAAGACTTGTACTCAGAAAACTAAAAGACATTGAAGAAAGTAATGGGAGAAGACGTAAATAAATGGAAGATACGCTCATGAATAGAAAGAATTAACATCATTAAATTGTCCATACTCCCCAAAGCAATCTACAGATTCAATGCAATCTCTATCAAAATACCAATGGCACTTTTAAGAGAATTAGAATAATCCTAAAATGTATATGAAACCACAAATACCCTGATAGACAAAACAATATTGAGAAAGAAGAGCAAAGCCGGACGTATCACGCTACCTGATATCAAACTATACTACAAGGCTATAGTTATCTAAACAGCATGGTACTGGTATGAAAACAGATACATAGATCAATGGAACAGAATAAGGAGCCCAGAAATAAATCCACACCTATATGACAATGGAGGCAAAAATATACAATGGGGTAAAGATAGTCTCTCCAAAAATGTTGTTGGGAAAACTGGGAAGATGCATGCAAAAAGAATATGAAACTAGATTACTTCTGTACACCACACACAAAAGTAAACTCAAAATGGATTACAGACTTAAATGTAAGACCTGAAACCATAAAACTCCTATAGGAAAAAATAGGCAAAAAACTCTTTGACTTTGCTCTTAGCAATATTTTCTTGGATGTCTCTACGGCAAATACAACAAAAGCAAAATAAAGAAATGGGCTACATTAAACTAAAAAATTTTTACCACAAAGGAAACCGTCAACAAAACAAAAAGGCAACCTATTGAATGGGAGAAGTTATTTGCAAACAATACACCCGATAAGGGGTTGATATCCAAAATATATAAGAATAAAGAACTCATATACTTCAACATCAGAAGAACAAACGATCCAATTTAAAAATGGGCAGAGGACCTGAATAGACATGTCCTCCAAAGAGGCCATACGAATGGCACATAGACATCTGAAAAGATGTTCAACATCACTAATCATCAGGGAAATGCAAATTAAAACCACAATGATATCTCACCTCACACATGTCGCAAAGGCTATCATCAATAAATCAACAAATAACAAGTGTCGGTGAGGATGTGGAGAAAAAGGAATCTTCGGGCACCATTAGTGGGATTGGAATTTGATGCAGCCACTATGAAAAAGTCTGAAGGTTCCTCAAAAAATAAACATAGAACTACCAGATGACCCAGCAATTCCACTTCTGGGTATTTATATTTATCCAAAGAAATCCAAAACACTAATTTGAAAAGATACATGCATCGCTACATGCGCCGCAGTATTATTTACAGGAGTCAAGATCTGGAAGGAACCTAAGTGGATGAATGGATAAAGAAGAGGTGGAACATACATCCAATGGTATATTATTCAGTTATAAAAAAGAATGAAATCTTGCCATTTGCAACAACACGGCTGGAACTAGAGGGTATTATGATAAGTGAAATAAGTCAGACAAAGAAAGACAAATATCATATGATTTCACTTATATTTGGAATCTC
>NW_011888833.1:2664447-2679806 GCF_000151845.1 Pteropus vampyrus | reverse complement strand
ATGTCTCTACGGCAAATACAACAAAAGCAAAATAAAGAAATGGGCTACATTAAACTAAAAAATTTTTACCACAAAGGAAACCGTCAACAAAACAAAAAGGCAACCTATTGAATGGGAGAAGTTATTTGCAAACAATACACCCGATAAGGGGTTGATATCCAAAATATATAAGAATAAAGAACTCATATACTTCAACATCAGAAGAACAAACGATCCAATTTAAAAATGGGCAGAGGACCTGAATAGACATGTCCTCCGAAGAGGCCATACGAATGGCACATAGACATCTGAAAAGATGTTCAACATCACTAATCATCAGGGAAATGCAAATTAAAACCACAATGATATCTCACCTCACACATGTCGCAAAGGCTATCATCAATAAATCAACAAATAACAAGTGTCGGTGAGGATGTGGAGAAAAAGGAATCTTCGGGCACCATTAGTGGGATTGGAATTTGATGCAGCCACTATGAAAAAGTCTGAAGGTTCCTCAAAAAATAAACATAGAACTACCAGATGACCCAGCAATTCCACTTCTGGGTATTTATATTTATCCAAAGAAATCCAAAACACTAATTTGAAAAGATACATGCATCGCTACATGCGCCGCAGTATTATTTACAGGAGTCAAGATCTGGAAGGAACCTAAGTGGATGAATGGATAAAGAAGAGGTGGAACATACATCCAATGGTATATTATTCAGTTATAAAAAAGAATGAAATCTTGCCATTTGCAACAACACGGCTGGAACTAGAGGGTATTATGATAAGTGAAATAAGTCAGACAAAGAAAGACAAATATCATATGATTTCACTTATATTTGGAATCTCGAAAGCAAAATAAATGAACAAACAAAGCAGAAGCAAACTCAAAGATACAGAGAGCAAACTGATGGTTGCCAGATGGGAGGGAGATTGGGGGGGATGGGTGGAAAGGTGGGGGGAGTAAGCAGCTCAGATTGCCAGTTATAAAAATAGCCACGGGGATGTAAAGTACAGCACAGGAAATCTTGTCAATAATATTGTAATAAGTATGCACGGTGTCAGATGGTACTAGATTTGTCAGGGTTATCATTTCCTAAGTTATATAAATGTCTAATCACTATGTTGTACACCTGAAACTAACATATGTCAACTGTAGTTGAAAAATAAATGTTAAAAATGGTAATACATACAGTTATGAGAAAAACATCATACAAATTCCCTTATTGAGGCATCCTACAAAATACTTGACCAGTGGTCATCAAAATTGTCAAGGTCATCAAAAACATGGAAAGTCTGAGAAAATGCCACAGCGTAAGGAGACATGATAACTACCTGGAATGTGGTATCCTGGATAGAATCCTGGAACAGAAAAAGGATATTATAAAAGTTAAGGAAATCTGAATAAACAATGAACTTTAGTTAGCAATAATGTATGACACTGGTTCATTAATTTTTACAAATAATGTTAAGATGTTAATAATAGCAAAAGTAAGGAGCCAGGTATAAGAATTCTCTGTACTACTTTCTCGATTTTTTAATAAATTTAAAACTACTCTAGAAAAACTCTATTAAGATAATACATATTACAAAGTATAACAAACAACAGAATCCTCTGCATAGTTGCTATCCAGCTTTTAAATATCCGGTTAAAGCCTTCATTATACGTTTTACAGTTCCCCTTCTACCAGACATGACCACTTTTCTAAATTTGATTTTTACCTTCTTGTATCTCTTGACTTTCATGACATATACATTTGTACCTAAGCAATACACAGTATTATTTTAAAATTGTATGCATATAAATTGTGATACTACGTACATTCTACACCATCCTCTTTTGCCTCGTCTCATTTCTGGGTTCAGTCTTAACTTAGTGGTTGATACTATTCCATCACATGGATATCCCATAGAGTATTTATTCTTACTGATGTTACCAATTTTTTGCTTCTCTAGTCATATTGCTCTTACATACATCACTGTCTACATATCAAAGTTTCAATGCGATCTATACCTTGGAAGGAATGCTGGGATTTAGTATTTAAACATTTTCAGTTTCACTACTTCTTGCTCAACTGCCTTCCAAAGTGGTCGCAACATTTACACACCTATCAGTAGGTGTTTAGTATGCTCTGACGCGTTGGGGAAAAAAAAAAAAACTTTTGAGAAGACATACAAACTGGATCATGTTCTTGCCTTAACTACAGTTTGAATTTTGTGCCCATGCGGTCATTTCTACAACCAGCCAACCAGCAGTAAATACCGTGTCAAACACCGACACGGCATAGCACCAACCTCTCCCAGCTGCGCGAAGACGCAGACACGCCCATTTCCGACGTAACCCCTGACGCAGGGGCGGACGTCGGCACGCTCGAACTGACGGCGTCCTGTTGACGCCCTTGAAAGCCCCTTTCCGGGCTGCCTGTCAAGATCCAAGTATCAGCATCTGTTGGTACATCGCCTATTTTTCATAAGGAAGAAAATATTTTGAGAGTCTCTCCTTGTTTCGGGGACGCGTCCCTAACCCCGAGAGAGACGCTTTTAGGTCGGTTTTTGCTCAGGCACTGCCGCGGGCAGCCCGCAGGCCCTTGTAAGGCGGGCGCCGCGGCCCCGCCTCCTCCTTTTCGGCCGGAATCGCCATCTTCCAGGTAGGTGCCGCGCGTGGCTGCCGGCCTCCCGTCGTTCCGCAAACCCGTGTTTCCCACCCTGGGGCCGCTGAGCTAGTGCCTTGGGGCCCGAGCGAGACACGGTGTAGACGGTCTGAGTCCCACCGGCCCGGGCGTTGGAGCTATGCCCGTCCCGACCGGGAGCGGCGTGCGCTGGGCCGTGGCTGCGGGCCGGGCCCAGGCTCGAGAAGAGCGACGTCGAATCACCATAGTGACTCGGGTCGCTCGGGAAAGGAGTTCGGGGTGATTGTTCCCGAGAGTTCGGGGTGATTGTGTCCCCGCGGCCTCTGCTCCCCCATCCATCCGTGTTCCTCTCGGACGGGCTGTACGGGGCCGCGCGTGGCTCGAGGCCTTTCGAAGTCCTTCCGTGGTGGCGTTTTGACTCTCGATCCCGGTTTGCGACCTCGAGGTTATGGGAACGGTTTTAAAAACGAGCTTCAACTTCCATCCCCGGCGGGGCCTCGTTGCGCGTGAAAGTCTGCGTTCGTGGTCGAAAAACGGAGTAGCCCGCTCTGTGGACCGGATGATGAACCCCGGGCCGTTCGTGGAGGGTGCGTGACACGACATCCGGTTGTCTTTAATTTTGGCCTCGGATCGCAGTTGGATAGCGGGAAAATACCATCAGTTCGCCCCAGGTCTTGTTTTGTTAACGATAGTGCAACCTGAGTGCATGGATTCCCGAATAGCTTTGTGTCTGATTTAGACATTTAAGGGAGAAGTTATTGAACAACCAGTTAATCCTCGTTTCTCGTCTTTTTGTCTAGTTTGTAGCTAGTAGCCGCCAGCTCCCAGAGTTGAGCAAACCGAAGATTGTACCCCATAAATGGGTCTCATTTTTGGAAGTAGGAATCTGTCGGTGATACTTACTTTTAAATATTCATTCTTTTTTATTTGATGAAATGATTCCTAATTTGGGAAGATGGTCCCAGTGCAAAGAGCATGGGCTCTGGATTCAGAAATGACTCGTTACTGATTTTTCCTCTTTCTGACCAAGTGACTCGGATCTCCTTGTTTATGAACTTACACAAGTTTATTTAAAATTAATAGAGATTCTGAGGATAAAAACGGTACCTTCTACTTAATAGATCTTAGATGCCTTTTAAAAGTTAAGGACGCATTCCTTATGACAGTGGTTTGGCTTTGGTGGGTTAGGTGACACATTCTTGTGTCTCCTTGCCACACAAATTATATGAAAAAGGTACTTTGGTGGGGTCACTTTAAGGAGTGTTAATAAAGAGACCGATTTACATTAGAACACTGTCAAGTTAACCCTGACTTCAGTGTATTTTGCCTTGTGGTAGGAGTAATTGCCAACAACGAGAGGTATTTCTGTCCTTAGATGACACAAAGCAGTTGAAACCATTATTTTGATCTTTTGGGAAACAAAGTGAAAAGTTCTATTCCAAATGTCTTTAGGCGAATTCTCAGTGATAAATTAGTGAGCAGTTTGCATGTGCTAGGAATTACCGCGTGCTTTGTGGACATTATCTCAGTTAATTATAAAAGTATTAACCCATTTCACAGATGAGTATCAAGGAATAAATGTAGGTCTTCCAGCAAGTAAATGGCAGAACTTATGTCAAAATTAGGTCAGTGATGGTCCCTCTCACTGTGCCTCTGAGAGGATACCAGCCTCTATGGAGTGTTACCCCTTTTCTAATAAACTTTCCTTTTGACTAAAGAAAAATCAGGTCAGTGATTATAAAACCTGTTTTTGTAAACAATCAAATATAAATAGAGGTAGAGATTTTTGACGGCTAATAAATTCTGTATAAGACTCAAAAAATTGTTAGGGGTTTAATCCATATGAAAATGCAACGCTGAGTTTTGTTAATGCTTTCTAATAATAAATTCCTGTGCCCTTGGCATTCTAGCCTCTTCTACAGATGATAGTGTGGTAGAGGTCCATGTCGTGTTTTTATATTCTAATAGGGAAGGTAGTGTTTTGCGTTCTAAAATCCAGTCCTGCTACTTAGGACTTTTAATGTTATAGAACCTAGGCAGTTTTGGCAAAGATCTCGCTACAGTGATGGGTTTTACCCTTTATAAGAAGTGATGGTTGGTGAGCCAGCTGTTTAGATTTGTTTCCTAATTCTGACATTGCTACTGAAATGCAGGCATTTGAAATGATGGGTTTTTTGGTTAAAAAGGCAAATAACAATTTTGTGGTTGTATTTGACCATTAATACCTTCTGGTTTCAGTAATTCGCCAAAATGACCAACACAAAGGGAAAGAGGAGAGGCACCCGCTATATGTTCTCTAGGCCTTTTAGAAAACATGGTAAGTAGATTTAACCTTTTTGAGAGCAAGCGTGACATTCGTTTGTGTATTAGTAATACGTTTGTGTTGCAGTTGTGTAATGTATTAGTAATGGCATTAATTATCTAGCATTTAACCTAATTTTGTAATAAAAAGCACAAATTTTATATAGTACTTAAATTGTCAACTAGCAAGATTTTTAAAAAATGTGCATAACTCAAACGTGTGTCCAAAGCTAGTAGAGTTACAGATTTCTTTAACTCTTCATGTTTTAATCTTGATACTACTGTTATTGTTTTTTAAGGAGTTGTTCCTTTGGCCACATACATGCGAATCTACAAGAAAGGAGACATTGTAGACATCAAAGTAAGTTACAAAATTGGGGAAATAACATTAGAAATGAGAAAAGTTGGATTTAATCTAATATTGGAGTTCAAGTAGTAGTGTGCATGGATGGTACTTGTTGGCTGCATTTTATCCTAAATGGGAAAAATCCATTCCCCGAGTAAGAGTTCGTAAGAAACAGCTACAATTTAGTTTTACTTTGGAAACCAGTTTAACGGCCAGTGGAGAAATTATGAGTTTGTTGAGGTGAAATGAAGACCTTAGTGCAAAACTTAATCATCAGTGGAGGTGACTAATAAAAAGGAAAAACCAGTGAAAACTGTCGATGACCGATATTGCCGATATTGAAATGTGTCCTGGCACTCCAGAGCTTAATGATGATTGTCTTTTTGATTGCTGAAAGCAACGTGAAAAATGCATTTCACCGGCTCTGAAAGCTCTTGAGTTGCCATACAAAAGAGAAGAATCTTAAGAGTGTCTTAGTTACTTTAATAAAAAGAAGGAGAACTTACTGTCTTCACACTTACATCCTTTCCTAACAGGGAATGGGCACTGTTCAGAAAGGCATGCCCCACAAATGCTACCACGGCAAAACTGGAAGAGTCTACAACGTTACGCAGCATGCAGTCGGCATTGTTGTAAACAAACAAGTTAAGTAAGTAACCTCATCGTTCTTTGTGGCTGATTAGGATTCCCTCGCACCCCCTTTTCACTTTGCCAATTGGACTTATGTCTCTATTGGTCATTCAAGTGGGGCAAAGGAAATAGCCTTTTAAAACTCAAGCAAACTGGGTGTTTGTCTTGTATCCTGTCAGAGGAAACAAATTGAAATAGACTTATTGGAAAGTCTTACGGGATTTGGTATCAGTTATAGTTTTCAGAGGATAAGTTTAATAAGTTGTCAGTTGTATTAGCTTTCTGGTTCCGGTTAAATTATTTTGCATTTTGGGGTCTGACACCTTATCCTGTCTGCGGGTAAAAGGTTCCTGGTTTAATAAATGAAATTGCCGAGAGTTTTGAATTTTGGTTATATTTCTTATGAGGGATTTATAGGCATTTCTCTTTTCTCCAGGGGCAAGATTCTTGCCAAGAGAATTAATGTACGTATTGAGCATATTAAGCACTCAAAGAGCCGAGACAGCTTCCTGAAACGTGTGAAGGAAAATGATCAAAAAAAGAAGGAAGCCAAAGAGAAAGGTACCTGGGTTCAGCTGAAGCGCCAGGTGAGTGTATCTCAGTTGATCTTGGAACTTGAAAACTGCTGCTCGGTGTTAATTTTATATGAAAGTGAAGTTAAAGACTTGAATACACGTTATTTCATGGGATCTGAGAGCATTTTGAAACTGAGTTACGGGACTTGACATAATTATTCCCTCGTCTTTTTGTTTTAACAGCCTGCTCCACCCAGAGAAGCTCACTTTGTGAGAACAAATGGAAAGGAACCTGAGCTGCTGGAGCCCATTCCCTATGAATTCATGGCATGATAGATTTTCAAAAAAATAAAAGACCTCTAATTGAGTATGTGTCCCTTCCTCCAAAGAAACGTTTAAAGAAAACCAACTGTCCTGATTGACTGGGTGATGGCGTTGCTATTCAGATTTAGTGGTTTGTTTTCTTTCTGAAAGACAGAAAGACATGGTTTACTGTGCAACAAAGAGTATGGTCCATTGGTTAGGAAACTGCATCTGTTGCATTACAGTTAAGGTCAGAGTGTGTGGATCACTCATAACTGCATCATAAATAGCTGTATTTTAAGGATTGGGAACTTGCCTTTGAAGCCTGCTACTTTAAAATAGTTTAAAGTCCCTTGTTCTTTGTGAGTTAACATTTGTTTCCACCTTTCATGGAACACGACTCAGAAAATAATAGTGTTTGTGATCATTTGGAACTAAAATACTATTTTTATTTCAGCTGGGGTTGGACATTTATATATAGCCATTAACATGATCTATGGCATTCTAAGCACTTTACTCAAAAATCTTGGAGTAAGTGGTGTTTTACCCGTTTACATAAAGGAGGCCGAGGCACAGTTAACTTGCCCAAGGTGACACGTGCGCAGAGACCCAGGCCCCAGGAGTGTGGCTCCATCGTCGGGTCTCAGTCCCTAGTGTCGTGTCGCCTCACGACACTAGGGACATTGTACAGTGGGGACATTGTACAGTGAGCACATGTAAGTTATTCAGTTGCTTCCTTGGTATTTTTACTTTAATGTGGCAAAAATCTTCAATGTAGTCACAAGGGAGTTGTCACATCCCATCCTACCTGCCGTCAGTTTTCTGTGATAGCTATAGCCATAGCATCTTGACTTATGTTCTCTTAACACTAATAGACTCAAGGATGAGAAACTATTTTTCATAACTTCATTTGGTACTGTCGGTAAAAGCCCAGTGCTAGTGGCCTTTGGTTTTATCCAGTGAAGTTATGGGTCTGTTTTCAAGCCCAGCAAACCTGGCTTTGAATCTCGCTGAATGCCGAACATGACTCGTTAACTGTCCTTAAAGGTTGACATCTGGTGGTGAGTTGTGCTTTAAGCACGATCGTATTGGTCAACAGAATTTACTGCCACCACAGGAATCAGCAAGGAAACCCCGCTGCGTCAGTTGGTGTTCCTGCTGTGTACCAGACCGAGTCATCTTACATGAGTGTTCCTCACTTTGCATATTTTTAAATTGTTTCCCAACTATCTCAGCCATTTCTTTCTATTCCTATCCCTTCAGTCAACATTTTAATTTCTCCTTTAAACATAACTTGGGAGGATCCTCATGGTTTGTCCCCTTTCAGTCTCCTCAAATTTTCCCAAGGCCGCAGCCTAGCTTTCTGTAAGAATGAAGCGCACTCCACGTTCTTTTTCTCATCATAATACTTAGCACTGCCGGATGCGTGTGGGAGGAATTTGAGTTGATTGATTTGTATCAATAGAAGTTAAGGAATAGTGTTACCTACTGGGGGGGGGCAGGAGAGGGTTGAGGGAGGCAAACGACCATCAAGACTATAGGAGAAGCAGTAAGGTCCCAAGCCCCATGGTGAAGCTAAGGCATCAAGTGTGGGGCAGCTGAGGGAGGGGACGGTGCGGACGAGGCTCTTGTTTCTGCCCTGTTTTTTCACTGATTATTCCTAGTCTCATCCTTGACCTTTCCACTGAGCGTTTCAGCTACAGACATAAAAACAAATGAGCAGCTTTTCCTCCTTTCATAGCTGCATTTCCTAGTCTTCCCACTGTAAATTTTGTTTCTGCCTCCACCACCGATGAAACTAAAAAGTTAACCAAACACTAATTGAGACGTTTGCAGTTTAACTGTATCTCCCTCCGTGTTTGACAACCATTTCTCTGAGGCTCCTGCCATCATACTTTACCCAGTTCTTCTCTGGCTGTTCTTCCATGTTCCACGTCTGTCATTCTAGAAGTTCTGAGTGATGGAAGCCAGTGGTTCCCCATCTGGCAGCACCCACATCTAGAAACGGTACAAATGTAGACATAGCCCAGAACTGAGATGAGGGGGGCAGGGCCCAGCAGTTAAAGCTCTCCGGGTGACTGAGGTGCATGTTCAAGTTTGAGAACCATGGGTTTATACTTCAGCCATCTCTTAAGGCGTGGACTCAGATTTCAGAGCCGACTTTCTTGGAAACCTGTAATCTGTATTTACAGCTCTTTCCTGGACAGCTCCATCTGCATGTTCTGCCAATGTTAGACTAGCGTAGAAGCCTTTGTTAGAGATGAATACAATGGAAATCCCTGAATTCTGAAAGCGTGCAGGTGAAATGTGCCTGCCTTAAAATGCAGGTCTTTTTAAATGAGTGACTGTCACAGATTGTGAATTTGTAAAATAATCCCTATACAGTCTTCCTTAAACTTGATGAGAATGAAAAGTATTCACCGCTTTCTTGAGCCATATGTGACCATAAACAAGGTCGCATGCTCCTTGAATTATTTCTCATCCAGGTATGTTTTAAAAGGCCTATTTTTTTTGTTTTTCTTGTTTGTTTGTTTTTGTTTTTCAGTTGAACCCAACCCCAAAGATTGAACGTATCACACTCTTTTTGAAATTGTTCTTTGCTGTGGCAAGAAAAACAACACAATTTCATATCTCTGTGGGCCCACTAGAGTAGCATTTTCTCTACTAGGATGGAAAAAAAATACTAAAATGTAAACAATTGCTAAAATACAAAGTATGTTTATCTTTAAAACACGAGAAATAAAACAATTTTATTTGGAATATGAGTGTTTACAGCATCATTTCTTTATCCCAGCCCCATTTAAAGGGAAGAAGAAAGCCGATATTTTTTATGCAAAAAATCAATAGACAAGTTGCTTGGTTATAAATAATGATAGGCAGCGGCTGCAGCCGTTACTGCCTATGGGAGATGTGCCGAGCACTGGACAAGCAGCCAACGTCCTGCGGTGGGATTCTTTTCAAATAGCAGAGGTGCCTGATGAAGAGCCGTTGACAGGCCATCTCAAAGCCCTCAGTAGAAAAGGCACAGAAAATGCTCTCGTGCATCTCCCTAGCGAGATGGGAATTTGTGGAAATCATTTAGATTGGGAGAAAACGCAGCGGGTTACTCTACTGTCTCTAGGAAATGAGGTGAGGTTAGTAGCTGAAGTGAAGATGTGACTGGATGTTTTGCTCCCGAGAGGAGAGAGATTCAGATTCATTGCTGATGGGAAATAAGCAGTTCCGCCTGCTTTGTTGTAAAGAACAATAGTTCATAAATGATCATTTACGGGATGTCTGCGAAGACGGGCGTGTTTTAGACTTTTCTGTCTGTTCTTTGTGTAACATACCAGCACTTAACAGCCTTGCGGAGAGTAGATTTTAAATAATTTTGAATTGAAATAAAAGGAGCAGGTAGAGGACAGAAGCATATAATCTATTCTAGGGAAAGTCCTGAACGGTGGAGTCTCTCGAGTGTCCATGACGGCAATATTCAAGAAGTTGGGGTATACAGGAAAGGTAACCGATAGTGGCTGATGGATGGCGAGAAGGACCTTCCTGAACTAGAGTACCCTTGGCAGAGTTTACCTCAGGGCTAAAATCAAGTTTATCTGGCTGGCGAAGGGTTAATAACTTCCCAAGCCCGGTGATGTGTGCACATTTCCAAATCCTGTCCTTCGCACTCAAGAATAACACCCACGGATTTGTGTATCCGTATCTGTGCCCACACATTTCTATTATCTTTCTAAAAAGCATTTCTATTTTTCTAAAAGGACTTCCGCATGCCTCTTATGTTAGTTGCACCAGTTTTACATAACGACACAAAGAGCTCCAAATGAACTAGAACGCGAGCAGCAACAATTTACGCGAGGCTATTTATAATTCCGCAGTTAAGTAATATGTTGCCTGCATTAAAAAGTCATGGGTTATCTTGTGTATTTGCAAATGCAAAGAGATCTCCAAGGAGAATGGAATAACTTTTTGAGCTCTAAGCAAAGGCGGAATATAAATGCAAGATTCAGCCAAGAAAGGCTCTCTTTTTCCCTTGAAAGTTCTGCACTTAAACCCCAGGACAGTGCAGGGCGTCTGTGGCATGTGCCATCTCCAACTGCGTGGGTGCGGAGCAGAGACACCCTTTCCTATTTCTTGATTTTTAACAGAGTAGCAATGCGTCTAGCCCCTGCGGAGGAGCTGTGTTGTTCAAGCCAGCTATGCTAATGTCATCGTCTTCATTAGATGCTTCCATAAACTGTCAGCTTCTCAGTCTTGGCCAGTGAGATGGAAGAGAAAGTCTGCTGGGATCTTCTGTGAATTATTTCCTAATAAAAAGAGACGAAGGAAGAGAGCCCCTCCCTCCCCTCCTGCCTGAATGAGGACTTGATGTTTGGTGAGGCAGGTGCCATTTTGTGTGCAGGAAGGACAGGCCGAGAGAATCTGAGAGACAACAACCCAGACCTCTGTCACTGAACTGCTCAAGGACCCCGGAACCTAATAGTTTTGCGGTTCTGTGACTATTAACTCGTTACGGTGGCTTTTCCCCAGTCAGGGAAGGAGGTGCTCTGCTTCGTGTGTTTCCAGTGCAGCTGAATTTTAACGGGAGGGGCTGGCCCTGTGACCGGCCAACAGCCCGTGTAGCTGATACTTGGCAGTTCATCTCCGGACATTTCCTGGGACACTCGCTCCTGAGAGCAGGTTGTTCTCAGAACCAAGGAATCAGGGTAGTGGTTACACACATGAATTCTGTCTTTTCCAGTTCACACAGCGAAGACATCATCATTCACTCATTTGTTCATTCACAAAGGCAGTGAACATTTAATCGGGACCTCGTAAGTCCTATGTACCACTATGGGCTGTCTACTAAGGACACAAGCTAGAGTCCCTGCCCTCCTGGTGACAAGTGAAATAAACATCCCACCGGAAAGTAGTGACAGTCGAGTGCCTGCCAAGGGTGCCCTGAGAATAACTGGGAGATAGGGGTGTGGCTGGCAGCGGTGGTCATTGGACGCTTCCCCGAGGGAGGAACGTGTAAACTAGTCGCCATCTATTCAGGATTATTCAGGATGCTTCAATTGAGAAGTGAAGAGAGCCATGGGGGTGGGGAGGAGACACCAAGAAACGATGGAACGTGGAAATGAATCCTTGTGAAGTGAGAGCAGCTGAGTCAAGGACGACTCACGGGACGCTGGGCTACTGGGTGGGTGGAGGCACACTTGTCACTGCCGACAGCCGCAAAGGTGGACCCCATTCGCTACCCCCTCTGCATCCCAGCCCTTTCCAGGGTGTCTGCCTCTCCGCAGCTCCCTCCGCCAGGGACTGGCGTGTCTTTCGCGGCCACTTGAATTTGGAGCGTCATGACTTGCTCTGGCCAACAATGTAGCAGAGGTGATGGGTTCCACCTCCCAGCCTCGGCCTCGAGAGTCCTTGTCCCTTGGGACCCTTCTCAGCCACCATGAGAACAAACCCTTGGCCAACCTGCTGGCTGAAGAGAGTCATGCCTGCCAGATGATGCCACCCCCCACCTCCTGCCAGCTCTCTGCAGATGCATGAAAGAGCCCAGCCAAGATCAGCCCAGCCAAGATCAGCCCAGCCTGGCCTAGAGTAGGATAACCCCGCTTTGACCTTGAGATTTGAGAGCACCTAGGAGGCACTATTGTTTTAAGCCAACTGGTTTTGTGCAGTTTGTCCCTCGAATCAACCAGGATAGAGGAAGGGACGAGTATGGGCGGCGGAGAGGGCTGTAAACAGGGAACGGGACATAGGAGGCTGGGACACGGGAGGCCAGAAACACGAAGGTTTTTCCAACCTGCGAAGACAGAATCGCGCGGCTCTGCCCTCCCGTGCTGGGCCCTCAAATGGAGCCTGTCTGTATTTTATGTCCTGTGACCCCTTCCCCCATCCCGCCCCAACTCCCCGCGGACGGAATGCTTGCGTGTCCACTAATGAGTCAATTCAACCGAGCTGCAAGCAGCTACTGCCCCCGAGGGGCCTTAAAAGATGTGGGTCCGGGTCACAGTGGCTGCGAGCTCCCTTATACTGGTAGTAACTCGGGGCTCTTTCCCCCGTCCCCCTTTTTCACCTATTAACGCCACCCCTCGGCACCTTGGGACAATCCAAAGGGCAACATTCGACAGGACTCTCTCCTCCCGCTGTTGGGGAAACATCGGACCGATTGCATTTTCCCTCTTCCTTTCGTCCCCCAGCTCCTAAAGCCGACGTCAGGTTCACCCACTGGTCCAGGGCCCCAGAGTCGTGCCTGCGGGGTGGGGGGCGGGAGACCCGCCCTGCGCGCTCGGGACGGCGGCCGCGTTTCCAAGGCCGGGGGTCCCGGGGCCGCGCGGTGCCCGAGCGGAGCGCGCCAGGTGGCGAGGCGGTGCGCACGCCCGCGGCGACGGTCCCCAATCTCTGCTCCCGCCCCCACGCGCCGCCGCGGGGAGGCCGGGCCGGAGGAGGAGCCGGAGGCGGCCGCCGCGCCCTCCCGCACGCGGGGCCGCTTAAAAGCCGCCCGCGGGGACAGCTCGGCCGTCTCCGCGGCGGGACGCGCGCTCCATGCGGCTGCCCAGCATGTCCGGGCACTTTCTGCTCTCGCCCATCCCCGAGTCCTCCTCCGATGTCCTCCTGCCCAAGGACGTCAAGCTGGCCGTGCTGGGCGCCGGGCGCGTGGGCAAGAGCGGTGAGTGCGCGGGGGACAGCGCGGGGCGGCCGGGGACCTCGGGACTGGGCCAGAGTCGCGGGGACCAACCCGCCCGCCGGGCTCCCCGGCTGCGTCCCGGAGCCTCCGCCCGTGCGCTGTCCACCTGTTGCGGAACCGGGGCCGGTGCGGCAGGTCGGGCCCCTGCGGCCGTCCCCGCCACCGAAGGCTCGGGAGCCCCCTCCCTCCGGGTCCCCGCGAGGGTCCGGGTTTGGCGGCCTTGTCCGGGTCCTTCGGCTGATTTTCCTGTCCCCCCCCACCCCCCTTTCCAGCCATGATAGTGCGCTTCCTCACCAAGAGATTCATTGGCGACTATGAGCCGAATACAGGTTAGCACAAGCGCGCGCCCGGCGGCCGCGGCGGCGGGCTCCCTCCCCGCCCTCTCCTTGGCGAGGGGAGGGTTGAGATGTTCAAAGCAGGCTCTTCTTCGTTCTCCAGGCAAGTTGTATTCGCGCCTTGTCTCGGTCGAGGGCGACCAGCTGTCCTTGCAAATCCAGGACACCCCCGGGGAAATGCAGGTAAGGACGGGCTGGATTCCCGCGGCGCGTGGGGGGGTGGGGATGGGGGCGCGAACACGTCTAAACACGCCTGTCGTGCGTTTAGATGGAGGAGTGGGCTCGGGCCAGTCAGCGGGGAGGAACCCAGGGGCTTGGGGTTTGGGGGGCGCCGAGGGCGGATGGTTAGAGGCAGCTTCCCCCTTGCGCGCCACCTTCGGGACAGGGAGAGATGCTTAACCTTTTTCCAAGGCTATTAGGGCGTCGCTCCTGGGATGGGTCTCGCCACTTCTTTGAGAGGCTCGGCCACGGGCCCAGCAACAAAATGGGGTGGGGTCCTGGACGGCGCCAGCTCCCCTAGCGAGGACGGCCCAGCACCGTTTCTGCCTCTTGCCTGGAGCCAGTAACGGCCGTCAGACAACCCGGGGCCACCCGTCAGCGGTGTCACTTGATTAACAGGTTACTCTTGCCCTCCCTTCTAGGGAGGGGAGGTCTTGTGGACGAACAGAAAAAATGTGTTTCTGTAACGTTCTCAAGAAGGACATGCTAAAAATATTTTTATGGGTTTTGGGAATAGATGTTTATCTTGGCTTATTTTCAAAGTTTTGTTTATCCTCAGTAAGTTCTTTAAAAATTGCCACATGCTGATTGGAAAGTTCTCAACGAAGGCATTCTTCCTTCAGCCCCGGATTCATCAGAGGCTACCTGCTAAGCCAGGGGCTTAAAAGGAACACGTTGGTAACCGCTAATAAAATAACTCAGACAGGGAGCTCTCCTGAACGTCTCTGCTCTTTCTGTCTGAAGCTTCCTTCTGCAGAAGCTGGGCAGGATCTGAAAACTGTATTTAGTGATGTGATTTGGAGCCCTCTCCCACGGGAGGGTTTCCTTGATCCGTTTGTTTCTCAGGTCCCAGACAGCCTGACGCAGGTGGTCGAAGCCCTGTCCAAGTGCGTGCAGTGGGCAGAGGGCTTCCTGCTGGTCTACTCCATCACAGACTACGAGAGCTACCAGTCCATCCGCCCACTGTACCAGCACATCCGGAAGGTCCACCCTGACTCAAAGGCCCCCGTCGTCATCGTGGGCAACAAGGGGGACCTCCTGCACGCCAGGCAGGTGCAGACGGATGACGGCATCCAACTAGCCGACGAGCTGGGCAGCCTCTTCCTCGAAATCTCCACCAGTGAAAACTACGAAGACGTCTGTGATGTGTTTCAGCATCTCTGCAAAGAAGTGAGCAAGCTGCACGGCCCCGGCGGGGAGAGGAGAAGGGTGTCCATCATGCCCCGGCCACGCTCTCCCAATATGCAGGACCTGAAGAGGCGCTTCAAGCAGGCTCTGTCTTACAAAGCCAAAGCCCCCTCCGCCCTGGGGTGAACCTGTCAGACAGACCGGCTCCTTCCTATTTTGCATTTGTGCAGCTGAGAAGACTGGGGGTTCCCCCTTTTTAATCAATCACACATTCAGAGTTTATTTTTTATACAGACTATC
>NW_011888833.1:2657493-2661522 GCF_000151845.1 Pteropus vampyrus | reverse complement strand
GTTCTGTGCTTCGTGCGCCAATCGTGAAAAGCAGACTCGAATAATGGAAAAATAAATCAATTCTAACAGAAGAAAATAAATTTGTTTTGCTTGTGTTTGGAACGGAAGTTCCAAAGTTTATTAATATCTACTGGGAGAAATTAAGTTAAAAGAAATTAAAATAAATCACTACGGGAGGCGACAGTAAACAAAAGAGCAAATAGGAAAGGCAAGGTGATGGTTAAATCACGAATTTGGGGCTCAACTAGCTTTTTTCCCCTTCTACGTGTTGTAATTTCAACTCCTCATTCCGCAAAGCTATCGATTCAAATTTGTGACGATGGGAAGTTATTTGGCTGAGCAATAATTTATTCTTGCCATTTCAATCTGTCTCCAAAAGGTGAAATATTTTGAGAGACTTCATTAAAATCGATCGTAAACGGCTCTGATGCCCAATAAGATAGATGTGCTATAGGAAAACAAACAAACAAACAAACAATTATTTTCCAAACATCGATTAGTTAGCCAGGATAGCAGAACAGTTTTCAGCTTACAGAGTAGAAATTTGCTCACTCTAGAAAAAATATAGTCAGTCCTCATGAACTTCTCCACGCAGTAGAAAACCAGCTCCATGAGGAAGGGATAGCTCTTTCTTTTCAGCTCGATAGCATCCGTTAGAGTGTCTGGTCCCAAACAGGATTGATAAAACCGTTTGCTGAGCTGAACCCTTAGGGAGATGAAGGAGCCCGTACCGACACTTTCGGAGAGCTCACGAGTGCAATGGGGTGGTTTCCCTCTGTCCGATCGATCGTCGGGGGTGGCTGAACCAAACAGGTGCCGTGGCTTTTGAGTTCCCTCCTGTCTTTAGAAAGACCAACACAAGAGTGATTCGCATGATCGCAAGTCATTTATTGAGAACCTGCATGCAAAGCCTTGCGTTCCATGCTGTTGGGGGCCCGCAGAAGGTCTGAAAGATGAACTACGGCTTTGATCCCAATCTGATGGTGTCCACAAAATGAGCTGAGGCTGCAGATCGGAGCAGAGCGGGGAGTGAAGGCAAATACCCCAAGGAGTGTGAAAGCAGCCTGCTGAAGAAACGGACAGTTTCTTATTTTACAAGTTGTAAAGGACTGTTTCTTTTGGGCAGGATTATGTTTGGTTCAGGATTAATGAGTTAAATTTGTGAGCTATTTCCTGCCATTTCTTACTGACATTCTCAATTTAAATCAGAGGAACATTGTGAACTGCAAGGCTTACTCACGTAAACAGATTTTGCCTGGAAATACTGACATGGATTTTTAACGGGAAAAACAAAGAAGTTTCAGGAGCCCTGACTGGTGATGGACAGGCGGTTACTAATCAGCCTTAAGGAGGCTGCAAGGCGTGGGTTGATCGGGCTCAAACTCCCGTTTTCCCGTTGATGGAGGTGGACGTGTGATCTCGGGCACGGTGTACCGTAGGTTTTTTGTCTTAAATAGAGATAATAGTACCCACCAGGCAGAGCATGATGTATGCAAGGTGCCTGGCAGGTTGTAGTTGTCTTACTATTTTTGTGAAAGTACGTTGGTACGTTGGAAAGCGGGTTTGGGAAATGGAGCTCTTCTTGAGCTCACTATAAAAGGCAGAGCAGTTGCTTTGAAAGACGTGATTTCTCCCATTTCAAATCTGGGAAAAAGAGCATTTGCAGGGGATCGGTTACTCCTTCAGCGATAATACTTAACAATTCTTGATCCTCTACTATGAGCCGGGACCTTGAACTGTTTTCATAATTCTTCGAGGTCGAACCATTACCACGCTCAGCTTTCGGATGAGGCTCAGAGATGTCACCCACAGGCCTAAAGCCACCTAATCCAGGGAACCAGGAGGCCTGGCTCCAGGAAGGGACAAGAATCCCCTTCAGCTCAGGGCTGAGCCCCCTGGGCAGGCCTGGGCACGCCAACACATTTGGGGGGACTTGTGAAAGGCGAAGACTCTGTCGCTTGGGATTTGAGGTGTGGCGAGAACTAGGTGGCCTAAGGTACTCCGTGAGGGGCACTGAGGCCGGAAGTCTCGCCGGGCCTTGGGGAAGGGGCGAGTGCTCCGTGACCAGACTCGGGCGCTGGAATTCCTCGGCTGCCATGCCTCCTGCTGGGATCGGCTGTTCTCGTGTCCCTGCATCTGGTGTGGCATAGTGTCCCCGACACCGGGTCAGCGGAGGGGACAGCCGGTGTCCCGAGCTTCCTGTTCCCTCTCGCTGCCCGAGCAGTCTGGTCTGCCGCTGCGAGCAGCATCTTCCAATGCTGCCGAAAGGCTCGGCTGACAAGGACGGTGATTCGGGCTGATTTCCTCGAGGTTTGGAACAGGCCGCGTGCATCTCGATGGTTCTGCCTGATCCTCCTTTCGTGTGTCAGAGCCCGTGATCCGTGAAGAGGTTTTAGCAAGTGCACAGAAGCAGTCGCCGGTAGACAGACCTCTGGTTGTTCTCAGGACAGACTGAGCCCACCAGAGCGGACGGAGCTCTGTGTGGCCGTTGACAGGTCTCTCAGGAGACAAGTGGGAGCCTGGGGTGTGCCTGGAGAGCTTCCTTTACACACACGGCTGCAGCGGGAGCAATGGCAGAGAGAAAGAGCTTGGCCGTAGGGTTAAACGGGCACGTTTCAAACCCTCGGTCCTCACCAGCTACAGGACCCTCCTCAATAAGAATCACGACAGCATCTATGGGCCCTCATTCCAGGTCAAGGCCCTGCGCTGAGCATTCCCCATATTGTATCTCATTCAGCCCCCACGAGGACCCCGAATGGGTGCTTCCTTTCACAGATGAGGACACTGAGGCTTGGAGATGGGAGGCCAGGAGGCTGGGAGGCCGAGTCCTCCCCGCAAGGTCCCACATTGATAAAACAGCTGATTTTTCAGTCAAGGTCGTGTCTTTGTTCCTCCCATCCCTGGCTCCCTCCCACCCTCTCTGTCTTTCTCTCTTTTACTCCTTCTCTTTCTTCTACCCAACAAATGGACAGGCGTTAGGCGCTCGTAAGTCGTGGGAGATGTAGTGGTGAACACAGCGCATCGATCCCCCCTCAATCAAACCCACGATCTATTGTCTACTGAGTCGTTTAAGCCTGGTCCGGCACAGCCCCACGTGGAGACAGCTCCCTTCACGGGGCCCCAAACGTCTTCCCTTGACTTTTAGAGGCATTCAGAGGCTGGCGCACGGAGACCGAGAAGCCCGCAGGGCACACGTGCTGAGATATTGGGGGACTAGGGTACAGCTTTTGAAACTCGGGGACAGACTTGGGAGGGAATGCATTTGTGGAGAATGAGGTGTGCCGTGGGAAGAAAACCAAGGATGGAGTCGGGGTCGATGACAGAGCAGTGACGGTTAATGGGTGGGCGAAGAAGAGAGGCCGGTGACAGGGCCAAGGAGGAGTTTCAGAGAGGCAGAGGCAGAGGCAGAGGTGTGCCCGGTCCTGGAAGTCAAGGCAGGCTGGACCGCCGAGTCACAGGCCGTGGTCATCACAAACAGTATCGCCTGTCAGCCACAGTTCGGCCACTCTTTGGCGATTCGTTTTGTTTGTTTGCTACTACATCTAATGCCTCCTCCGATGTCTTTCGAAATCGTTTTCCTTTTTGACACACCGTGAAAGGTCAGTCTCTCTCGGGTCTGATTCTAGCCGCCCAGACACACTCTCCTGAAGCCGACAAGCATCTCCTTGTTTTTTCTACCTCCTTCCAGAGGTATTTTCTCCAGTTCATTTTTTTTTTTTTGAAAAGCCAAATCGTCGACTTACGAACCAATTTACCTGCCTAATACAATCGTGTGCAAGTTCCATGCTTTGGGGGGGTCTTGCGACACTCTTTACATCCTGTCTTAAATATTGCAAGTTTTGTATTATTTTCAACGTGGAGTAGGGTTGGTAGTTTGACACCATACGTTCCTTTCCCCCCTCCCCCTGAGAACTGCAAATAAGTGTCCATCCTTGTTCTGGGGACAGTCCTGGTTCACAGTCCCCCTGGAGAGGGGGAGGCTGACGCCAATGTCAATGGTGGAAACCGCCGTACAATCTAGGGAAGAGC
>NW_011888833.1:2639096-2654468 GCF_000151845.1 Pteropus vampyrus | reverse complement strand
TCTTCCTAGGTGGTCTCCCATCCAAGTACTAACCAGGCCCCACCCTGCTTAGCTTCCGAGATCAGACGGGATCGGGTTTGTTCAGGGTGGCATGGCCGTAGACCAGGGACCGTGGCTCCACTGGGGCGCGAACCCAGGGCCTTCTGCGTGCAAAGCAGACGTGCTCACCGCTATGCTATGGAACCATGCCCCAGAAACTTCTAAGGAGCAAGCCCGGGAACTCCCGGTCCCTTAAGGCAGTGTAGGCAGCTTCCCTGCAGCGGGAGTGAATCACGGCCCCGCGCCCCGCAGCACGGAGTGGGAACGCGCTGGCAGGGCTGATGGGGTTTCTGATGACCCTTGCCATGATCTGGAATTTACTGCGCCTGAGCCTTGTCCCTAAACGGTGTCTGTCCTTCCAGAAGTGGTGAAGACAGATACAGATGACAATGGTGTGAAATCTCAAAGTGGCACAGGTGGCATCCCGCTTGAATTATTTAAAGAAGGCTTTGTGGCCATTGGAACACGTTTAAACATCCTGCCGAGAGAGAAAAAGACAAAATGGAAGGAAATTTTGAAATGAACGAGAACGGAATTGCAAGATCATGTGGCGATAGTCCCACCCATCAAATCAGTCACTTCACCCAAGATTTTCCCTGACGAAATTATTTCTTTTTATCACTCTGAGTTGTCATTTTTACCACTCCCTGTTTATCTTCAACACAGGGTGGGCAGGAGGCTCTGGATTCTCCCGTTTACCATGCACATCGAGCTGCGTGTTATAGTGTCTTTCGGAGGTTTATATGATGTCGTGATAACCCCAATTTAGGACGATTCTCCAAGCCAATCATCATTGATGATTTAAACCAGTGAACGTGGACAGGTTCGTCGACTCGAACGTCATGTCGATCGACTTTTTAGGGCGGTCTGAGGTCCACGGCAAAGTCGAGTGGAAAGCACACGGAGTTCCCACGAACGCCCTTGTCCCCAGCACGCTCAGCCTCCGCTCGCCCGGCACCTTGCACGGAGCGATACCTTAGTTACAACTGACGAATGGACATTTACAGGCTCGTTATCCACACAAGTCCGTGGCCCACGTCAGGGCTCCCTCTTGGCCTTGCGCATCCTGCGGGTTTCAGCAAATGTTTAAGGACGAACGTCCACCATCATAGCCTCACACCGCAGACAGGGGTGACTCCTTGCTGAAGACTGACTTCCAACCACAGGAGCCATCGCCACTCGACTGGCATTCACCATCTTCGATATTTTTATTATTAAAAATGTCGAAATTACAGAATTGGCAAAAGGTTGGCGCAATGCGTATCTGTACTCCTTCTACCCAGAGTCAACTGCTGTTAACTTTTTGCTATATTTGCTTTAACTTTCTCCATATTCTTCTATACCCTCTAGATCTTTCTCCATATTCTTGTATATCTGGAAATTAAGCTAGAGACATGACATTGCTCTCTCAAATAGCTCAGCAGGCATCTTCTAATAATAAGAAATGACCCCACATAACCATAAGAAAACATTTAAAATTCCTCATTGCGAGCTAACATCCGATGCATATTTAAATTCTCCTAGTTATCCCCAAAATGTCTTTTTTAGTTGTTCATTTTTTTCAAGCCCAGATCTAAACAAGTTTCTCTCAGCATATCTGTTTATAATAGCTCTTCGGTCTATTTAAATATGAACAGATTGTTGCGTGATGCTTTTTTTTTTTTTTTGCGTGAGGGGTGTTTTGTTTTTGTTGTAAAAATCAACTCTGTTGAGGTGTAATTTAAATCTATAAAATGCGGTCACTTTAAGTGTACCGTTCATAAGTTTTGACAGATGTATATACCAATGTAACCATCACCTGAATCAAGATAAACATGTCTATCACCCTGAAAGGCGACTTCGTGCCCCTTCGCAGTCACCCACCCTCTGCTCATTGTCCCAGGCAACCATCGACCTGCTTTCCCTTATATTGATTTTCTGAAGAGACTAGTCTAGTTTATCTTGTAGAATGTCCCACGTGTCTAATCGTTTCCTTGGAGTCTCATTTCCTTGATACTCTAGGTATTGAATCTCCTGTGTGCTGTAAGTTAGGTCTAAAGGCTTGGTTAAATGCACGTTCAACTAATCTGGAGAAAGTACCTCTGAGGTGATACTGAATACTTCCTGTCGGGTCGCATTGGGAGGTAGGACACCAGGGTGTGCCCTTGTTGGGGATGCTGAGTCTGCTCCTTTGGTGGGGCTTTCTTTGTGAAAGCAGGTTGTTTTCTTCAAGTGGGCAGAGACGATGCTTGGTAATGACCACAAGGTCCTAGCTTCCCACGACCTTTCACGCAGTGGTCGTAGCTGCCATGGATGGTTCTGGCCTGCATGGGTTATTCCACGGGGAGCTGAAAAACGGTCATTTCCCTATTCTATTACTTCTTCTACCTTTATTAGCTGGCATCCTTTGGTAAAGAAGGTGTTTCTTTCGTGAACCGAGCAGGAACTACAGCTCCTAAAAAAGCAGAGTGAATGTTGATTTCTTTACCCTTAATTACAATTAGGGAAAATCTAAGCATCGAAACAAAAACAAAACAACAACAAAAAAACAAACTAACAGGCCACATTGAATGTAAAAAATTGAACAAAGAAAAGACTGAACGAATAAAAACTCTTCCCGATTTAGCTTTCGGATCTGCAATAAAGATGGGTTAATGCAACGTGTTGTGAATTGTACTGATGACGCTTTTGTCAGGCTGCCTGTTAGTTAAATCTTCATTCGACGGCTAGGTTTAAGGCTGGCACAGTCTTGCTATTTAGTGACATGGGGTGCCGGAGGGGACGGCCGTGGACTTTGGAATCGAGTGGACTTGGGCTGAAGCCTGGCTCTGCCACTTACTCGCTGGGTGGCTTTGGGAAAGTATGTCACCTCTCTGAGGCTTAGTTCTGTCCTCTGACGGTGGTGGAGCCTGAGAGGAACCGAGGCACCGTATGCGACCTGTCCGGCCTAGGGCGAGTGACTGGTCGCCGCCTTGCGTCCTTTCGCTGCCCTTGAAGGAGATGGGCAGCAGAAGGAGGAGCCGCCCAGGCTCCCAGGACCAGTGGAGAGCTGGGCCTGTCCAGACACTCAGCACTGTGCCTATGAATTCAGTCGCGACTCGCTGCTGGCTTGCTCTCCCTTCCTTTGTTCATCCGATGCTTGTCGAGTAGCGTCCTTATTGAAGGCAGCGTGATGTAGACCCCAAGAAACGAAGGACGACCCACGAGTGTGTTGCTGACCATGGTCCTAACCCATCTTTGGTCACCGATGTCGATTTGTATTCAGCCAGGAAAGGAAAGCAGCGAAGCAGGCAGGAAAAGCAAAGACTTGCGTTAGCACAAACGTCTACGGAAGAAACCATACGAAGCACGAGTAAGTCATCAAATGAACGGACAAAGCACGAGGGAAGTGCATTACGGGATGCAGCTCTGTGCGTGAGGTGACATGAACAAGCGTGTTCGTGTGGCCGAGTAGACGCAGGCACGGAAAATGTCGTCCTCAAAGGAGACAGCATAAAGGGATCATAGTTCTTTTATTTTCTTTCTCAATTTCAGTCTCTGTCTTGATGGAAAGTTTGCAACTTTTACACAGTTATTTTGCAGAGGTAAAAATCCAACTCATATGCCACAACTTGCAGAGCTGAGATAAGGTCGTTTTCCTCCCAAAGATTGGGATTTAATACCATTATTTCTCTATGTTTGGAATTGTATGCTCTCAAAATATGTGTGCCCCTACATGATATAAAAGGTAGATAGTGTTCTAAATAATTAGAAAGTTTCTTGATTTTAAAAATACATCAGATGATTCATTTTAAAGGTTTAGCGAGCGATATGATTTCACAAAATCTGGTGTGATGCTATGGCTTGACGAAATTTAAAAAAAAGCAGCAACATCCGAAGAGATTCGAAAATGGAAAAATGTTGCTAGCATCTCGTAACAATTAAAGAAAGACACGCGCGGTACGTTCAGAGTGTGTAGGTTATTTTTAAATGCACCTCATTTTTAAATATAGTACAGGGATACGTGTAATGAAATTATAATGAACTCATACACCAGATAGTCTGCCTCTGAAATCTTGTCATCTGAGACTGACAGCTAGACAACTCACCTAATAATAACACGGCTGCTCAGAGGGCCGTGTGAAGCGTTGCTAATTCCAGCTGTGGACCTTCAGCCCTCGGCGTTCGCTCCTTTTCGACAGGCTCATAGGGCCAAGGATAGGCAACATGAAAGCTACAAAGTGTTACATGAAGCAGCTGGAACCAGCGACACCAGCTGTGCGGTGGGGCGGGGGGCGGACAAGGCAACTTTGGCACCATCTGCAAGAAAAAATAAAAACACTCTAAAATATATCTGAAGAACTTCCGATCTTCGAAGTCTTTTCGCGAGGTCTCGTTGATGAGTTCCAAGGAAAGACACTTGGGCGATGTCTCAGGGATGACGTCATCCGCTCTGAGACGCAGTCATCAGGGATGGCGGTCCCTCCGGGGTGGCCTTCTGCTCAGCGGCGATTGAGAAATCTGTTTTACAATCTTCAGCGGACATCAGTGAAGCGCACAGCTGGCTGAAGGTTCTCACCTGGCCAAAGAAACCCCACCCTAAACGTTGAGGGCGTGTGTGTGTGTGCGCGCGCGCGCGCGTGTGTGTGTGTGTGTGCGGGTGCACAGGCGTGGGCACGCACAAACAAAAATCTGGCCCCGAAGGCATCAATGGGAGATGACGCTGTCCATTGCATACCGTGAATATGTCTATTACTCGATTTCTAGTTGTTACAATTTTTTTCTCCCTCCGAGACTACTGGAGAGTCCAGATCTCTTGATCATCTTAATGGAAGTCACTAACTTGGGTGCTCTGAGGGCAGAAGGACAAAGCAGACACAGACCCTAGCCCTGAGGGGTCTACAGAGCAAGGCCGTGTCTTCGGCTTTGCTCACACACTGAAATACCTGGGATATTTAGAGGCGCTGCAGGCGGTCACCCCGCCAGCTTGACGTCGCTGGTCCAGCGCGTGGTCTGGGCATCGACATGTGGAAACTTTGCAGTGAAGAAAAGACGAGGCCCTCCCAGGCCCGTAAGCTAAAGAGAAGCAGCAATTTCAGCCTCTAGGGGTGACGCTACTGTTATACAAGCATTCTGGAAGAGCCGTGACATTTGGAGTTACTGTTCTCTTTGACATACATGGGTGTGTGTGTGTGTGTGTTGTGTGTGTGTGTGTGTGTGTGTGTACATGTATTACAAAAGTGGCACGTTCTTGGAATAGGTCCAGCGACACAGAAGTAATCGGAGTGGAACGTGACTCCTCTTTATTCGTCCTTCACCAGCTAGACCACTGTCCTCTGCTCCCTGAGCAATGGCCCAGGCGCCTTTCCATGCGTTGTGAGCACAGGGACCTGGACACCTACAAAAGTGAGATCAGGTTACCTAACTTGATTTTTTTAAAAAAAAAATCGTCAACTTCCACGGCCACACTTTTTAATAGCAATTCAGCGTTATTGGTTATTTGACACAGTTATTCTCTTTTTTAGTTTTGAGCTTCTCTCCCATAGGGACTTAGCTGTTTCCGGTTACTCCTGTTTTAATAGATGTAAAAACTCTTGAGAGCAGTGACAAAACAACACGAAGAGTTAAATAAGCACAAAAGAAACGATGACTCAGAATCGCATTAAGATGCAACTTAGCCTTTGATGTCTGTGAAAACCTAGAAGGACTTCTGACTTCATTAAATGCTCAGGCTTTAGGGCAAAAAAACTGGAGAACCGTCATTTTGGAAAATAACTATGGTTTCTGGCGGAAACCGTGACGGGAAAATGAGCATGAACCTTTCGAGTGAGAGGAAAAGAATTAAGAACAATTCATTAGACCGAAGAGAAGAGAAAGCATGACAGGTGTGTTGAGGAGACACCAACACAATCCAGTTCGGGTTCTGTTTTTTATTTGATTTTCAGATGAGGGTGGTTACGCAAACAGGAATCATTTGGGGTGACTAAGCTGAAGGCGAAGTGGAAGGCAGCAGTCACTGCGTTATGAGCCAGTTTAATTGTGAATCCAATCAGGGGACACAGTTTCATAAAATTGCCACCGCTATTGTGGAAAGTGTCGCCTGCTTCCGAGAACTCCCAGCGGGTGGCGAAACCAGCAAGTAGATTTGCCAGGATGGAATGCAATCGCGTCAGCATTCGATTCGATGTTTATGAGGTCTGAAAGGAAAACCACACTGTGCCTGGCACCATACTCCACCAGCTACCTCTGGCACGCTGGCGAAGGGACTGTTTGGGGGTCTGAGGAAATGCTGAGTTGCTCTCAAAGTAACAGCAAGCACAACACAGCCGATGCTGTGATTCAAGACGTCCCGGGAGAAATTTTCTGATGCTTGAGCCTGGCATTTCACCCACCACTAGCGAGTCAGCGTTGAATCCTCTCGTTTATCGGGCTTACTGAACTGGATGTGATTGTGCTGAGACATAGCTACTAGGGGTTTAGTAATGGATTCTTTTTTTTTTTTTTTAAAGATTTCCCCCCGCCCCCCTAAGAAACAGATTAGAGGAAAGAAAGAATCAGGATTCTTCTTCAGGCCATTCTATTTCTCTATTATTTTCTCTCTTCTAGTAAATAATTGTGTCACCATATTTTGGGTGATATATCTGGGGATACACCAAATAGACAGCACACGATATTCCTGATTGAGCTGGGCGTTCCCGAGGCTTCTGTCAGGCACTTGCACAGAGGGCTGTAGGCAAAAGCTGCAGAGAAATTGAGCTGGAAAAACATGAATAATTAGCATCATCCATAAGAGATGATGCCAAACCTTCATTTGAGGCACGTTTTAATTTTCATCTTTTTCTAAACACTTCATAGGAGTACCCACAGAAAATAAAATTCTCTTCTTCCTTCTAGAATACACGAGAGGCAGCAGTGGAGAGGTCAAAAGGTGGGTAAGGGGGAGACAAAGTCTAGGGGCAGAGGCCGGTATGGATAACTTTTCGGTTACCTGCCTCAAAAACATCACTGCTTTGTTTTGTCCGGTGTCATCTGTCAGATGGTGCCAGGCTAAGGGTCTGGAATGACAGCAAGCTGGTGAGGATCTACCCACGTGAGACCGATTGGTGAGGGCTTAGTGGTACACAGCAAGTCCAGGCCTCCTCTACCCACTTTTGTTTATGGTGTCGAGGGCTTCATCAGGATGAGAATTTCATTTCTTATTCTATTATTTTCATTGCACTTGTTGTTTCTTTATTTTTCACTTGTTATTTCATTAAAGTCTGGGAATGAACTCTGACTCACTGCTGCGAGCATGTGAGTGGGCATCCGGCCAGTTTAATAGCAGCCTCGTGGACTTTCCTTGTCGATATGATGGTTTGGAGTCAGGCCGATCTCGAAATGGGTAACCCCCTGCCCGGAAGCAGCCCAGCATCCACAGACTTACCGAGCCACTCCTGGACCACGTACCTTCCTAACGTGGTGAGCAGGCCAGTGTCCCAACAGGAGAGCCGAGTAGAGCCTGGGGAGGGGACAGAGAGGAGACAGCAGGAGCCCAGTCTTGGGAATGGGGGCGTCCGATCTCTGTAGACTGTAAAATCTCTGGGGACAGGTACCAGGTGTGTCGTGGATCCGCAATGCTTAGCGTGTTGTAGGTGCTCAAGAAATAGTTGTCGGCTGAGTGAAGAGATTGGAGAACCATCTGGGCCAGCAAGATGGATGGGAAGAACAGCAAACATTCTCACAAAAGACATGTGAGACTATTGCAATCTCGCGCTGTTCCAAATTTCCATCAGACGGTCTCCTCCAAGGGGCAGGTGAAGAGGAGGCTGGTCCTAGGGGGTCTGGAGTGGAGCCCTGGGGACGACGAAGCACATTTAGCAAAATGTAACTGACAGTCTGGCTTATGGCATATGGCTGTCACCTGTTTGTCCTGAGGCCCTTCCCATGGACACCTCTCGGCTGGCCTAGCGCCTCGACTGCCCCCATGAGAGAGAGGCCCTCTATAACTTCACTTATAACTTTAAGCGTGTTTAGATCCTTCGAGGTCTCCACCTGAGGGATTGTAGCTCTGAGAGCCAGTGTCACCTCCCGCCCTTCCACGTTGTCCTTTCCTGTCGGAGATCCTGGGACGGGCTCTTCTCTCCAGAGCAGGTGATACCACCCACCTCAGAGGCACGGCCCTGACCTTGGGCAGCAACAGGAAGACATCATAACACAGAAGATGCTGCTCCTTGCGACACCACTCCCGACTCAAAGCCTCTCGGAGTGGTCCTTCCTTCCTCGTCTCTCGGCTTTCTTTCATATCGTCCACACGTCCTGGAAGAGAGTCACGGGGTCTCGTCCCGGCGTCTCTGACACTTCACCTAGCCCTCTGGGCACGGCTGCTGATTCTCCATTTGCAAGTTGTTCGGGGTGAGAGATGCTGTGAAGCCCAAGCCAGGTGAGCGGCCCAGAGTCGCAGCCCTGGAGGAGCGGCGTGGGCACAGGTCCAGTACTACCGTTTTCGAGGGTTAACAGCCCTCCAGAGCTGGTCCTTGAACCCTTGTTAGCAGGAGCTCTAGTCCCAGCCGCTTCGGTCTGCCAGGAGCCCCGCGCCCCACCCGAGGTCGGCAGAGGCCTGACTCTGCCGGGAATGTGAGAGACTGTGGCATCTGATGTGGCCTCCTGGCCTAGCTGGGCGTGCTCCTCAGGCCTCTGGGACCCAGAAACGCTGTCCCCTCACCCCGGGCGGGCCGGTCCCCTGCTGCCGATAGCTCGAGTGACATCACCATCCTCTGCTTGGTTTCCCGGCTCTCCCATCACCTGTATTGAATTCCTGCTCTAAGGATGGTGATTCGGCTTTCATGGTTGGATGCTAAATTGTACCCCTAGAAATTTCTACCCGTTCGGGTGTCCAGTGAAGACTCGGACCGGGCCAAATATTTTGACTAAATGAAAAAAAAAAAAAAAAAAGACCCAGAGAAGAAGGAAGTAGGAAGCTGCCTTTAAAAAATGTCCTCCTGCTAAAGATTGCCCCAAGGAGCTGCTTCTCGTTCCTCGGTGATGGGAGGGGCCCGGAGCAGGCTGGTCCTCCCGCCGTCTGAGTCACTGCATGGCTTTCCCTCGTGGGTCATTTTCCTTCACCGAAGCCCAGTGTTTAATGATTTTTCAGGCTCCTTTCGCTCGGTTCTAACGCGGAGATGCTTAGCCTGGTACTTAAGGCAACGCGTTTCTGGTGCAAACCTTATTAGAAATCTAATTCCTCCCCAACAAAATGGCAGGGCGAGACCTCAGGCTCCCCGGGCTGAGTGGGGCCATCTCGGCTGCGGTCTGCACGCGTCGCGGGGACTCTCCATAATGCACGGGGACAGACGGTGGCGGGATCTTGGAGAGAGAGGTGTCCTGCCGTCACCCATCCGGTCCAGCGTCTGTGTGTCTGTCTCTTCTTCCGCCTCTGTCCTGCAATACTCTCTTTAGCACAGGGCTCGATATAGAAATAAAATAATTTATAGTCGTTCATCGCTGAATGAATGAATGAATGAATGAATGGAAGATGGCTGCCCTCAGGGCCGAGGAGTCTGCCCCTCGGAATGTTGAGGCGCAACCGGGGAACAGTGTGCCAGGGGCGAAGCTGGTCGCTGGGGTCAAGTCACTGCTCCTTTCTCCTCTCCCAGCGGGCACACTTCCTGTGGCTCTCTGGAACCTTCTCAGGAAGGGGCTCTAGCGTGGGGAGGAGACCAGCACAGTGTCCTGCCCACACCCCAGCAGACCTCGGCCCCACCTGCCTCTCGGCCAGTTCCCCCAGCGAGAGAGGAAGCGGCAGGTGCACCCCAAGGAATGCCGAGCACTGCTCATGCACAAGCAAAGGTCCCTAAGGACAGAGCAGGGACATCACAGAGAAGCGCCAGCCCGAGAGAGGCCAGCGCTAATCCTCACCCTTTCCCGCACAGCCCGTCTCTGCTGAGACCGACTTAGATTATTGTTATTCGGACCTTTCAGTAATCACATGCCCGGTGACAACCAGCCTCAGTCCTTAAGCACACGGTACCTGTCGCATCCACACCAGCCAAATCTCTGCCTCATCTCACTCTCTCAGCATCCGGCTCAGGCCTGACGGGCAGCTTCATCACACGTGCAGCTTTTGATGCTTCACCTTCGGGAGGGTTGGAAAAGCAAGGACCCGGGTCGGTAGGTAGAGCAGGTGAGGGTTTCACGGTTTCACGGTCATGGTGTAAACCAAGGGAGGGCGGAGGAGGGCGGAAGGCGGGGTTCGGGCTGGGTCACGGTTGCAGAGGCACTTCTGGGGCTCTGGGATAGCCTGCTTTAGGGCGGGGGGATCAGTGGGCCCTCGAGGATCAGCATCTTCATGGGACTAATGACACCCTTCCTTTGAGCCACTGTGCATCCAGCTGCCGGTCCACTCCTTCGTCTCCCATCCCCTTTCTGGAGCATGCTCCCTTCTAACCCTCCCGAGCTTGCAGAGACACCGCATTGCCACGCACACGACACACGAGGGGACCGCGTCCACGTCCCCTGACTAGAGTCTTCCCCGGACTCCTAGGGCGTGAACGAGAGGCTCAGTGACGCAGCAGAGGGGAACGGTCCCTTTCGCTACACGTGGCGGCGGGGTGAAGGGGGTGAGCGTTATGCCCCGAGCAACGAGGGGCAGGTGGCGGCTGCGAGGGACACTCCCGGGTTTCTGGTTCGGGAGGCTGGTGGGGGAGCGGGTTTTAGCGGGGGAAGGGTCTAGCTTAGCTTTGGACAGACTGAGTTGGACATGACAGAGACGTCACGGAAAAACGCCCGGGAAGCAATGGCATCTGCATTTCCGCAGCTCGGGACGGGTCCGAATCAGAGACGGGTTGGGAGTCACGGGCATTAAGGTTCTAGTTTTTTTTTCTTCTTTTTTTTAAAGTGAAGGGAATCATAGTGTTACCATGGCAACAGCAGGCAGGGCTCCATTTGGGGGGCTGCGGGTGGGGCAGGCGAGTCTGTGGCTTCCATTCGGTGAGGGGTCGGGAGCTGCCTTCTAGGGAAGCGAGTTCTAATCTCGGTTTGGCCCCTGGATCAAGTCACTTAAATTCACAGCCTGTAAACGCGTGCCAAACCAAATCCTAACCTGCACATAGGAGGGATTCTTGCTGTTTTTGTTGACTTCGAACATTGAACAGCTCCACGAAACACCAGAGGTACTGGAAGCGGGCAATAAATAATAAGTAGAAAAACGATACGACGTGACAACAGGCTCTTGAAGGAAGGTCACTCGATGTCTGTCCTTGCCGTAGCGACAGGGCCACACTTGGGAGTGCTCGGTTGAAGCGTGTGGACCCTGAAGATTCTGCAGCAGAAGCTGAGTCACTGCCGGCAGCCTCACTGCTTCTAGGGAAAAAAGTACCCGTGCAGGAATTATTTTCAAGATGGGGGCGAGAAAAAGGAAATGAATAATTAGGAGGAATTGAAGGGATGCACATTTCTCAGAGCCGGTGGGTGGATGGAGAGGCCTCTTTACGAGAGGATTCTCATCCCCTTTAATTTGCTTTCCTTTCGAGGGAGGGAGCGAAGGAAAGGGTGGCAGAGAACAGGAAAACGAAGCAGCGAACCAGCGGGATAAGAGAAGAGAGAAAAATCTTCTTTCTATAAAAAAGGCAAGTCGTTGCGATTCGGTCAGGAAAATGAAGTTGCAGGAAATTACCCCAGGAGAAGACGCGTTTATAATCCTGGATGGGGCCCCGGCGGCCACAAAGGAAGAGTGTCCTCGCTGTCTCTGCGATGCCCTGTCCTGTGGCTTCTCTCACTGTCCCTCGTCCCCCACCCCTAAGCTGACTGGAGGGCTGGTTAGCAAACGACTCATCGTACCAGCCCTTTATGCTCGGCTAAAAGCCCCTTCGTGACAAAATGTGCCCTTTTCCTCGTAACCGACGTGCTGTGGGCCAGGCGCTGTGCCGGGCACTTCGCGTGCGTGTGTCAGTGACGCAGGGTCTCCCTGGGGACGGAGGGCTGCGCCAGGCCTGCCTGCGGGACCCGTGGAGCGTGGAGTGCCTGCGAGGCGTCTCTTTGTGGAGATTTCTGGGGCAAGAGCGCCTTAGAGGCAAGTAAGCTGCTGCCCAAATTGGTGGCCAGGGCAATGCGATTCTGGGATGCCTTCCCTGACTTAGGAGGTGTCTGGTACCCTAAGACACGGCGCCTCGTGCTCCCTCTCGAAGCACTTACTGCGTGGGGTTCCACGAGGCCAGGGGCTGCCCTTCTTTTGTTCACTGTCACATCTGCAGGGCAGAGAACAGCGGTCAGTGAACAGCATTGTTATTTTCCTGAAGATGTGTCGGCCGGATAAGCAAATGAGTGGGCCGGGGCTGCGGACAGGGAAGGGCTCGCTACGGGATCGATGGCCTGTCGCCTTCCTGTCCACCCCGAAAGTCGCCTCAGCGGGGGAGGGCGGCCACGGGGGACGGCACGCATGTCCTCCACGGCACTGGGACTTCGGGTCCCTTCCACGACCTGGGTGTTGTGGGTCCTCGAGGCTGTGGGGCAGGCGTCGTTGGTCTCCAATTCCCAGCCCAGCAAAGGAGGACAATGCGGATGGAGGGAACGGCCGCCGCCAGGCCGCAGAGGGATGCTGCTCATGAGGACATGGGGTCCCGGCTGGGCACGGCCAGAGTCAGCTGGAAGAGAATGTGGCAGAGAGGGAAGGCCCACCTCGACCAGGCCTCGGAAATGCCAAGGGCTGTTGTTTTGGGGGAGCTTAGAACAAGGTCCAGCTGAAGAAACCCAGGCCCAGCATAACTATCTGTGACACGTCTCTACGTCCCCTCACCTTGCGAGGTAGGGGCTCTTTGTCGCCCTCCCCTTGCTGATGAAACGGAGACCGAGAGGCTGGGTGGCCGGCTCCGGGTCGCCGGGCCGGTCCACCGCTGGGCTGCACTTGACCTCGCGGCCCCGAAGGAAGACTTGGTGTGGGTGAGACATGCGGCAGGTGAAGCAGCCCCCACCTAGGACGCAACCACGCCGGCCGGGGGGCTTGTCCTGGGAAAGGAGCGTGAGCCTCCTAGGGAGTTGGGATTTGGCTGACGAAGCAGACCCTGCCGGCTCGCCTGGCGCTGTGGGCTTCGGAGAAGGTCTCGGCCAGAGGAGAGGACTTCGCAGCCAGGAAAGCAGCGGGAGAGGTCACGTGCCGCGGAAGGTTTGTGTCGGAGTCCTCCCGCGTGTGGGAACGGGGAGCGAAGGCAGGATCTGAGTAATAAGCACGTGGCTTCGGTTATTACAAACAGAAGCAATCAATTCAACGCTCGAGTGAGTTATCAGGGAGCGAAAGGCAAAAATCCAACGCGGGAGACGATGCCAAACGGAATCAATCGCACATAATTGGGTTGCCGAGCGTACACTGCCAAAAAGGGAAACCATAACATATCTTGGTTAAAAAATACATGGAAGATAAATATGAACTGACTTACTGGCTGGGGAAACAATAGTTATTTTCCCAGAGAGAACTGCAGGCAAGGATTGTGCCTTCACTATCAAGCAGTCAGTAAATATTTACCGAGAGTCCTTAGGTTCTGCGCGTTTCGGGTGCTCCCAAGCAGGTGACGTGCTACGTGTGCCTCGGGCCAGGCGCCACTTGGCTGGTGGACACTCAGGCTCATCATCATGCTCCTCTGCCTGAAGACACAAATGAAGTCAGTCGGGTTTAGAAGGGTGGGTGAACGAGACCTCTCTCACGGGAAGATGCGGGTTTGGGCGGCGTGGCTCCGGCTTTGGGAGGGCGATGTCACGGACGGGTCTCTCCTGGTTCCGCTGGGACTCGGCGGTGAATGCGACAGAGCTGGAGTCGCCGTGAGAGCTGCCCAAACACCGCGTGGGCGAGAATCCAGGAAAAACCCCTTCGCAGATCTGCTTCAAAACCCCTGTTCCACTTCGAAGGGCACGCTCCGGGCGGACAGAGGTTTTGGGAGGCGTGGTCCTTTCCAGTCACCCATCCGCAGCTTCGAGAACAGCCTCACGCCGTGAAGCCCTCGGCTAATGCCTCACGCACACCGTCTTTGCAGAGGCGTTAAAATCGCCTTCGTCTGACAGATGCCAATGCCGAGGCTCAGAGACGTTAAATGACATGCCCGGGGTGACACAGGCAATGATGAGCTGAGCTGGGCGATACGGGCTTGACCACTGCACTCTCTGGCCTCTCGCAAGCAAGGAGGCTTCAAACCTGCACAATTGGGAGAACGGTTATGGGCTCGTGCTAGTTAAGGTCACAGCCAGTTCTGGAGTTTTCTTCTCAGAGAAGGATCTGATGCAGAGGTTGACTGCAATTCCCAGGGCGCCCAAAACATAGGCACCCAGAGACACAGGCCAGCGTCACTGACAGAGAACGTCCCGATGTGTGACAAGCCAGTCACACAAGTTTACAAGGGCCACGGTGTCTAAATGATTTCTCCAGGAAGCTCAGACGACACCACGTACAAATAGTGGTACAAACGAGATGATACCACTAGTGGTTTCTATTTGTCTCCTAAAAAATAAAACAAAAACCACTGGTCCCGAGGCAGAAATCTCACGTGACCGGTGGCCCCGGCAGGTCGCATGAAATCGGTACGAATGAGCCGTTTGAATTCAGGTGCACCTGCAGCTCGGGTCCTGTGGAGCAGCGCAGCCCGGGCCCCAGGCTGTTGTGGTCAGAGGCGGCTGGACGATCTGCTCACTTGCCCTGCAGCCTCGTCCTCCAGTCACCCAGCTCAAAGAAGGACTCTGCCATGCTGGGCTTTGGGGTTACTCAAGTGGATGAAGCACACCCTACGTCTTCCAGTTGCTGACTGTCTAGATAGGAGAGAGACCCCCTCAGGAAACCGAGGGCATTTCTGTTGGTCATGCCCGCAGGGGATCGGGGGTGGGGGGCGGCACGCCTGGGGCTTTTTCCCGGAGAAAAGTCTGCAGCTGAATCTTAAAGGTGAACTCGAGTGGACCCATGAGGAGCGCGGGGAGTGGGGGTCAGAAGGGCGCATTTCAGCCTGAGGGGGCAGCCCCTGTGCCAACTGCAGAGACAGGAAACCACAGGCAGTAGTGATTTGCTCACCCTCCCGGGTACCCCACCCGGCTTGGCAGCCTCGCCCCGCGGCTGGCCGATCCTAAACCCGGCACCGGGATATTTTTTCTTAAAACCAGGTGTTCCGTGTCACTCTCCTGCTCCAGACCTTTCTGGCTTAGGATGCGAACTCCAGCGTCTGGGTTGGTGCCCGAGGCCCCTCGCTACCTGACACCCTCCTGCTGCCAGGTGACTTCCGGCCACCTCTGCTCAGGCAGCCCCTCCAACCAGCGCTGGCCTCAGGAGACTCTCAACCCTGGTGTGCTGGCAGAGTGGGTGACGACAGCAGACTGCTGACCTGAGGCCTCAGAATCTCTCCCTGCTGTGCCCCCAAGAAAATTTATCCG
>NW_011888833.1:2635248-2638386 GCF_000151845.1 Pteropus vampyrus | reverse complement strand
CCCCGCGGCTGGCCGATCCTAAACCCGGCACCGGGTTATTTTTTCTTAAAACCAGGTGTTCCGTGTCACTCTCCTGCTCCAGACCTTTCTGGCTTAGGATGCGAACCCCAGCGTCTGGGTTGGTGCCCGAGGCCCCCCCGCTACCTGACACCCTCCGGCTGCCAGGCGACTTCCGGCCACCTCTGCTGAGGCAGCCCCTCCAACCAGCGCTGGCCTCAGGAGACTCTCAACCCTGGTGTGCTGGCAGAGTGGGTGACGACAGCAGACTGCTGACCTGAGGCCCCAGAATCTCTCCCTGCCGTGTCCCCAAGAAAATTTATCCGAAACCAGATTCGTCTTCCTCTTCCAGACTAGTCCTTCCTCGTCCCCTTCCCGTCCCCCGGGGAGGGTCCTGCTTCTTCTGAGCCACACATTCCTCCTGTCTTGCTGTGTCCTCAGACCTTCTACCCACCGAGCACAGACCAGTGTCGCCGGAAGGGACGGTGGGTCTCACCCGATCTGCCTGCCTCTGCCACTGGGAATCTCCTTTATCAGGGCTTCGAGCAAATATCTTCCAGATGATTTTTGTCCTTTCTCTGCCTGCTCAAGAGTTCTTCTTTGCATCGAGTGGAATTCTGCCTTCCTGGCCCTGGCCTGCCGCTCTGCCCTCTAGACACACAGGCTCGCCTCTCCTCTGCTTAAACGTCCCTTAGGAATATTTTAGGTGACATTCTCAGGAGTCTCGCCCAGCTCATTGCCTCTTTTCACTAGTGCTGGTCTTCCCTAAAGCGTCAATAAATCTGAACTCGATTGCGATCTGCTCAAAAAGCAGATTCCTTACGTCGACCGAGAGAGAAGTGATAAGTCACGATAGTCGTGGGCGTGGATTCTGGGGTGAGGCTGCCGGTGGCCACATCCGGTCTCTGCCACTTACTGAATGTGTCATGCTGGCCTTCGGTTTTCTTCTCCGAATCGGGGAATGATGATGGCACTTACCACACAGGCCTGCCGGGAGGTGCAAGTGAGTTAGTGAACTTCACGTCCAAGAAACATTCTGTAGATGTTTGCTCTTTACAAATATGCACTACGACAATGACCGTTGACAATGACCGAAGCGAAGAGATGCACATCCGTGGGTTTGTCGAACTACTTTGTAAAGCTTTGTGTATGTCTGGTATTTTCCGTAACGAAATTAAACGTTCATGTTACATTACGTGCTTGCGATAGAATACCATTCAGCCTTAAAAACGGGAGGGAAGAAAAAAACGTTCTGACACGTGCAAAAACATGGATTAATTGAAATAAGCCAGTCGCTAAAGGACAGATACTGTATGATTTCACTTGCACGAAGGACCGAGAACAGTCAGGTTCCTAGAGACAGAAGGCAGAACTCTGGTGGCCAGGGCCTGGGCGGGGGGAGCTGTTTATTGGGACAGAGTTTCAGTTTCGCAAGATGGAAAAAGGATTCTGCAGGCGGCTGATCGTGTTGGTCGCACAACAGCGTGCGTTTACTTAAGCCACTCAAGCGTGCACTTAAAAAGGGTTTAGACGATGGGTTTTGTATCGTGGTTATTTTGCCACGATCGAGAAGAAAAACTTTAATCTTTAATTCCTGCATTTAGCGAGAACATTAATTTATCGATGAGGTGAGACACACCTAATTAATATCTGGGGACACAGAAATAAGCAAGATGGTTCCTGCCATCACTCAGCTCTTGGTAAATGTGAGATTCACATGAAAACCAGAGGTTCACATGCAGCATCGGGAACGAGAGGCAGAGACACACCCGAGCTATGGCAGGAGTGTGTGTGTGTGTGTGTGTGTGTGTGTGTGTGTGTGTGTGTGTGTGTGACGGGGACAGACGTCTCTCGTTCTGGATGCCCCCTGTCCCTCCTCCCCCAGAGAGCAGTAGCCGATCTGACAGCCCGTGCTCCCTCGTGTTTGTCCGGGAGTTACTTTCCTGGGCTCTGGGGTCAGAGGGTCTGGGTTCAAATCTGTGACTTCGGGTGACTGACTTGACCTCTTGGAGCCTCAGATTCCTCATCCACGTTGGGGCCAACAGCAGGACCTCCCTCCCCATTCCTCCCCACGCTGGGGTTGCAAAGTTAAGGGCAGGAAACATTTGCAAAGCACCGTGCTGGGCACGCCGTTAGGGACCCAAGTGATCCTCACTTCTTCTCCGATCTCTAAATTGTTCCTGCGGAGAATTTCCTCGTCGTGGCGTGACCCTCTTTAACCCCGACCTCCAAAGAGCTTCCGCGCTCCTTCCTCCTGGGGAGACACTTCTGGCCGAGTGACTCGGCATGCTGGGGCTGGGGGCACCAAGCGACATGATACGAACAGGGCATGGTAGAGGTTTCCTGTTCTTTGCAGAGAAGGGGGAAGCAAGCCCGTGTTGATACGTGGATGGCAACGGTTTGGGGACCCCCCACCCCACCCCGGGTAAAGGAAGGACAGGAATTGGAGACTTTGTTTCCGTGGCTCCGGCCACACATTTCTGAGCCCACAGCCCCACCTGGCGGCATCACACGCACACACACCGTCCACCTTGCCATAGCCCGGATTGTCACTGTCCTCTTAGTAACAAAACTCTGCCCATAATTTCTGAACCAAACACACCATCTAACGCACTTCCTCCGTGGCACGTCCTCCCCACCCGGCAGAATTATGTTCGTTCCCGTCCCAAAGAGATTGTCATCTTGGACGAAGCATCCTTTTCCGAAGGGGAAATCCCATTTCGGCACCATGAACCTGGGACGACATGCCTGGTACGCCCCCGCGTGGCAGGACAGTGCCCTTTCTCTATGACAAAGAGGTCCCCTTCCGGGAGGACACGTGCACAGGTGGCCTGAGAGCCACCCGTGCCCCCACTGCCAACTATGGGCCGGCTTGCTCCTCCTCCACGTCCGCTCAGGTCTGAGCACCGGCTGGTCACTCTCCAGGAGGGTCTTCCTCTCCCTGGCTGGCTCCCCAGAGTTTGCCCACAAACGCCACCAACCCAAAGACACGCTTCACGCTGTGCCCTCCCTGTGATAAAATCATCGCAACACGTTTTGCCTCCTTGCAACAGACGCTCATCGGGAAGGGGCCGTCGACGTGCTTCTTGTCTGTCCCTCTCCCAGCGACAACGCGGGCGCCATTTCCGATGTGCGTGGACG
>NW_011888833.1:2630419-2633893 GCF_000151845.1 Pteropus vampyrus | reverse complement strand
CTTTGACGTGGACACTTCTTAGGAGGTTTTGCCGCTGAGACCAAACGGGCCCCCAGAGCGGGGAGCAGGCGGGCGCCTCGCTGTGGTGTTCATGCTGTCCTCACAGCACCTGCCAGCAGATGTCACCGTCCCACAAGACAAGCCACACCAGTCTCGTCACAGGAGCACGTGTGCCAACATTTGTCTCCTCGCCGCTGCTGGGCCCGTTCAGGTCGCCAGGCAGAGGGCGGTGACGGTGTCGGGCTCCTGAGTGCGCTGGCTCCGTCCCAGCGGAGGCCACGGTCTCGATGTGGGAGCCCCCACCCCCTGGGCCTCTCCTCTCCAAGAAATCTGACATTGTCAAAACTTCGAAAATCAGTCGGGACGGAGCCGGCTCTGTCTAGGGGATTATTAATGGCCGCGGAGCGGACGAATCCTATTCTCCACGCACAGCCTTTCGGTCAGCAGCTTCGATGGCAGGCGGTGCAAAGCAAGCAGCCGCCAGGCCCGTCCAGCGGCGACGCACCTGAAGTGCTGACTCCCCAGCCCCTTCCCCACGCCCTGCTTTCCAAACGTGTGTGGCGGCGTGTGACACGGGCGAGTCTCTCTCACGTCACCAAACGCCCGCTCCGACTAGGTTTTGCCGGAACGGGCGCACAGCCTCCCTCTGCAGAAGTGACTTTCTTGAGGCTTCCTGAGGCCAGGGGCTGTGCACAGCCGAATCCTGGGGAAGGCCAGAAATGGAAGGGACATCTGCTTGGGCCCGGGTACTCCGGGCGGCAACTCCTGACAGACCCCTCCCTGGCTCCTTGGGGAGGCGCTGGCCTCCCAGGACCTCAGTAGGACCCCTTCGTCCCAGGGCCTGGGAGAGCCCAGGCTGCTGGAGAGGCCCCCTTGCGTCCTAGACGGTCCTGTGGGTGGCACAAGGGTAGGAGAGACCGAGGAGGTGGCAGAGGACCCTGTCCTGCCAGCCTTACGCCCGCGGCATGGCGTGGCCGGCTTGCTCCGTGCTGGCAGGAGCGGTGACTGCGCGGGGACAGATGTGCGGACCTGGATGTTCTCCTGTCTCTTAATCGTCCCCAAATGCGGCATCTCCACACCAATGACCTGGAGCTCGCGCAGGCCCCGCCCCTTCCCCTCGACTTGAATGATGAACGAAACCGGTTTTGCTCACGCTTTTCCTCTTTCAGGGGTTTTTATCTCCTGCCCTCGTGTTGGGGACCGAGGATCATCTCTAACGTCCACTCCACTCGACACCGTCTGAATAATGGCAGCAGGCGGGGCACAGGGGCCCGTGTGTGGTCATTGCAGACAGACAGCAGTGCGTTCATTGATTCACTCAACAAACGGTCACTGAGGGCCGCTCAACGCCGGGCACTGTGCTTCTAAACGTCAGCGGCGCCACTCACCAAATGCAACCGTGAGTCTGGACCAGGGGGGGCCCGAGGACCCGGGGCCACGGCTGCCTCACCTGTAACCACGTAGGTCACAACCCCAGTGGGTCTCCATGGAGCTTAGAGGGGACGATGCTTCAGGGCGATGCTGCATTTGGCAGTGCTGGGTAACGTTCTGTTTCTTTTTTCCTTCGGACCGAATACGACGGAGGCAGTTTGGGAGCATAATGTGACCCACGAGACCTCGATTTGTTCGTGACGTGACCCGTGTGGAGACAGCTACTCTCCTGTCCTGCTCGCTGTGTAAAAAGCAAGGCCTCTGACCTCGCTCACTATCTTTAAAAAGTTTACTTTACCTGGGCAAACACTAGGTATCAAAGAAACAAATAAAGGAAACACAAAAGCTCGCTCACTCCAGGTGGCAGCTAATTGGACTTAGCCAGTCATCGGATGGCGTCTGGGCCGTCAGGTTTCAGGATAAGACAGGGTGTGGGCTTGGGTCGGGGACCAGGAGGCCCGGGAGGCCCGGTTCTGACCCCAGTTCACCTGACGAGAGCATGTGACTTTGGACTGACTCTCTCCGTCTTGGGACACATTTGCCTTGGTCTGGCTGGTGTAGGAGGCATCCTTGATGGATCAGACTGCTCCGGGTGCCTTGTGTTAAGCGGGATCACGGTATTTGTGTGACAATGGAGACGACGGCCTTATTCTGGGTCGGAAGGAGGACACAGCTTCGCCCCAGACAAAGCCAGTCACAGGGAAGGGACAGCTGAGTGTGGGTCACCGCGCCTACCTTATCCTGACTGGGTCATCCCAGACCACAAGCTCAGGGTGGCCCATGGTGTTGTCATGGCGACCGGCCCAGGGGTGCCTCTGCCACCCCGGGGGAAAGGGTTGTGGGTAACTGGGCCGGCCAGCCCTCTCCTTGGTCACCGGCCTCCAGAGGTGCCTCGTGGCTGATCCTGTCTCCACCCAGCTTGGCCTGGTGACACCCGCGGGCCCTGTGCGCCTCGGCTTAGGGGCCTCGTCCGCATGGAAGCCTTTTTCTGAAGCGGGGACCTATCCGGGGGGCCCTCTTGCCAGCCCAGCATCACCTGTCTCTCTGTGACTTGTTGTCCCCGTGCGGGTCACTCTCCTACCTCACTGATGTGGTCCCTGGGCCTCGCCCTGGCACACGCGGGGACAGGACCCCCCATCCCCCCAAGAAGCAGGATCAAGCTGTGCAGGCCATTGACGGAGGGCGAGGGAGCCGCGGGGCTGAGGGAGGTGGGGGGGGTGCCGTGGGGGGTGCTGAGCAAGGATGCGGCTGCAGTCGAGGTGTCACCTCTCCCCGATGCCCGGAGGCTTCTGGAACCCCGATCCCAGCGCCGCAGACTTGTCCCACCTCATGCGAGGGGGCGGTGTTTGTACCCGGATGGGTCAGCCAGTGGGGGTGGCCGCCCAGGCCTGTGCAGGCGACGCGGTGCCCTTCGGCAGAGCGTCCCCTTCGGCGGAGAAGGGAGCCGCTTCGTCCGCACCTGGGGGACGTGCGGGGGCCCCCGGAACGTCTGCCACAGCGCTGCGTAAGTGTCTGTCGAATGACTGTCTGTTGCTCACGATGAGAAAAGCGGGCACTGTGCGATCTCTGTCTGCGCCACAGCCCCACGCGAGGCCCACGCCCATTGTGCAAACGCCGAGAGCCATGTCCAGCGAAGCGAGTGACTTGCCGGACACACGCAGCTGGCATTCTGTAATTTGGGGTGCAAACCTGAGTTTAAGCACCTTTGTCCCAGGCGACGTGCGTGCACAGTTGTCTGAAGCTCTGGACTAGGCAGTGTGTGCTGAGAGCCCTCTCTCTCTGCCTCCATCTGTCCGTCTCTCTGTCTCTGTCTCTCTGTCTCTGTCTCTCCGTCTCTCTGTCTCTGTCTCTCTGTCTCTCTCTGTCCCCCTCTCTCTGATTCTCTGTCTCTCTCTCTCTATCTTTTTCTCTGTCTCTGTCTCTCTCTGTCTCTCTCTCTCTCCAATGCGTTATTCCTTCTCATTCCCTTTCGGCAGCTTCTTTTTGTGAGATTTGGGCCGGTGCTGACCCGCGAGGTTGTTAGCTGGTGAAGACATCTAAACG
>NW_011888833.1:2625506-2629359 GCF_000151845.1 Pteropus vampyrus | reverse complement strand
TATCTGTTGCTCACGATGAGAAAAGCGGGCACCATGCGATCTCTGTCTGCGCCACAGCCCCACGTGAGGCCCGCGCCCATTGTGCAAACGCCGAGAGCCACGTCCAGCGAAGCGAGTGACTTGCCGGACACACGCAGCTGGCATTCTGTAATTTGGGGTGCAAACCTGGGTTTAAGCACCTTTGTCCCAGGCGACGTGCGTGCACAGTAGTCTGAAGCTCTGGACCAGGCAGTGTGTGCTGAGAGCCCTCTCTCTCTGCCTCCGTCTGTCCGTCTCTCTGTCTCTCCGTCTCTCTGTCTCTCTGTCTCTCTCTGTCCCTCTCTCTCTGATTCTCTGTCTTTCTCTCTCTATCTTTTTCTCTGTCTCTGTCTCTCTCTGTCTCTCTCTCTCCAATGTGTTATTCCTTCTCATTCCCTTTCGGCAGCTTCTTTTTGTGAGATTTGGGCCGGTGCTGACCCGCGAGGTTGTTAGCTGGTGAAGACATCTAAACGACACCCCCGACTGAACGCTGCCTCCCAAGTGGCCTTCACCTCGCTTTGGTGTCACTCTCTACGAAGACCACGGCGTCGAGTGGCTTGAGGCTTTGTCCCTTTCCGTCCCAGTGGAGCTGAATTTGGGGTGAGGAGAGAGGAAACCCCCCCCCCGACATTCCCTGACCACTCCTCTACGCCCCGGCCTCGGCCTCGGCCTCGGCCCCGGCCAGCTCTCCCTGGCTGCTGTATCTCCCGCGGGTCCCAGGCTGCAGCAGTATTTGCCCACGTCCGAGGCCGTTTACTTTGCAGACTGCATGCCAGCTTTCCTAGACACCGAGCAGCTGCTCGCTCGCGTCCCCACCAGAGCCCTGTTTGCTTTCCAGGCTGTCAGCAAACACGCCCTGGACGCGCCGAGCCAGGCCGGGCGCGCCTCTTCCTTAACGGCCGGCTCCCTCACGTCATCGTTTCCAAAACGGACACCCACAAATATAGCATTTCTGCCAAAGTGTCCAGAAACGCCTCCGCGGAGCGTAAATGGCAATCATCACTGGCCACGTGGAAGCCGCATGGCCCTCTTGAGCGCGGTGGTCATTTAGGTGGCCTCTGCAGGAAGGCTGCCTAGATTTACATCCTGGTCCCCTCCCCAACCCCCCGAAAGCGAGGTAACCTCTGCGGCTCTTTATTTATCTATACAAAGGGGCTTGGAATCCGGTTGGGAGGATTCGATATGCTAATAACACAGGGTACTTAAAACAGCGTCTAGGGTGTTGTAAACGCTCGCTAGATATTAGCATCTCCGTGTCTTTCTCCCGATTAAACGAGCGCCGAGTTATGAGGCTGCTGCCGCTGCTGGTGGTGGGTTATTTCCAGCGTTAAGGACCCTTCCTGACAGGAAAGTGGCAGCGTGAGACGCTCGTCTGTCCCTCTACTGAGCGGACACCGCGGCGTTTGGTTGGAACAGATCGTGACGCCAAGCAGCTTACTAACGGTGACAACTGGGCACCCGGAATTCGGGTTCTGGCTTCATTTGTGGTGCTCTCTTCCTTGTCGGGTCCCCGACTCCAGCCCCTCCGTCCCCACCCATCTCGAGGACGCTTCCGGTTCCCCCTCTGAATAGGCCGATGGTGGACACGGGTTATTTTCTGGCCCAGGGAGGGTAAGGTTTATCTTACATCCTGCCCTCCTCGCTTCTGTGGAGCTGCTCGGGGTTCACAAAGCGCTTTCTCACACGTTCCTCTGCTCCCCCCGAAAGCTCCAGACAGACATTTAGTGCTAAAGGGGTGGATTTTCGGTGGCCTTGCCCTTGGACAGTCCCATCGCCTTCATCGGCAGCGGGATAAAACGGAATTCATAGAATTCATGGAATAAGGCCGCGCGGGGAGGGTGACCTTCCAGCCTCGCCCCGCCTGCAGCCCCGGCAAACTGGGCCTTCGGGCTCCTCCTCAGACCAAGCCACCAGCTGTCCCTTGGCCTTTCGGGAGCTGCCACGCCTGCCGTGACGAGTGCCCTGCAAAGTCCCGACTTGGCGATGAGGGGCCAGGCGAGGGAGGAGACTTTGGTAAATCCCACGTGCTGCTTCTTGGGAAGGGAATGGAAGATGAGGGACCCGCCAATGAGCAAGTGACGTGTCCCACCCCGTTCCCAAGCCTCGCCCTAGACATTCTGGTGCCTGCAAGTGTCATTTCCTGGCAAAGGTGAAGAGAGGGTGAGCAAACACATGCCAACCTCCCCAGCGACAACGAGAGTGTCTTCCCCGGCTGTCCCTACCGCCCAGACCTGGTCCGGGGCAGGCGGCATCGGCCGGGAGCCTCCTATTTTATTTGATGGCTCCCATTTGGCAAGTATTTATAGACACGGCCAATCCCTAGGGGTATTATTATGCTCATAAAGTGAAGTGCAGGAAAAATAACACATTCCCTTCCAGCTCTCGCTCCTCCGCTCCGGGATCAGCATGTTCTTGTTCTGACTCTGCTCCAGGCTTGCTGTATTCCGGGGATGACCAGGAGGGGGCACTGCGTAGCCACAAAGCATCTTCCCCGGGGTCTCTGTGGTACTGGTTTCCCCAGGTCCTGCCACCTGGCCATCCCTCTACCTGCAGAGGGTGGTGCCAGGCTGTAGAGACTCCGGCAGTCTAATCTACTTCTTACCTGGACCCGAACACCTGGATGAAACTGCTGCGTAACGAGCTCAGGGCAGTGCGTTTACCAGTGTCTTTCCTGACTGACGTGATGGGTGGTTAGCTCTTTGGCGCTGGCGTGACAGTGACTGTATCGATTGGGGCCAAGTTCCCAAATGATATTGACACCAACTCTTTATGTTCCCGCATTTCCTCGATTCCTTTGAAAATCGGCCTGTTTCCCCCCAAATAGCGAGTGTAGAACATAAGGCTTTAACTGCATGTGTGGATTTAAGTACCACTAAGGACAAAAACGAAAGCATTGTATCAAAACAAAATACCTCCTGAGTGGTTTTTTTTTTTTTCCCAAACCCAGATTTACTGAAGAAAAACATTAGAGAACAACAGTTAGCAGTTCTGTGTCTGGTTTTTGCATGGGCCTAACGCAGAATAGGAGACATTTTGGAATCCATAACAATATGATGTTGGTACCAACAACAAAGCAAAAAAACTTTAAAAAAATCGTCAAGGGATAAGGGGCCACCCAGCGTGAGGTTGGTGGGCGGTGCTGCTTCTTATTCTTATTTAGAATAAGAAAATAGATCACAAAACAAACGCTAGCAGAAACGAAACAAAGTTAAGTGTGTGGGAAGGGGCTTTGCACACCACCAACGGCCGTCCGCAGAGGGGCCAGGAGAGGGGAGTAATTTTTCAAACAACACCTTCTAAGATGAAGGATGGTCCGGAAAAGTCAGCGCTCTGCTGCTTTTCCAGATGTGATTTTCCAGGCGTGCGTGGGAACCGGCCAGTGGCCACCCCCTGGCGGCCCTACCACTTCTCCCCACCAGGGGGTTCCACTCCCCTCCGCCTTCAATTCTTCGTCCTAGACCCTCTCGGCTTCCTCTTCCCGGTAGATTCTCCCCACTCCCGCCAATTATCCTCCCGCAAAAGGGTTTCCCAACCTTGTTCCACGCAGTCTACGATCCAGCCATCGGGGCTTCGGGGAGCGGGAGATAAGGCAGCACCGCCCACCGACCCCACTGCATTGGCGCTGTTTCTGGGTCTGTCGCCTCATTCGGGAGGCGGGGCGCGATTGATTTGTTTTTCCCCAATGTCTAGCACAGTGTGGTTCCGTGGAGGCATTCAGCAAATATTGTGGCCCTCTTCCGAAGAAATGTGATCAAGTTTGCATGGAAGAGATGCTTTGAGAATCCACCGCGGACCGATTCAAATAATTTAAAAATCAAACAAGTCGGGGCTCAGA
>NW_011888833.1:2619974-2624597 GCF_000151845.1 Pteropus vampyrus | reverse complement strand
AATAATAATAAAATACACGTGATGCAGTCGATTTAACGTCTCCCTTGAGTATATCACCGAGAGGAGAGACCACCTTGATCCAGCGTCATTGAGAATGACCTTCCCCACTGAAAATTGCACACGTCTAGTGATTAGGAGAATGCTTTGCCTCCGTGTCGTGATGCTGGTGCGTCAGGGCAGAGGGACGTGGACATACTCCTAGAGGCCAGTCTTGCACCAGGACAGCTGGCAATAACTTAACAGAAGGGACTGCAGACCGCAGAGATGCATCTGGCCAACCCAGGTTCAATGCAGCGCCACTGGACTTCTAAGCAGGATCTTCAAAATGCCCGTTCCTCTCCCGGCACCGCCCCTCCCACTCTGCCCCCCGACACTGGGTACAGCGGGAGTGGTCTGTCTTTTGCTTATTGATCCATGGGCGTTCCTTATACATCACAAATGCAAGTCCTTTTTGTCTGTTGCATGCCTATAAACGCTGTCTTGTACGCTTGGTTGGCTTGCCTTTCCACTCTCTGATTTCTGTTTTTGATGAACAGAAGTTCTCGATGTTGATATAATTCCATTGATCGATTTCCTTTACGGTGAATGATTTGGGTGTGCCGTTTGAGAAGAGTTTTCCCCAGCTCAAGGTCGAGAAGATAGTTTCCTGTTTTCACCTAGGAATGTTTTCTTTTTCACGTTTAGATCATCACTCCATCTAGAACCGATTTTTTGCGTATGGTGTGAGATGCCATAAAAAAGATTTTTTAAAAAAATATGGATATCCAGTTGCCCTAACATGGATGATCGAGAGGACCATGCTCTTGACTATTCTGCTCTGGAGCTTGTCACATAAATCCCAGGTCTGTGCGTATGCAGCTTTATTTCTAGACTCTGTATTCTGTCCCATTGACTATTTTTCTATCTTTACATCAATGCCACATTGCATTAATTCCTGTAGGTTTATAATAAGTCCTGATATCTCATGCTCAGAACTCCGATTTCATTCTCTACGATTGTCGCATCTATCTGGGGCCCTTTATATATCCTCGTGAGTTTTGGAAGCAGATTGTCAATCCCCAAACAAAATACACCGCTGGCATTTTAATTTGGCCATTATCGATCTATCGATCAGTTGGCGGAGTAAGTCATTTAAATTTTCTATGCCCTAGATGCCTCTTCTAAAGAAAAAAAAAAAAATACAAGACAAAAAGGCTCACTGGCCAGTCCTGGGCATTACATAAGACAATGTATTTGCAAACTGGGAAAAAAAATCCAAACAAACAAACAAATTCCGCTATAGAAACGCTGGGTTTTTATTATAAAATGAGAAGGAACAGGGCAGGGCCTGAGGCAAAATCTGGCCACAACGGGTCTTGGGAAGGTCCGAGCAGTTCTGGACTCTGGCGCTGTCATGAAGGCTTCTGGAATCTGTTGCGAAGGCTTCCGACTCGGAGCCTGGGGTTCGGGGAGAAGGGGCCGCTGAGACCCGCCTGCTCCAGTGCTCCCGTCCCATGGCCCACGGTCACCACATCCTGAGGACGGTTGTCTTCGCGTGTGCCTGCTCACCTCCTTCACCCGGTCGCCTGGAAGCCGAGGGGGATGACGTCACACTCCGATGGGTGTTTTTTAAACGTGCCCACTGTGCGCCAGGTCCCGTTCCAGGTCGATCTGCCTTTCTGTGCGCTCTGCGGAGGATCTCACGCTTGCAGAGGAGGGGACCGGGCTCTGGCAATGGGGAGAGGGCTTCGCCTGCGTGACGGTCCCTCTTCTGCTTGCCCGAGCGTGTCCTGAGTTGACCCGCGGCCCTTTGTGTGTGTGTTTGTGTGACCAGGCCAGGCACTGGGGACAGTCTTTGTCCTCTTCGAGCCAGCCCGTGTGGAAGACGTGAGGGTGTGGACCCCCTCTCCCCGTGCCGCCGCCCTCAGCCCTACATCCCCTTTTCAGAGTCCCTTGCACAGATGCCATTGGCCAAAGAGGGATCCCCAGGCTGCAACAAAGGGGAGCAGTGGGTCCTTCTCTTTCTCTGTCTGCATCCCAGGGAGCCGTCTGCGGAGGGCAGCCACCCCCCACCCCAGTGACCCTCAGGGCTTTCTGTGTTCCCAGGCCCCTCGGTCCCTCAGTATCTCCACCCTTTCCGACTCGCCCAGGACAGGGAGGACGCCAGGGTGGAGCCAGTTTTCAGTTCCTGCTTGGGAAGCAGGACCCAGTGTCCGCGGAGGAGCCTGCATGTCCCCGCAATGGGCGGGACCCCGGTGGCTTAGGGTAGTCCCGGGTGGAGTGCGGGGTGTGCCAGGATGGCTGAAGGCACAGGATGGGGCTGGGGTGTCTATTTCTCCGAGCACCACTGGGCTCCTCTGAGGGAGGGCGACAGAGATGGGGACCAGGTGAAGCCCCCGAGGACATCTCCAGAGGCCCCCCCTCTCTCCTGGGGGTGGAGGGTCGTGCCAAGCTGACCTGGGGACATTCGGACGGCTGGCCCTTTCATCCGGGCCTGCTGTCACTGCAGCCAGCCTGCGTGAGGAGAGCCAGGCCGAGGGGGGTGGGAAGCCCCGCACCCTCCCGGCTGGGCAGCTGGCCGGGGGCCTCTCTCAGAAGGTACCTGTGGTGGGGGGAGGGGAGGAAGGAAGACGGTGGGAGAAAATTAGACAAAGGAAGGCCGCCATAAAACCAGCAGCCTGTCTGTAATCAGGGGGCCACTTTGTTTAGAGCGGGTTTAAACAAGTCGCGATCCTTTGGAAGGGGAGGCCATAAACCGAAGCGAAAATAAAGGTGTTTACAGCGAGGGAGACCGAGGCGCGGGCAGGGGGCGGGGGGTCGTGGCTGGGCCTGTGCCCCGGGTAAGGGCCCACGGGCCTCCACCCTCACAGACTCAGCACAGATGGAGGGGAAGGAGCTGTGGGGGGGCGGGGGTGGTGAGCCCACATTCCAGCATGGGGAAGAGGGCAGGATGCCAGATCGTGGGACATCGAGAGATTCCTTTCCGGAGGAGGCCGGGGGATCTGGCAGCCAGCTTGTCCACTCCCCCAGAAATTCCTTTATAATGGACCTGGGAGAGGGCGGGGGGCGGGACGCTAATAAGGGGAGTCGAAAGCTGTTGTTTCCCAAAGACGTGCGTCTTGGGCCCAGCTCATCGGCCCGGAAAGGTGTAGGGAGGGAAGTGTCCCCGTCGGTCCCCCGAGGGGGTGTGCGGAGAAAGGCAGGCGCCTGGGGGGCTGAGGCAGGGGTGGCTGTGCCTGGACCGCGCAGGAGACCTCGGCCCTGTGTAGCACACAAGCGTGTCGTAGTCAGTCACTCGTTCAAAAAGGTGACGGCCGCCACCGAAGGCCAGGGAGCCAGAGGCAGGAGTCTCCTGGCGCAGGGGACAGTCCCCGAGCTAAAGCCGCCATCACAGACGCACACATAACCCCACCCCCCCTTTTTATTTTTTTAAAGATTCGGGCTCTCTAAGAGCACCAGGTTACGTGTCGCTGTTGGAGAACAGCCGTTCGGTGCCGGATGTCACACGGCGTAACTCGTCGTCTGGGCTCAGGAGGGAAGGCAGACGGACTCTTTTTGGCAAAAATCACACCCAGGTCACATTTGTACCAATAAAGCCAACGAGTCGGCCGAAGCCCACAGATGATGCCTCGGGTCCCTTCCCTCTTACGAAAAGCGTGCGGTGCTACGGTGCAACGTTTGTCGCCGTGGCCCGATGTGGTGGGTCCAGCCGGAGCTGTCCCCTCCCGTTCCGGACTTGGATCCGCCTGGCCCGTCCGAGGGATGAGCTTTACTCTTTGTCACCCAAATGCTCCCTTTGTTAGGAGACCAGGTAAGAAAATTGGCAGACGAGCCTGTTCTGCCTCTCGATTGCCTTTATTTTTTACAATCCGATCATCTCCTCAGAACTGTTTCCTTATTCGTAAAACTGGCTCATGGGTGATCCCTGAGTTCCCTTCTAGCCAACGACGAAGCCAAACAGGTAAGAGTCGGAGCAGCAGACGGGCCCGGTTGGCATAGAAACAGCGTTACGCGCATGTTGCACCCTCGGTGCGTTGGGTGGTTCACACCTGACCGTTTCTGCCTGGGGTCTTGGTGCAAGAGGCGTCGGCCTCTGAGTCACCTTCAGTGCTGGGTGCAAACTGTCCTACTCTGAATCTGAAGCTCAGATACCCGGGGCGGGGGGTTAGGGGGCCCCGATACGGCCCCTCCCTGGGCCGGGAGGTCTGAAGGGTAGCGACAGGCTTCTTCCCTGGTGGTGGCTGTCTTGCAGGATTCACTGAGAGGCGGTTCCCGCGGGCCACCCCGTCGCTGTGATGCAGAAGTGTTTGTCCATCATGAGGCTGAGTCCCTGGTGTTTCTGATGGAAGGTGAGGAAGGGGCCAGTCCTGGTGGGTGTCAAAGAGAGAGTGACCGACTGGGGGAGGATGCCACCGTCACAAGGACAAGATGAAGGCCAGCTCGCCAGCTCAGGAGGACGTCAGGGAATCTTGGGGCTCAGACCCCTCAATCCTGAGCATCCAGTGCTTCATGTGTGGAGAGAACACGATGCGGGGAGGGCCTGGGCTCAGAAACCAGACGCGTTTGTGTCCCGTCTCCTCGACTTAGTAACTGGACGCGTTACTTAACACCTCTACGCCCTCTGCTTCCCCCTCTGTGACCTGA
>NW_011888833.1:2613272-2619924 GCF_000151845.1 Pteropus vampyrus | reverse complement strand
GGCCCCTCCCTGGGCCGGGAGGTCTGAAGGGTAGCGACAGGCTTCTTCCCTGGTGGTGGCTGTCTTGCAGGATTCACTGAGAGGCGGTTCCCGCGGGCCACCCCGTCGCTGTGATGCAGAAGTGTTTGTCCATCATGAGGCTGAGTCCCTGGTGTTTCTGATGGAAGGTGAGGAAGGGGCCAGTCCTGGTGGGTGTCAGAGAGAGAGTGACCGACTGGGGGAGGATGCCACCGTCACAAGGACAAGATGAAGCCCAGCTCGCCAGCTCAGGAGGACGTCAGGGAATCTTGGGGCTCAGACCCCTCAGTCCTGAGCATCCAGTGCTTCGTGTGTGGAGAGAACACGACGGGGGGAGGGCCTGGGCTCAGAAACCAGACGCGTTTGTGTCCCGTCTCCTCGACTTAGTAACTGGACGCATTACTTAACACCTCTACGCCCTCTGCTTCTCCCTCTGTGACCTGAGGACAACAATACTTCCCCTGCCCCCAGGGTCCTGATGCGAGGGTCACATGAGATGAGGCAGAGAAAGCTCTTGGCATCATGGCTTCCCCCCGCCCCCACCGCCGCCCCTCCTTCCAGCGAAGCAAAGTTTAGTATCATTCCCCATAAATTCTGAAAGACAAAAATATCTGGCAATGGAAGAACAAGCACAATAGACGAGCTCTTCTTGTTTGTCTAGGGAGTATGTCTAGTTAGTTCCTTCATCGATGGCGTGCGAGCTCGCTGTCCCTAATGGAATGGCTTTGGGACTTTTGCTTGATTCATACAGTACCTGCCAGGTGCTAAGCCTGGAATACACCATGGAGATACAACACCCAACCGCAAGACGAGGGCAGAGGACTCCCAAGGCGCAAAGGATTTGGGGGGAGGGCCGTGGGAGACAGGGCTGAGGGTGGGGAAGGTGGGCACCCGGGTATAGGAATCTGGAGAAGCTGGTGCTTTCTTCAGAGAATACGTCTCTAAAATTTCAAGATGTGTCAACTGAGCATCTACGAAAGTCATCTAGAAACGATTCGTGGTAGATTCAACAGGAATTACTTCAGTAATAAGGTCTCTGGACAAACATTTATAGAGGGGCGTCTATTTGAAACACCACACAGATGTGGAGACACGATACAGAAAAATGAATAAGAAATGACCCCTTTCTCGGAGAAACTTGAGTTCCAATAGATGGATAGCAAATTGGCTATAATCACGGTAGCTGACATTACGCTAGCGGTAAAAAGTGGGATGTGAACGCACAGCTGGTCACTTACAACGCTCCTAGCTTCCGCTCCACGAAGTCACTGCGGAGGCCCCCCCCTTCTCCGCAGGCCAGTGTTGCCTCCCACGGAGCATCGGGACTGCAAAACTTGTCCTGCGTGGTCCCGGCAGCAGTGACACCTCTCTTGGGGAAGGATTTCGCACTGGTGCCTCTCCCAAACCCGAGGCATACTTAGAGAATTCGCCGGGGCAGTGGGTCCCGGATGAGCCGTTCGGGAAGGAACTTTAGCTATTCTGAGGGAGACTCAAGACCCACTCAAGACCTACCGCCTTTGGCACGATGATCGCTTTCCCCAGGCCGCCTGTGGGAGTGCCAGCCTGCGAGCCGAGCTCCTCAGGGGCAGTGGGGATGAGGAGTCGGTAGCTGGCAAGAGCATCTTTTATGAGATGGGCATGATCCTGTTTAAGTCTCACAGGGACCCGGTTTATGACGGTTAGGATGGGTGCCGTCCCTCTTACTGTCGGGGACGCTGGGGCTTGGAGAAAGTGCTCCCCGAGACCCGGTGAGTGAGGGGCGGGCCGGGGGTCGGGCTCTACCCCGCTGTACACCCCGTGCCCTGCACAGCAGCTGTGCCTCCGAAGCTGGCACTTCCTCTGACTCAGGGTATGTGCTCGGTGGGGTGCTAGGCTGGGGACCCAGAAAGCAGCCGGCCAGTGAGGGGGAAATTTCAGTCAAAGACTTGTCTATTCAGGTTTTGAGTCTCCTTTTATTCTGGCAGGTAATGTAAACTTAAGTTTTATATCAAAGCAACCATCAACACATGCTGGATGAAAATGCCACATGTACGTGGATGTTGAAAATAAGACACGGTCTTCAAAGACACGTTAAGTTCGCCCCTCCTGAGGCACCTTCGTGGCACCGTTTCTGGGCCTCTAAGCCAGTGCCGGCAGCCCAGCCTTTCCGTGTGCCCTGTGCGTCACAGGACACACACCAGCAGGGACCAGACACGGAAAGAGACTTTTCAGCAAGCGCCGAAGGATGTGATCAACGCTAGAAATCCAGGGAGTGAGAGACGCAGCAGAGTAGAGAAACCTTGAGGGCATCTTAAGAACGAGGGGGTTTGTGAGGCGGAGGGGAGGGAGGGTGGGCATCCCCGGCTGGAGGTGGCACTCTCCCTGTGCAGTGTGCTGCCGTGCGTGCGTGCGTGCGTGTGTGCGTGTGTGTGTGTGTGTGTGTGTGGCGACCTTATCAAGTCATTTTTGAATGGGAGAAAAGTCTGCTCTTTTTGCTTTGGACCCTCAGTGAAACTTACTTAGGGCAGACAGACAGGGAGAAGGAAAGGCAGAGAAAGAGAACAGAGAGCCCAGGCCCTCTGGTTTGTAAAAGAGGCTTCGCCCAGCCCCTCCTTGCCCGGGTCCAGGTGCCTGACGGAGGGAGGGGAAGGGGCTCGGGGCTGGTGCACCCCCTCTGCTGCTCGGAGCAGCTAACCATGAAGAGAAGCGAGGCAGGGCCAGAAGAAGACCCCAAACTCTGGCAGAGAGGGGAGAGGAGGGGCGGGGGGGAGGCCCAGCAGGGAGCAGAAGGAGAACGTGCGGTTTCTAGCAGATAAAACTGGGTTGGGGGCATCTCTTTATTCTTAAGGCAATTTTGACCTACTTTGCATGGTCCGCATTCAGCCCTGGTATCTCAGTAATGCAGCTCGTCGTGGCTGAGCTAAGATCGTTACCGAGTGTTTAAGATCCGATGTCTTCTGACCGGAAGATGCTAAGCGAGCTTCCCAGCCTTGACCCCTCTCAGTCCTTGGTCCCTCCTCCGTTCATTATGAATTCACACGTGTACGGGCCAGGCTCAGTGCTAGTCCCCAGAGCTCATCCTCAGAAGCCAAGGGGCCCCCAGTTCCACCCCAAGGGGGCGTACGCAGACCACCCTGCCGTCCTCTTTAAATGCCTTCTCCAGAGAGCTAGTCCTCCCTGTCTGCCTTGCTTGAGCTATTGAGAGCCTTGGTTAGGGGGGTAGACTGAGTCTCCACTGAGTAACTAGAATGTTCTTCACAGAGAGAGTAGCATAACAACCCCTTTCTACCATCTCTCATCAGCTCTTCTTCTCTGAGCACCCCCACTCCCCTCACCCCCAGGTTATTTTGAAGCAAATCCCAGTAGCTATCATTTGTAAACATTTTAACAAGTATTTCTAAATGATAAAGACTCTACAAAAACATAGCCACAATCATGTCGCACCTAAAACAATGAACAGGCGTGTCCTCAAAGTCAACGCTCACATTTCTGTGACTGCGTAGAAACGTTTGTATGCTTTGCTTGTTCGATGTGGGATCCGTATGAGGTCCTTGCATTGGGATGTGTTTCTGGAGTATCTTTTAATCTGTCGTTTTCTTCATTCCCAACCCGTCCCCCCAAATCCTTAGGAACCGAATCGTTTCTCCTTTAGAGTTTCCCGCAGGCTGAATTTTGCTGGTGAACTCTCGTGATGTCCTTAACGTATTTCATTTCCAGATCTAGAGGCCGGGTTCGGGGTGTGTGTGCGTGCGTGTGTGCGTGTGTGCAAGGCTCTTCAGGGGTGGTGTGTGTTTCCATTAGCAAGTAATGCCTGTTTTCTCTCTTCGTGCCGTGTTACTGACCCCTGGTGATCACGCTCTAGATTGCTTAGTTTATTCGGAGTTGCAGAAACAATGCTGTTCTAACGTTATCATTCCTCTTCATCCATTAGCTGGAGTTCTATGCCGTGAGACAACCCACAGCGGCTCTGATGACCCAGAGGTCCAAACCGCAGAGGAAATGCGGACGTGTGCTTGGTTCTCTCCTCTCGATTTACGAGTTCAAAAGTGAATAAAAGAGCTGGTTCCTTCACATCATCCAAAGGCGACGGAGGGAGAGTTATCGTTTGGGGGCTTCCTTGCTTCTTGGTTTGAGAAAATACGGCACATTCTCTGGCCGAACCTGCAGTGGGCCGTTTCTCCAAGGGTTCCATGATTGCCATTTGGGGGAAGGGTCATGCAGAGGTGACACTCTGAGTGCTGGGAGCGTCGTCACCACGTGCACATGATTTTCCGGGCCTTTCCCACGGATGGGGCCAGAAAATATGTGTTCTTTACCGAAGATGAAACGAATCGTCAGGCGACAGTCTGATTCTTCCACTTAAATGACAGGGGTTCTCCTTAACTCCGGCAAGCTCACATCTCCTTTCAACAACCGCGAAAAGTTCTCGAAGACACGGGCATCATCGCTTCTCGGATCTGTCTCGCGATACACGGATGCCAGTCTCAGAACAGCGGCATGGAGGCAGCCGCCCCCACGTGATCGCTGAAGGCTGGTCACGGTTCCCTTTCCAGTTCCTTTTGTCCTTCGAGAAGACTCCGCGGAGAACCTGCAAATTAGGGTGCTTTCGAGTCACTTGCAATAAAGAGCTCCTGCCTGTGGTCCCATTCGTTTCCGTTCCATTTCATTCTTAGAAATTGCTTTTTGATTTAATTTTGTTTTGTGTTTTTTTTTTCCAAATGGCATAAAATATTTACTCGCTCCAAAAGAAATGCTAGAGCTTCTCCACTTCCTCCTTCTGTCAGAAAGCTTTTTGAAAAATGATGGCTTATTCACTCATTTTAAATGCATATATATATATATATTTATATATATATATATGTCTATTTATAACAGCTGTATTGAGATATAATTTACACTCCATACAATTCGTCTTTTAAAAATGTACGTGTCTTCTTTTCCTCGATAAACGGCGGCACATAATAAACGCTTTTCTCTACCCTGCTTTTGGTGCTGATGCTATGCCCTAGAGACTCTACCGTGACAGGTGTATCAAGACTCCTTTTCGGAGTTTTGCTGTCACACATAGTGCATGTGTATTTTGTCACGCTCTGGCCAGTGGACTTTGGGACTATCCCCGCGTGGGAAAGAAGCGGCAGGGGTCAAGGGTAAACACACGGGTGCTTTTCCAGACATTCTCGGCTTCCCGTCTGGGGCGAATACTGAGAGGCTTGTCTGCGCGCAGCCTCTGCCGCTGCATGGGGCTGGACCAGCGCGTGTCTGCCAGCCTGCCGACCGCAGAGAAACCGGCTCAGCTTCCTTCTACCTTGGGTTTCTCGCCACACGCGTGACGTTGAGTTGAGGTCAAGGGCCCTTTGTGACCACGGAGGACCAGCCGTGTCCTAACTTCTCATCCTCTGTTGCAGAGGTTTGCTGGGCCTTTCAAACCCTCCGTGATACGAGACCACATGTTTTTTTCCTACTTGGCCTTTTGACTTTGTCGTAGAGCTCGATGCCATGTACAAAATATTGCGGTGCACATTCATCAATCCCTTCCTTATTCCGGTTTTGAAACAGGGCTTTCGCCATTTCTGGCTTATGGATTTATTTGAGCTGTCTTCTTTGCCGTCGACTGAGTTCTCACATGCAGTTGGGTCAATTTCTGGATTTTCTTTTCCGGTCTCTTGGTCCGCCTGTCTATTCTTGGGCCAAAGATACACTGCTCATTTTAGGATTTAGGAAGATGAATTTTTTAAAACTATCGTGTTTAAAAACTATCAGTTTGATGAACCCTGTCGTTTGCATAGTCTGAAGACTGGGAGATTGAGTTCTTTGCTCACCAGAAGGTGGCACTTTCCCAGTCCTTTTCGAAATTTAAGAGATTGCATGAGAAAAAAATACAGACGGAACTGGGGAGTTGGGGTGAGGGAGGAGGGAAACAAATAGATACCTTTAAATTCAACACTGGCTACATATATTATCTGTTACACATTAAAACTACTTTAAAAACCAGCTCTGCCTTGACCGAAGGTAAAGCTATAGCTATAGATATAGATAGATAAAGATATAGATGGATACAGAGAAAGAGAGAGAGATGTAGATGCTATAAGCCAGAAATCCAGCTCCTGAAATATCCTTCAGAGGAACGCATGCACGTGCCCACATGAACACACAACGCGCTAGCACACAACCCCCCAAAAATGGGCTAACAAGATTGTTCACAGCAGCCCAGTGCCGGGAACAAACAAACGTTCGTCAGCAGCTCCACGGATGAATATGGAGCCGAATATCGCTGGACGCGATGAACGCGCTGCCGTGACGAGTAAACTATGGCGACATCTAGCGATGTGGGTGGGTATTGCAGAAGCGCGGCGCCGGAGGAAGCGGGACCAGCTATGTCGCTCACGGAGGCACGGAAACCACAAATGCGTTAAGCTCTACAGGAGGCTGTAAGGGTTGGGACGGTCAGAGAAGGCAGGATAGTGGTTATCTCGCTGGGCAGTGGGCAACACCTGAGAAGCGACACACGGAAACATCTGGGGTTCTGGAAATGTTCCGTGTGTCAGTCTGGTTGCCGAGCGCACAGGTGTACAGCGTAAAATTATCTATTAAACTGGACATTCGTTTATATGTGCCTTCTCGGATGTTTTATATTTGTTGATTAAAAAGGTTAATT
>NW_011888833.1:2609454-2612297 GCF_000151845.1 Pteropus vampyrus | reverse complement strand
ATGTATCTTATGAATTCAATGAAAAATAACAGTAATAAATCCCTCGCACGTTAACATAAGGAACGTTTTTTTGATCAAAAAATAAATACGTTTCTGGAAACCACAGAACATTGGGTGGCGTTGCTCCCCATCTTTGTGAATCCCGTCAACACCTTGGTTTCTAATTTGCAAAGCTCTTTACCAGCCGGGCTCTGACGCCGGCTTCCGCCTGCTGCAGTCTGTTGGTCGGGCAGAAGCAGGGCAGGAAGGCCCGCCTCGGGCAGGTGTGCTTTTGGGGTGACCTGGAGGAAACGCCCTGCCACAGGCCCCACAGGGGTCCGCGGACCACACTCTGGGAACCACCCGCCTGGTGCCTTCCCTGGGAATTCGGTGATGTTCTTTCTTCCTCGAGGTTAAGGAAGACAAGCACACAGCGTCTGACTTCTTGTTCAGGTCTTTGTGGGACTTAGTAAACAGAAAATAGGATAATGGAGGAAAACACAGTCACCAGAAGGAGTTTTTTTGGGGGGCGGGGAGGTGATGCCCATTTTTCCCTTGAAAGAATCCTCTGAAGACGAGGCCCCGTGTTTGGTAGGACGGAACAGTGCTCCCCAACGAGCTCGAGCCCCCGAGGTTGCACAGGTGACCCAGCCCTGGGAAAACGGGGTGCCTGAAGCAGCTATGCAAAAGCAGCGTCCCTCTGAGCTTCCCTTTTAATGAAATTAGTCTTGCTTTGCCCCTCTTTATTTCGCTGTCCGCGGCCACCTCTTGGCTCTCACGGTAATGTGATTAGCTGGCCTGTGGCCCACACCGAGGCCACTGTCACAAAGATCTCTGCTTACTCGAGTGCACCTCCTTCCTGTGTTTATAGTCACGGGGCATTGTTATCACTTGGATCCCAGTAGCATGGGATATTTACGACACCCTCCCGCCTCCCCCACCCCCCATAAAAGCCGATTCAGGGAGACACTTAGGGAAGACATAGAAGACAGATGCGTTTCCTTCCCCAGATGCTGAGGGTTTCAATTGTTGTGCATCTGTAATGACTTTTTATGGCTCCTTGCAAATGTCTCTTTGGACTTTTAAAAAGGTGCCAATGTCAAATATAGGTGGTTCGTGCGAACGCTTTAGTAACCTCGCTGGACACTCCAGCCGGCTAGAAACCCTCTCTCAGAGCGTGTAGGATACGCATGCGTTCCCTTCCCATTTTGTGGACACAGCTGACATCTTCGTGTTTATGCGCGTGTGGACGAAAAGCCAAGGTGTCTTATTCGGACCAGAAATGTCTTTCGTGAACATCTGATGGTTCGATAATCGTTTTAAAGGCAACTGGTGTCATCGTGGCAAGAAGAAAGTGAAATTAACAGAGAAAGTGGGCCCGGCGTCTTGTCTTGGAACGCGAATCGATAAATCGGCTTCTCTCTGAAGGACAAGTTTGATTTTAGGGACCTCGATGGTGTCGGGGAAGCCGAGCAGAAGGAGCAGGGATGGGAGCTTTCCCACCCAAAGTGCTACATTTCTGCAACTTTCTGCTGTGCTGCTCCGACTTTAAAGATGGTCTGCTTGATTTGGTCCCAGCACGCAGGGGCCAGCGACGATGGCAGAGGAAGGTCCCCTGTCATTTCTCCTCCGGGCCTGGGCTGAGCGACAGACCCATGATCGATGGGTTAGAAAAATGGCAGGAGGAAGCGTAGGCCATGAGCGGATGCTTCCCAAGCACAGACGTCATCATGCCACCTACAAGGCCTGGTTCAAATATCATCTCGTCTGTGAAACGTCCAGGACCCCCACCCCCCCACTCCATCCCCGCATCTAAAAACGCTCACCTCGGTGGGACGTGCTCGGTGGCATGCTGGTCGATGTTCGACAACCAGCTCTTGAGGACGCGCCCCGACAGGTCGTGTTTGTGGGGTAAATGCTCCCACCCCGGCTGAGCTCGAGCCGCCACCGTGAGGTCGCTGACCCTGGAGATGGGACGAGACCAGCCTGCTGGGCTCCTGCCCACCGGCGCCAGCCCCCGCACCCTCTCCCGCCCCTTCCTGCTTACATCCTGAGTTAGAGGCCCCTGCGCGCGTGTCACCAGGGAGACTCTGAGGGTGTGAAGGCGAAGAGAGTGACCCGGAGGTTTTCGCGTCGTCTACGGCGTCCCACAGCAGAAAGGCCCCCATAAATCTCCCCAAATTGCATCGCTGTTACTGTTGTTATGTAGTTAATATTTATTGAGTTTAAACGTGTTCTAAGAGCTTCGCTTATATTATCTCATTTGCCGATGATTAATATAAGACTGTATCAGAGACTACAGAAAAGGGTCTGCCGATCCCTCCGAGAATTAAGAATGATGAATACTACCGGACTGCACACTTAGAAACTGTTAAGATGATGAATTTTATGTTGTGCATTGGTTTTTTTTTGTTTTTTTTTTGTTTTAACCGTGATTTAAAAAGAGTAGAATTGCCATATGATCCAGCGATTCTATTTTGGGTAAAAACAAAAGAAGACTGGGATGCAAGAACTTGCACACGGATTTGCACACCCATGTTCACTATTCACAGTAGCCAAGAGGTGGACGCAACCCAAGCGGCCATTGACCGATGAACGGACAGACAAAATGTGGTCTGTATGCAACAAGACATTTGTGAGTCAGCCTGAGGAAGAGAATTTTGGCTCATGCTGTGACATGGACGCATCTTGAGGACACCGTGCCACGTGAAACCAGCCGGTGGCAACAGAACCGATAGTGTGTGGTCCCGCCTATATGAGGTAGCCAAAGTGGTCGAGTCCACAAAGACAGACAGGGGAATGGGACTTGCCGGGAGCTGAGCGGGGCAGGGAATGGTGGTCAGTGTTTCATGGATACACGGTTT
>NW_011888833.1:2605375-2608364 GCF_000151845.1 Pteropus vampyrus | reverse complement strand
TGTAGGATACGCATGCGTTCCCTTCCCATTTTGTGGACACAGCTGACATCTTCGTGTTTATGCGCGTGTGGACGAAAAGCCAAGGTGTCTTATTCGGACCAGAAATGTCTTTCGTGAACATCTGATGGTTCGATAATCGTTTTAAAGGCAACTGGTGTCATCGTGGCAAGAAGAAAGTGAAATTAACAGAGAAAGTGGGCCCGGTGTCTTGTCTTGGAACGCGAATCGATAAATCGGCTTCTCTCTGAAGGACAAGTTTGATTTTAGGGACCTCGATGGTGTCGGGGAAGCCGAGCAGAAGGTGCAGGGATGGGAGCTTTCCCACCCAAAGTGCTACATTTCTGCAACTTTCTGCTGTGCTGCTCCGACTTTAAAGATGGTCTGCTTGATTTGGTCCCAGCACGCAGGGGCCAGCGACGATGGCAGAGGAAGGTCCCCTGTCATTTCTCCTCCGGGCCTGGGCTGAGCGACAGACCCATGATCGATGGGTTAGAAAAATGGCAGGAGGAAGCGTAGGCCATGAGCGGATGCTTCCCAAGCACAGACGTCATCATGCCACCTACAAGGCCTGGTTCAAATATCATCTCGTCTGTGAAACGTCCAGGACCCCCACCCCCCCACTCCATCCCCGCATCTAAAAACGCTCACCTCGGTGGGACGTGCTCGGTGGCATGCTGGTCGATGTTCGACAACCAGCTCTTGAGGACGCGCCCCGACAGGTCGTGTTTGTGGGGTAAATGCTCCCACCCCGGCTGAGCTCGAGCCGCCACCGTGAGGTCGCTGACCCTGGAGATGGGACGAGACCAGCCTGCTGGGCTCCTGCCCACCGGCGCCAGCCCCCGCACCCTCTCCCGCCCCTTCCTGCTTACATCCTGAGTTAGAGGCCCCTGCGCGCGTGTCACCAGGGAGACTCTGAGGGTGTGAAGGCGAAGAGAGTGACCCGGAGGTTTTCGCGTCGTCTACGGCGTCCCACAGCAGAAAGGCCCCCATAAATCTCCCCAAATTGCATCGCTGTTACTGTTGTTATGTAGTTAATATTTATTGAGTTTAAACGTGTTCTAAGAGCTTCGCTTATATTATCTCATTTGCCGATGATTAATATAAGACTGTATCAGAGACTACAGAAAAGGGTCTGCCGATCCCTCCGAGAATTAAGAATGATGAATACTACCGGACTGCACACTTAGAAACTGTTAAGATGATGAATTTTATGTTGTGCATTGGTTTTTTTTTGTTTTTTTTTTGTTTTAACCGTGATTTAAAAAGAGTAGAATTGCCATATGATCCAGCGATTCTATTTTGGGTAAAAACAAAAGAAGACTGGGATTCAGGAACTTACACACGGATTTGCACACCCATGTTCACTATTCACAGTAGCCAAGAGGTGGACGCAACCCAAGCGGCCATTGACCGATGAACGGACAGAGAAAATGTGGTCTGTATGCAACAAGACATTTGTGAGTCAGCCTGAGGAAGAGAATTTTGGCTCATGCTGTGACATGGACGCATCTTGAGGACACCGTGCCACGTGAAACCAGCCGGTGGCAACAGAACAGATAGTGTGTGGTCCCGCCTATATGAGGTAGCCAAAGTGGTCGAGTCCACAAAGACAGACAGGGGAATGGGACTTGCCGGGAGCTGAGCGGGGCAGGGAATGGTGGTCAGTGTTTCATGGATACACGGTTTTAGTTTTGCAAGACAGAAAGAGTCCTGTGCAAGCTAAAGCTCTTAGCAATGTCCTGTAAAAGTTGTAGAAATTCCCAGTCTCCATGAACTATTTTCTCTTGTGCTTTTATTTACCTAGTCTGTCTTTGCTATAAAACTTCATCGTTTCTTCATAAATTAAGTAGAATTTTATTTCAACCGCTTTAGCCCTTGGTCTGTAAGAATTTGAGCATCTGTTCAGAGGGCTGTTTTCTTCTTTGGGTTGACGGTTATTCGGTCAGTAGCTTCTGGTGGAAAGAACGAAGTCCTAGGATGCACGGCTAGTGTCCTCAAGGTGCCAATGACCGCCTTTGACCCAGCTCTGCGTCTCCTCCTGCTTATCCACCAGCTTCAGGAGGGAACTTGGACTTCTGGAGTTTAAAAGACAAATATACTGACCGCGAGCCAACACTAGACACCTGCTTAAGCTCATAAAAGAGTCTTTGGTTCAAATAGCCAGTTTTATGTTCTCGGCCAGGCAAAGAGCTAGATTTACAAGAAAAACGGGGACATTTAAATATCATCAGTTAAGCCCAACAAGAAAAGCATCCTCCTTCGAAAACTGAAGTGACCTTTTCGCTAAAGCAGGTATGTCACAAGGAAAAGGATCTATCAGCATGAAAGTCGTTCGGCCCATGGGTGACAATGCTGTTTCAGCCAGCGTCACACGCATTCTTCCTTCTCCAGGTCCCTCTTGGGAGGGAACCAGACTAGTGTGTTTCAAGATCGCCATCTCCCCCTGACTAAAAGATAGGAAGTTACAGGACTATTTTTTTTCCAGGCTTTTTCGATCGAGAAAAATGTACCTTATTTTTTTTTTCTTGTTCAACCTATTACTACACATCTACCACGAATAGAAGATGCCGATTCAAAAATGTTTTTCCTACCGTATCTCTCAAAAAGCGAGTGCTTGCAATTTGGTCATCTGCTTGCTTGCTTCTGAACGCTGTTTATACCAAGAAGGTCCCAGGGACCTTCTGAGAGGAGCTGGGGACTCCATGATGCTTCTTTCCTGGATGACACAAGACGGGAGCAGATGCCGGAGTGGGTCTAGCAGGTGGAGAAGCGCAAGGAGCCAGTGGCCACTCACCGGCAGGACCCCCGTTCACTCCAACAGCAAAACGGCAGTGGGGGATGGAGAAAATGTTTTTGCAGGGGTATGTTTTGAAGCGAAAAGACCCTTCTTCAAAGACGTTAAGATCTGTTGTCACTAAGAATTGGGTGCTATGAAACATAAAACTTAAAAAAGTCCACCCAATCAATCATAGGACTAACGCAGTTAAGT
>NW_011888833.1:2593058-2604160 GCF_000151845.1 Pteropus vampyrus | reverse complement strand
AGTGCATTGTGTGGACAGCTGCTCAACGAAACCCGTATCCTTCCAGTGTCTGAAATGGCATCCGATTTAGTAACGAAGTCACACGCGTCATTGAAAAACGACTGAAGCGTGAACATGATCTTTGCTGTTTTTACTCTCTTGTCTGACTCTCAAACAAAAACGTCAATGAATGTTTCGGTTAGAACTGGGTCGGGTCATCATAAGTGGATACTTATAGTTCCGCGAGGATCGATTGGCTACATAAAATTCACAGCCGAGGTATCTTTTTATTTGTAAACTGTGTGTCATACATCTACCTCAGGAAAAGTTAGGCCAAACCTAGTTATTAAATGTAGAACGCGCACATACACGCACGTTTTTACCCTGGGAGCTGGCTGCTGCGTATCTGCCAGCATAACGCTCCGTGCACTGGTTCGACGTGACTCAAGTCTTCGAGGATGGTGGCTTGCAAAAGTTTCTTGACGGCGGCCGCTTTGACAAGCTGAAAACCTCCCGCCCTGCCTGTTTCGATCACTTTCCATGCGGCATAGAACAAGAGCTCAAGTACACTGGGCGGAGTCGTGATGTTTTTGATGTAGCGACCGGTTGCGGGGTCCCCGTTGAACCTCCGTGCGTTGGCGTGTTAACGCGTGATTATCGGGAAGTATAGGCAGATGCTGAGACACACCGCTGCGCACTGTGGAGCCGATTCAACGACCCACAGCGAACTACGCTGACAATGAAGCAGCGAAACCAACAGAAACTTATAACTTAAAGGCAAGGGAAGCAGCGTGAGCGACCCAGTGCGGGTGGGCTGTGCGTCCAGGTGAGCCCGTGCGTCACAGGCTCTAGGGAGTCCTGTGGCATCCCAGACGTCTCATGGGTTGACGCTCTCTCCACGCCGTGTGACTCAGACCTCGGAGTCTCCGTGTCAGGTCCTTGCTGGTAGTTAGGACAATAAGAGTGGCACCTTTGCGGTAGCACAAATCCTTCCGGTCATCGGTCAGTTAGTTGGTGCCGGGGCCGAGTCAATCCTAGAGTTTCTGCAGCTGATGGGCTGGTCCTTACAGAGGCCCAGCTCTGTCCCAGGCCCGAGAACACTTGGCAGACAGCCCTCTGTCACCCACGTGAGGCCCAGTGGCGCTTATCTCTGCCAGTGGGGTCCTGGGTCTGCTCCGTGTGTGCTTTCAAGAGCTTATCTCACTGTTTATTTGTTTGTCCTGATCGAAACAGCATCGGCCTGGTGACAGACCAGGACCGGAACTGCCCCAGCAGCCAGCCGGACCTTCTCGGCCACGGCTTAGAGTCGATGTGGGGGTTAAAGGTTACACTTTTTGAGAGAGGCAGTAAAACATCAATGCTGGGTAAAGTCCCTTCTCTCTCGCCCCATAAGGCAGCTGGGCGCTCCTGTTTGCTCTACGGAGTGAGCTGTATTTGCTAAGGGTAATTTGAAATCAGCAGCACAGACGGCCTCCTGGTCTCTCTCCTGCCTCCGGGCTGCTGTGTTCGGGTGAGCGTTGCGAGGTGTTACCGGGCAGGCGGAAACAGCCCCGTCCCGGCCAAGACCCGTGGGACAAACGTTGACTGTTTTGTCAGAATCACTGGATCGGAGACTGGAGTACCTCAGATAGGGGAGCCGCCCGGATTCCCAGAGCTGCGAGCGTGCTGCCTGACGCTTGCACGCCAGTGTGCGACGAGGCACACGCAGCGGGGGAGTCTGATGACTTTCGTCACTGAAGACTGATTGTCTTTTTTTTTTTTTTTTTAGGCGAGGCAACTCTTGGTGGTTGACCTCACAGATTGCAAGGACCTTGTCAGCTTACAATCCCTTATTTTTTTATGCCTACAGCACCTGGTCTTCCTAGGTGGTCTCCCATCCAAGTACTAACCAGGCCCGACCCCGCTTAGCTTCCGAGATCAGACGGGATCGGGCGTGTTCCTTCCCATCTCTGGCCCCCAGACTCCTGGGCGACCGTGGACCACGCTGGGACGTAATGTGTTTCTTGGTTCACCGTCTGTCTCCCCAGGGCTTAGAGCAAGGCCTGGGCCCGAGCAGGCACCTAGTGTTCGCTAGATGAACAGATGAATGCTAGGGCCTGTTCCACACTTGTGGTGGTCGTGGCGCGTGCCATCTCCCTGGAGGGACGTGGGTGTCATGTGGCACGTGGGGAACAATGAGATGACAGAAGCTGAGCCACGGGCGAGACCAGCACGTCGTGGCAGGAAGTCAGCGGGCTCAGAGTCCCCCGTGGGGCCAAGAGCTGAGGTCGAGCGGGCACCTGCGTGTCCGCCGGGCAAAGGTCAGGTTGGCATGAGGTGGGGTGGACGAGTGTGGAGAAGCAGGAAACACACTATAGCTTGTCCATGGGGAAGACCGAGTGTTTCTGTCTTGGCCGATGTGAAAAGCATGGCCCAAGCCATTTGCAACAGGTTCTCCCCCGCTGTGGGTTAGGGGTGGTCCTTGGGGCCTGAACACCTCGGGCTGTGCTGAGCTGCACACGGCCTGCTGTTCATGGTCTTGACATTGACTTTGCTAAACACGGGCCGGAGGCCTTCCCGACACAGGGCAGACGACAGGGAAGTGGCCCAGATCCGAGGCAGCCTCTGCAGCATCCTCGCCCTTCCCGGCACAGTGAGAAAAACCCTCAGCGGCCATCACATTAAAAAGAAAAAAAAAAAGTCTCCCTTAACAGATGTCCAGGACGGGAGCGTCCCCCGAGCTCAGGTGGGAGGTGACTTGCTTCCCCCAGGTCTGAGGTTAGTATACAGGCCTAGACTTGATGAAGTTCGTCGTCACCGTCCAGGCTGCTTAGCACAGTCCTGTAGCCTCAGGTGATGCTGGTGCCTGGACCAGCAGGCACTCAGGCAGCGGCTTCTTTGCAGTCCTCACTGGGAGGCTGGCCCCTGTGCCTGGGGAGCGGGCGTCCGTTCAGGGCGGTCTCACGGACTGTGGCGTGTGCGGCTACCGTGTGCAATGTCAGGAAGTCTCGCACGATGTGACTGATGCTTCCAGGAGAGGCGCATGAAGCCTTCGAGTGCAAGTGGAGACGCCAGGCCCGTATCGTCTCTGATGAACGAGGGTTACCCTCACAGCATTTGGTGGCACCAAAGAGCCACCTAACCGATTCCTTCTCCTCGTCTAACAATGCAAAATTCCGAACCGCGTAATCGAGGCAAATAATAATAAATCTTTCGGGATTGTGATTCCCCAGTTGGGTTGTTTACTTTAATCAATTCGCCAGCGAACGATCAAATCTGGATTTGATTACGTGCCTATAAAGATAACCAAAAGCCAACATAAGTAACCCCCCCCCCCATCAAACTCGACTCAGACAATAGCTGGCATTAACAACACGCCAATTACATTTTTATCAGGTAGTTAAGTTAATTACCTGTGGTAAATGTGTTCGTAGGACGAGAGGAGATGGCTGTCAACGTTTGCTGACCACTTTAAAGCTCTGCCTGAGGTGTGGGAGGCATCGAGGCAGGACTGTGGCTCGCAGATGTGTTTACACCTGCTCCCGCCACGTAAAAAAGCCAATGGAGCTTTGAGGCTGAAGCCTGTGTGTCTTCCTTCCACCACAAGATGGCTCTGTATGGTTTCTTTTCAGAAGTGACACGGCTCCTGGGCAAATTCGTGTTTGGGACACAGCACGCGCCCCCCGGCGAGGCGTCGTCAGAGCTGGCAGTCAGTCGGCTTGGAGCAGATTCCCGGCCTGAACTGCTCCCCCGCATGCAACGGTGGCGAATCTTTGCGTCATTTTTAAGATATGACTTATTGCCTCGGCCTATCTGTATTGATAACCCCTTTCCCAACCCACCCCCCTGCAAACCGGTGTAATTCGAAACTTGCTTCTGGTCACCAACAGGTCCATGGCCTTCCCCTGCCCTGCTGGGCAGTACCAAGTGCCATCGGGCCTCGCTTCAAGGAGACCTGTAGATTTATCTCATTATCTCCAAAGCGTTTTATCTTTTTCTGCCAGTCTAAAAGCCCCCGAGAATGATTTCACCGCCTTGGGCCGTTCTGAGTGCTCACCACGTATTAACTTATTTAATTCTCTCTGGGGCTTCTTAACTCTGATGAATCACTCGTTACCCGAATTCCTGCTTTCCGGCACCCCCCCATTTTGTCGAGACAATTTTGCCTCCTGTTCTTTCGTCGTTCTGGGATAATATGCTTTTTCTGGAAACCATCCTTTCTGTCATTTATTTTCGGAGTTTCAGAAGAAAGCAGGTCAAGTGCTCACGCTCAAGCCACCTATTTACTAGGGAGCCCGGAGGGAGCCCTCTGCGTGTGGCATCTCGTATAGTCATCGCCCATGACAAGCCTGGACCGTGTCCTCATTTGTCAGGCGAGGAAACTGAGGTACAGGAGACTTGACCCGCTCGCCCCGGTCCACACGGCTGGGAGGTGGAGGGGAACAGGAACCCGGTTCCAGATCCCTCTGTCACCACGGGGTCCCTTCGCACCTCTCTCGTTGCCTGGACCCGTGACTTCTTCCTTCTGGGTTTATGTTTTTTTCTCGCTGGCCACTCTTTAGCTCCCTGAGAAAGAGGTCACGGGAAGTAAAAATGTGGGGGACTCTAAACACCTAAAAATGTCTTTTGTCTACCCTCCCACGGAATCGTTTGGCTGAGCGCAGAATTCTAAGTTCGAAATTTCTTTTTCTCAGGATTTCGACCCCGGGGGTGTCAAAGAGAAAAAATAAAAAGTTTGCAAGAAGGAAAGAGACGTCGGTTTGCCACGTGGACCGGCTGTCATCGTGTTAGTAAAAATGCGGAAGACTGGCCTAACTGAATTCCGACATGATCCCAGACGAGAAGGAAGGATGGAAAGCAAAGCCTCCAAAGCCAGACTGCCCGGGGCGACTCTGCGTCCCCTGCCCTGCGGGTTAACCGTGCGATGGGGTCCCGTGCGTAACCACCCCGACTCGATTTCCTGATCTGTAAAATGGGGATTGAGACAGAATATGGGGCTTGGGGGGGGGGCGGTTATTCAATAAATTAATACATGTGAAAGGCTCTAAGCAATGCCTGCCATGTAGTGAGTTCTGTATCAGAGGAAACTAGTATTGTTATTTTAGAACCATTTAGGAGGCTGGAATGAGAAGTATGTGTGTGTGTGTGTGTGTGTGTGTGTGTGTGTGTTTGTGTGTGTGTGTGTCTTAATCTTTCTATTCTCTCAGGGAAAAGCAATAGAAAATGCCTAAAATGGAAGAATCAAGAAGCAGGACTTTAAGAGGTGTAAAGAAACATACCCCCCAAATAAAAGACAAAGTGAGCGCAAAACGGTTACTTCTGGAGAACAAGGAATTGAGGGTGGGGGCGGGGGATGCAGAGGTGTGTTGTTTTCCACAACGGGCCTTACGGAAAGGTGACAGTTGGTGGCCCAGAAGTAGACCCTGAGATGAGGAGTCGTGTGCGGGATTGATCAAGCACTCCCAAAAGAAAAAGTTGGGCTGAGGAGAAAGCCGGCCACCGCGGGGTAAGCAGCCCAGCTCAGCCTGACCCCACCACAGGCCAGGTCACCCAGCTGCTTCTCCCGCACCCACGTCCCCACGGCTAAGGGTCAGATGCTCTCCACCCACAGGTGGAGGAGGCTCTGCAGCCCCCAGGCGTGCCTCTGGGGACAGTCCTGGGTGCTGGCGCCCAGAAGGCTGGTGATAGGCCTCAGAAATGTGAAGGAATCTGGGTGGTGGCCTTTGAAGAGCTCAAAGTCCTAAAAATATAGTTTGAAACTCTCCAGTTGTTATCTCCAGCCAGACTCTCCCAGACAAGTAATAAACCCGACTCCTCCCACGGCAGGGGACTGTGGCTGGAGGCAGCTGATGTTCTTCCTCAGAATGTTTGGGGGGGTTTTGCAGGTGGTCAAATACCTCCCTGCCTACTTTCCAGCAGAAAGCAGAGAAACCAGTGTGGGCGGGGAATCTTAGTGGACTCTGCATTCCCTCCCTTAGAAAGCCACTCCCTCTGCACGGGTGGCCTGCTGCTCCAAAAATTTATCCTGGTTAATCGTCACCGCCTCCTCCACACACTCCGAGTAAAGACGATAGTGCCAAAGTAAAGTTTAGCACAGTTATAATATTAAAACGGTACCTTTTTTTTTTTTTTTTTTTTTTGTTTTTAAATACAACCAGCAACAAAGGATTCTTTGTTGCTCAAAATAACTCGGAGAAAGAAAAATCCATCCTTCAGTTTTCTGCAGAGGACACCGCCCTGCCTTTCTCTCACATTTGCAGACTTGCATGGATTGATAAATAAATCTTGGTAAAAACTTCGTATGTCACGATGTGATTAAAACGCATAAGGTCTTTCTTCACCTATCAACAGGGGGTGATCTCATACTAAAGTTTTTAATACTTTTTACCACTAAAACGGCACTGGCCCAGGTGCCCCGGTTGTCAGCTGGAGGCTCTGTGATACACGGCCCCGAGGGCGTGGGGCTGGCACAGCACCTCACACAGTGCGCCCCAATAAACATCTGAAAGAGCCAGCTTGAAGCTACTGCATGGACGTTCACTCCCTTTACACTGATAGAATAAACATGTCCGTCTCTCTGTGGCCCTCCCCGAGAGCATGATCAATGGCAGGTCTCTGTGGGAGGGATATAAGTAAGCCACCTGTTTATGGACCAGAGTTATTGTCACGCACCATCCCGCAGGAGAACATGCTCCTTCCTAGAGGACACAGCTGCCTCTCCTGGGCCAGCCACTCTTTGGGAAGCTGGGGGACACCATCTGGCTGGACTCAAGCCTTGCTGGAAACAGTTGCTAACTCCAGGACTTAAAATCGTGACAACTAAAGACAACCAAAAGACCTAAAATTTCAAACCAAGTTGCTGGCTCCATTTACTCTCAGCCGCCCTAAGCATGACTTTTGAAAAATCTTTTTCCACTCACCCTCTGGAGAGGGAATTCTTAACCTGGGGTCCTAACTCGATGAAGTTGTGTGCAACATTTTGTGCCCAGGTGTGTGTGGGTATTTCCTGGGGATGGGACCCGGGGATGACCTCCCAGCTATAGTGACGGGCAGTTGAGGTGACAAAAGGAAGCTTGATGTGGCCTGGAGTATTTCTTTATACTACGTTTGGTAGAGGATGTGCCCATATAAACCAGTTTCTTTAACCTATCTCTGACGGCCTCCGAAACCTCACTTTCTAAGGAGATTTAATAAGTATTTTTTGAATGAATAGATGTTGCAAAGAACATTTAAGAGACTGACACGCCTCTGCTCTGTGCGGTGAGGTAAACACACAAATGGTTCTCTAGCCTCAGAAACGGTATAGGTTTCACTCTAAAATGTAGTCGATAAATAGGACACCTCCGCTTATCAGTGAAGGGACCCCTCAAGAGGACTGCATGGAACCACAGCTGGGGGGGCGGGGAGGAGTCATCAAAGGTGGTGAGCCTCAGGGGTGAACGCGCGGGTGTGTGGCTCTTAGACAGTCAGCTGACGCCAAACGCCCTGCCAGGCATGTGGGGCTTCCTTACCTGTGACTAGGGATAACAACATCTTAATGAGATGACATTATTAAAGTACTTAGGATAGAAATTGGCCAACGACTGACCTAAAATAACTGAGAAGGGGAGGAAGGGGGGTATTTCAAAGCCAGTTGATAGAACACAGGAAACGTGAAGCATGAGAGAACATTTTTAAAAATCGTAGGCATGCTGGAAAGCAATAATGACTATTTTTGTTAAAGATAAAAATTAATGTTTTATATGAAGTGTTGTTGGGACCAAGGGAAACGCCATAAAAGTTTCCACTGTTATTTCTGGTGCTTCGTACTGATTCAGTCAATTTGAGCTTATTGGCTCTGCCACGTGCAGGCCCTGTGCTGGGTGCTGGGGTACCGTGGTGGCCAGGGACATGGAGCCTGCCATCCGGAGCCTGCAAAGAGCTTCTGGGAACCACGAGTCAGACAACTTCTGCGGGCCGTGGGGCGGGCGGTCGGGCCAGCTGGAGCTGATCTGGCAAGCTCTTTGGTGGAATCAACTCCTAAGCTGTCACCTGACGAGGGGACATTTGCTCGTTGCAAGGGACAGCAGGGAGGAAGAGGGAGAGAGGGATACAAGTCAGGTGAAGAGGGTCTGTAGGGTCACAAGCGGCGAAGGGCAGCCAAGGGCGCTGGGACAGAGAGGAAGCGAGCAAAGGGGAGAAGGTGCTGCGTCTGCGAGGCCTCGCAGGGGCTTCGTCCTGAAGCTATGGGTCACCCCTGAAGTCCCTTAGCCATGGCGTGGAGGCAGGATCAGAGAGGGCGCCTGCGGCTGCAGGACACACCTGGAAATCAGGTGAGAGGATGGTGGACTGGGCCAAAACGGCGGCGGTGCGGTCCAAGAGGGAGGGGTGGATCTGCTCCTAAGGTGAACCAAGAAGCCACGCACGGAGGGGGCGAGGTCCTCCTAAAGATGCCCGCTCGCCTCTGCGCGGGCGTCGCTGGTGGCCGGGTGGAAAACACTGGCCGAGGAGGTCAGCAAACGCAGAAGGGGCGCGTGGGCTGCGGCTGGGAAGGGCACGTCCCGGGCCTGAGCCGCGGGGAACCAGAGGGCAGGGGGCCTGCTCGCCAGGCGGAACGAAGCTGGCCACTGCAGACTGAAACGGGCTTGAAGCGGTGGCCGTGGTGACACCCAGGCCGGCGGGGCCGTTACCGCGGCGGGAAGGGGCAGCAGGCAGATGGAAGCCGGGCTGCAGCGGCTCGGGGAGCGGACCACCCAGCAGGGCCAGTGGCGGGTCCAGGCGCTGGCCGGCGGATGGGTGCGCAGGTCCACGTGGGGGACATTCAAAGGGCGCGTGCTGAGAGGGGGTGATAAAGCTGCAAAGGCACAGGTGACCGCCTGCGGCCCTCTCCCGACTGGGCATCTAGACGATCGGTGACTCTTCACACGGCGAGGGGCCGACCCACTGATGAAGAAACCGAGGCACAGAGAGGCTACCGCGCCGAGTTCTTCCATGACGCCCACGGCCACCCCGCGAGGGGCGGGGTCTCCTCTGCTTGGCGGGGCCGCGAAGCCGCTTGGGGAGACTGTCCCACAGTCGTCCCCAGGTAGTTAGTGGCGACTGGGGCCCGATGTCTTTCTATCGCACGTCTATCAAAGAGCACGTGGCTCTCTGCTCCTTTAAGTTGCACGTGTGTTTCGTGGGCCACGTCCTGGCTCCTTGCCGAGCTGCAGGACCATGGCCTTAGCCAACTCCCTTGGCCGTGCTGGACCCGCCCGGGAGAAGGGAACACTGGGAGACGAGAGCGAAACGGGCTTGGAGGGACCACGCGTCGAAGGTCTCCCGGGGCATCCATGATCGAGGCATCCACGTCCACTTACATCGTGACTGTGCTCGTTCCGGTTACGCTGTGGATCTGACGTGTGGTTAGAAAGAAGCCGGTAGAATGGCCGGGCGCTTCGTCAGCATCCCCGCTCCTGGCAGATGCTCGTTCCTTCGTGTGAGTCCCGGACCTCCAGGTCTGGAGTTCCTTTGTGTCATGGAAGACTGACTCCGAGCGTTGGTCATGCTGCCCAAGTCACTCCCAATCTTAGTGACTGAAACCCACACACGTTCACTATCTTACACTTTCAGTGGGTCGGGTACCTGGGTTCAGCTTAACTGGGTTCTCCCCTTCCGGTCTCTCCCAGTCTGCAGTGAAGGAGGTGGCCGGGGCTGGGGTCCCGTCTGAAGGTCTCACTGAAGAAGAGTCTGCTTCTAAGCCACATGGTCGTTGGCAGGATTCAGTTTCTTTCAGGTGGCTGTTGACCAGAGGACACCCTCAGCTCTTTGGCCTGTGGGCTTTTCCAACACGGTGGCTCATTTCACCCATGTGTACAAGCCAAGAAGGTAACGAAGGAGAGTCTGCGGGGAAGACAGGTGTCCCAATACTTTGTAACCTAGTTGCATCCAATCAGCTTTGCTTTATTCTGTTAGTCGGAAGCACTTCACAGGTCCAGGCCACACCGGAGGAGACGGGTAATGACCCACTGATGTGAATCCCAGGAAGCGGTGATTATCGGGGGCTGTCGTAATACTCCGCCCACCACAACTCTAATTTAAGAACGGAAGGCGTAAGTCAGCAAGAGGAGAAAAAAGATAAAGACTCCTGTTTTAAAATTACCTCCCACGTGCTGAGCCCTGTGCCACGCACCTCGCAAGAATTAATTGTCTCATGTAATTCTCACAACGACCCTGTGGCACAGGCATTAACCCCACTGTACAGACAGCAGTAAGTTCAGAGGGATTAAACCACTATCTCTGGGTCAAATAGTGAATGGCAGAGCAGGGATCCAGCGCGGGTCGGCCAGACTGCGGAGCTCACGTTTCCACTCAGCGCTGTCACCCAGTGTGGCCTTTTCACCCGTGTGCTCCAAGGTCTCCTACCCGCCTCCTTTTCCTCTGGTCCCACGATCACACGCATTGAGCCCCAAAAGTCCCATTCTGCTGACGATAATGGCCTCTCCGTGTGCCTCCTGACTCCAGAATTCTCCCTTCTAATCCTACTGCATACACTTTAGTTTTCTTTAGTCCCATATTTGTTGGGGTTAGAAAGTCTTAGGTTTGTTGGCGTAACTGGGGGGGAGAACGGGCGAGATCTGAAGCCATTCGGGGGCGGATGGCCTCACATGGTTGGGGAGTTGACTGATTTGATCCCTGAACACCCCTTTTCTGAAGGGACCACAGCCGACCAGGAAGCCGAAGGATCAGGGCCTTCCTGGGGCGTACCTGGAGATGGGAAGGTAAAACCAACGAGCCCTTTATTTAATGCAGGGGGTGGGAGAAGGGGAGGAGCCATGGGTTCAGTCAGCTGGGTGGACGGTGAACCCGCTCGTTGGGAAAAGAAGATGCTGGGGCCAGATGGAGGGGACCAGGAGAGCACTTTGGAATATGCCGAGTTGGAGGGTCGGTGGGTATCAGATGATTCTAAGCAACTACTGTTCATTTTGCTGGGTCTGATAATCGAATTGAAGATTGTATAGCATATAACATTATATGTGTATATGACATACGAATCCGTTAGAACTAATTATCCACATGAGACAAGACGGCACAACGAGATGCTGTAGGAGATGCTTTAAAATACTCTAGCAAGAAAAAGGGCGGGGGAGGGAGGGAACGGAGGCCGTTGGATGAAGAGACGCGAC
>NW_011888833.1:2590074-2592143 GCF_000151845.1 Pteropus vampyrus | reverse complement strand
TGCGCACCTGTGTGTGTGTGCATGCGTGCCTGCTTGGGCGTGTGTGTCTTGCTAGCTCATGCATGCCCATGCTTTCTTTCTCTCTCTCTCTCTCTCTCTCTCTCTCTCTCTCTCTCTCCCTCCTTCCTCTCCTCCCTTTCTCATCTGTCTCCCAGGCTTCAGGCCCTCACAGTTTCAGGTCTGTCTCTCCACCCACTCGTGTCTCTGCAGACCGCCTGAGACTGTGGATCTTGTGGGTTAAGCTAGACAGAACTCCGGTATGCCTGCTCTGGCTAGAAGATTGCACTTGCTGCCTCGGCTTCACACTCTCCCTTTTCCACGGGACTTCGTTCCTCCCACAAACGGGGTCGGAGATGTTTTCTCCCTCCTTGACTCTGAGTTCAGCCGCGTGACTTGCTTTGGCCCGCTAACGTGGAGCGACAGCGTGCCACTTCCAAGCCTAGGCCTCAGGAGAACGTGTGTGTTGCTCTCTCGTGCCTCTGCCATTGCCACGGGGAGGACGCTTTGGCTTTAGCTTGTCCCAGGAAGAAGAGAGACACAGGGAGCAAAACTTAGTCATCCCACCTGAGCCCAGCACAGGTCAGCCAGCCATCAGCTGGTTCTCAGCCAAGCCACACATCTGTGACGATGAATGAATGGAAGCTGTTGAGTCGTGGATGGTTTGTTACACAGCGATTTTGTGGGCCTCGTTACCTCCCCCGTGTGTTTGTACAGATGCGCTTCTAGCTTCCAGGCCTTGTTGTAATTGGTGCTGCAGTCGAGGAAGGAGCAGATGAACCTCTGCTGGAGCGCAGGGGACGGCGGAGGGCGGAGCGGGGGGGCTCTCGCCCACCACGATGAACGCGTCGACAATGGTCGGGGACGACACCTCCTCGGTGACCGTGGCCATTGGCTCCAGGGCGCCCGGGGCCAAGTGCTCGGCCACGTGCTGAGCCACATGCAGGGAACCAATGTGCGCGGTCCACGCCCAGCGCCGTCTTTGTTGGCACTTCCCCTCGGCCAGTGCTACGGACAGAAAGGGCTACCAAAGCTGAAAGGCAGACAAAAATGGGTGGGGGCCGCAGTAGTCAGGTCAGGCTCATGTAGAGGAAGAAGGATTTGTGCCCAGGGTAGGGAGGAGCCTGAGCTCACACCCGAGCACTATTACCTGAATTGTAAGAATAACGGCTAAGAGCAATAAAAATGCTTTGTAAATGCCCGTCTTCCAAACTTAAACCTAGAAAGTCTCAGATGTTTTAAGGAGCTGATGCTGGCGGCCATGTGCACGAGAGATCAGAGGTGAGAGAGTGTAAAGACAGGAAAACTTGTTGAGAAGCTAGACAGAGGGTGGGAGGAGGATGGACCCGTCAGATGCAAAAGTCAGCCAGGCCAGGGTTGGGCGGGGACGGAGGGAGATTCAGGACTCTGATTTCACTAGTGTGAGTGTGGCTCAGGCATCGACATTCTCCAGAGCTCCTGGGTGACTCTCACGTGCAGCCAGGGTTGAGAACCACCATTTTACGTTTTCATCACGGGAGCTGGAATTATGCCACTGCTGACAGGGAGAGAGAGGGAGGGGTGCAGACCGATGGAGACGGTGAGATTGTTTGACTTACCGATGATGTTGAGTTTGAGGTCAGTGCTTGAATTTCAAGTGAAAAAAAAAATCCACTCGTCATTTAGAAATGTAGGACATTGGAAAAACTGCAGAGAGCAAAGAGGTGAAGCAATGGGTCAGTTCGCAGGAAAGAACAAGAAAGAAGAAAAAAGTCCTTGCCTGGCTCCGATTAGCGGCTTTACACTCAGAGCTGTTGGGGAGCTAAAAGTTGGTGGTAAATGGGCCTATCTATCACAGGGGTGGAGATTAGGATTATCTCATTCATTCCCAAAACAACTCTAACAGGTGGGTATTAACAGTCTAGTGTGAAGGTAAGGAAAGATTCAACACAAGGGAAGTCATTTAAGACCTCTGGAGCTGTAGGAGGGATGTATGTGGACTTGTACCCTGGAGACTGGCTGGAGCAGCAAACCGGGAAAGCAACAGGTAGATAGATGCATGTCCCAGGCACCCTCTCACACGGACCTCATGA
>NW_011888833.1:2578712-2587799 GCF_000151845.1 Pteropus vampyrus | reverse complement strand
CGAGCAGAGCAGCGTGCATTCCTTAACATAACTCGAGAGAGAGCCGTGAACAGAACAGGCGCTGCTTCTGTTGTTCACGGACCCTATGCCTTAAGCAGGACAGACAAAGGAATGGGGGGCGGGGAGGAGATGCAGGACTGCTGGAGCGTGTCCAGGCAAGGCCCCTCTTGACCGGAATGAGAAGGAAAGGATCCAGCCATGCAGACATTGCCATGCAGACACGTTTGAGGGGAAAACGGTCCAGCGGAGAGAACCGGAGGGAGAGCGGGTGGTCTTGGGGGTGGAATGCAGGCCACTGTGACTGGGTGGGACCGTGCAGGAGGCTGAGAAGCAGGCCTGGTGGGACCATTTGTAGGCCAGGGTGCAAAAGGGTTTGGAGTTTGGGTTTTATTTTGAGGGCAGTGAAAGACTTTGGAGGGTAACAGTAGAGGCCAAGGAATCTACCCAGTTTCCAGGTTTGGGATGGAGCTGGAGGCCCTTTCTTTCTTAAGCCAGAGGCCCACAGTCCCTACCTTCGCTCCTAGCACCTACCTAAGTTGCGGCCACTCATCCATGTGGCCTCATGTTTCCCATCTCCTTACCCTGCCCCGCATGTGAAAGCTGATCCTTTCATTCCTGGAACTGTCTCGATCGAGGCTTTTCCCTCCTCACTGACTCGTTTCGTTGTCTTCTCTTCTGCCTTTACCCACCTCATTCAGCTCCCTGGCAGTCCTACCAAGCGACATCCATTGTGCTCTGCCTCCCTGTCCTTCCTCTTGTCCATCCTGGCCCCCGGATTCTGGGCCCTGTGTTCAGGATGTGCAGTTAGAGCTTACCTGCCCTTCTAGACACATGCACCGTGTTTGGGGTCTCGGCACCACCAGCTTCCTTTGTACAGGTCGAAAGACCTGGAGTCATCTTTGTTGTCTCAAGTCTCGCGTTGATTGACTTGGCAGATATGGATGGGGCTGACCCCATGACAGGAGCTTTGCAAAGTCCTGTGGCTCTGCCTCTAGTAATCCAGCTCGCCTGCCTTCCTGTCTGTGTGCTTTGCTATTAGTACCGCCATCTGAGACCTTGGCACCTCATTCTGGGACTGTCGTGATGGTACATGTTCCATATTAAATCCACAGAACTGGTTATTCGAGAACATGTTTAGGCTTTTCCCGTAGGTTCAGAATGGAGTGCCCTCCTCCCAACCACTGGGTCTCAAGGGGTTGTTTACCCTCGGGCTGCGAGCTTTGCTCAGCCCTGGCACCCGTGAGCCTTTTCAGGTGTGCCACATTTTCCTGTAGCTGTGCCAGGCCCTCTCTTCGCTGGGCGTGTCTGGGATGAGGGAGGACACGCACATCCCTCTTCCCGGGCTTTGGATGGGCGGACCGGTGCCGTGCTGGAGGTCTGTGCACGGGTCACGGGGCAGCAGATGAGCAGCCTGAGCGGGGCGCGCACCCGAAGCCGGCGCTGGGAAGGCCGCCTGCTTGTCGCAGTTGCTCTTCACGGAGCCAGACCTGCGGTGGCCGTGCCAAGAAGCTGTGTGACTCTACACAGCGCAGCCTGCCTGGCCTTGGCGTGGCAGGTGCTCGGCCCTTAGCGCAAACCAGCACCGGACACAGAGCCTGTGGCCTTGCTCACTAGACGTTTTAGTAACGTCTTTAAATCATGCCAGAATTGACTCATTTTTTTTCTTTCCTTTCTGCCAGAGACCTTTTGTTTGTGACTATGAGGGGTGTGGCAAAGCCTTCGTCCGGGACTACCACCTGAGCCGCCACGCCCTGATTCACACGGGAGAAAAGCCCTTCGTGTAAGTAGAGAGCTCTTTTCAGGCCCCCGAGGTGCTTGTGTTTGGCATGTCGACCTGCCATTGCTCATTAGTGAGTTCCTTCGTTTTCATCGGCCGACACACGTGGAGACTGGGTTTTGACCGTGTGGCAGGGAATGGGGGTTTTGTGGGTCGTTCGTAATAACTCTGGGTGTAAGTTAATCTGAAGCTCTCTTGCGTTTACACCCTCTCCTTTTAGAATATATGCCAAGGGGCACATATTAGTGGCCTGCCCACCAGGAGGGCCGGGTTAAAGTACATCAACATAGCAGAATACTATACAGCCAAGAAAAATGAATGCAGATGGTCTCTATGAGATAGTAAGAAAACCTCCAGGGCATATTAATCGAAAAACCAAGGTTCAGGAAAGTGTGTGATGAGGGCTACCGTTTTGTGTGTGTAACAAGGGAGGGGACAGACAGCAAGAACTTATATTCATTTCTGTTTGTATAAAGAAACCCTAAAAGGTACGTAAAACCGAAAACGTCATCTGTCTTGGGAGTGGTGGGGTGTGCTGGGTGGGTAGGGGTAGAAGGAAGCATTATGCAACCATATCCCTTTTGTGCTTTTTGGTTTCTGAACTAAGTTTGTTTGTTTGTTTTTTTAAGTACACTATTTAAAAATAATTTTTAAGAAAAAATGGGGCTGGGTACAGATGCACAGGATGAATTAGGAAGGTGAGGCGTCTCCCCGCTGGAACAAGACACGTGTATGGTGGTACCTTCCAGTCTCTCCAGCTAGTTCCGGATCCCCGCGTCTGCTGCTTGCCGGACGGTGTTACCTGCTGTCCCCCTGGCTCCTTGAATTGCACGTGGCCCAAATCCCCCCGTCCAGTCTGAGCTCACTTTCCCTTTGGCCTTTTCCTCCCTCGTTCTTGTCAGGTGGCATCACTGTCCTGATGGTGACAGATAAGGCTGCTCCTCCGGATGCCTCATTCCGCTCTCCAGCACGTAGGGAGAGCACGTAGGTCGTCAAGTCCTGTCTCTGACCCCTCAAGTCCCTCTCCCCTGCTCCAGCTGCCACCGTCTCATTTCAGGCCCCACTCCTCACTGGAATGACTTCCTCTGTCCCCAGACCAGCTCCCCCGCATTTTCCTCGGGTGGCCTCTCTCCTGAAAACGCAGTGCTTTTAATCACTGCTGCCACAGTGAAGTCCAGCTTCTTGGTATGTCGTGTAAATGACCTTTGCGATTTGACCTTTTCCTGCTTATCTCGTCCCATTCGCTTGACTCTTAGACATGAACTTGTGGTCCAGCTCTGCTTAACTGACCCGCCGCCTCCCCACTGGCCCCTCAAGCTGTGCCAGGGTCTTCAGTGCCCCTGTGCCTGCCGCTTCTGCCGGCCCCGTCCCGCTGCCCCCCAGCCGTGTTAGGTTAGGGGCCGCGTCAGGATGTGCGTCCAGAGGGAGTGACAGCCTGGCTTTTGGGCTCACACAGCACAGTCTGTTTTTCTCCTGGGGCGAGCAGTCAGGGGCCGCTCCTCCGTCGGCAGGACCCGGGCTTCTCACTCGTCCCTGCCATCATCTAGCTGCGTGTGCATACGCGTCGCAGCCACCGGGATGGAGGAAGGGCCAAAGGTGCCGCCGTTGTAGACACCGTGGGAGCTGAGCAGGACGGACCGAAACGCAGCCACGTGGCTGCCGCAGCTGCAGGGGAGGCAGGAAGGAGCTCTATTCTGTTCCCGCGGTCGAGGGTACCAGCCGTTGGGACTTAGAGTGGTTTCTGCCACAGTGCCCCTCCCGCGCCCCTCCGGGCACACCTTCCACCGTCGCTGTCACAGTCTCTTTCTCCACCTGGCCCTGCAGACAGCACAGAGCTTCGTAGGCGTGTTCTTCCGCGTTCATCAGAGATGATAGCTCAGATCAGGGCTTTTGAAGAAAGCTCTGCCTCATCCTCAGGCTCATGAAAACTCATCACAAACAGCACGTGTTAAAAACAAAAAGAGCCAACGTCACAAAAAATTTAGATAAATCTAGGCCAAGATGTAGAAACCTTTATGAAGGAGAAACAAAATGGCTCGGTGATAAGCCAGAGGGCGTGATAACTCATGGTTCTGTGTTCACCTCTCACGAGAAACTGAAAACGGTGTTCTTTTAGGGCTTTTTGGAAAGACACTGACATTTCCAGCAAAATGAAGGCCATCAGGTTGTAAACCGAGAAGTTTAGCGTGAACACGGCTTCTGCCTCGGCGGGGCGAGGGGCTTCCTCTTCCCCGCCCAGCACACCAAGGGCGTCTGGCGCCAGGGGCCTGATTTGAGAAGCCTGGGGCGAGGTGCGTGTCGTTACACGCTGAGCACGTCACCGCCGAGGGGCCCGCGTGGTATGGCTCCCCTCCCCGGAGCTGGTTAAAGGCCGTTTTCTACTGTGCTTTGGAATCATTAGCTTTTATAAAGTCTCCCTTCCCTTGGTGTGTTAATATTTTGGTTTATGTGATTTCTCGCAGCTGTGCGGCTAGCGGCTGTGATCAGAAGTTCAACACAAAATCCAACTTGAAGAAACATTTTGAACGCAAACATGAAAATCAACAAAAACAATATGCAGTAAGTATGATTTTATATGCTAAACGTTTTTATGCTTATTGTCTTTGTTTCTCAAATTTTCATCATCCAAATTTTGTCAGATACCTGAATTTAGTGCGACATGGCTGTCATAACGATGGTGTTATTTTGAAAGCAAACATTGTGCTAACTACATTATTGCTAGATGACCCCAAATGAAACATTTTTGCTCTTTCAAACGCTTCTCTCCAAAGCTTCTCGATGTAGAATTTCAGTAACTAAAGGTGTGCAGGTAGCAAGTCTATAAGCTCCATGGCGTTTTGTGTCTGGAGAAGGTTCTGTGAGGCGCTGTTTTTTGATTCTTCTTGAGACTGACTGACTGACCTTTACTGAACAGTGCAGTTTCGAAGGTTGTACGAGGACCTTTAAGAAGCATCAGCAGCTGAAAACACACCAGTGCCAGCACACCAACGAGCCGCTGTTCAGGTAGGCGCTTCACGCCGGGGCGTCCAGTTGTCGGTGTCAGGCGGGAATGAGATCAGGAGGCAGAGTTTGGCCGCAGGTGTTCGGGCAGTGTGTGTGTTAGTCGACGTTTTCCTGTCCGTGTGTGCAGCGTACGTCCGTTTACACATTGGGGCACTTCACGAGTTCCGTTTTGCTTCCGTTTCTCTAAGAGAAGTATTTAGTGTGTTTCTGGATGATCTGTGAGGTTAGTACAGTGGTGGTTAAGCCTGAATGAAGGGCTAAGAAAGAACCAAACGGAGCCTGCTCAGTGACGTGGAATGTCGTAAGGACACTAACTACCCTTTTCCTGTAGGACAGAATGGGGGTGGGGACGTGGCCTGCCTAGAAGGGGTTTCACAAGGGATGTGGAGGGCGACAGAGACCCTGGAAGAGACTTGCAGAAGGCGTGGAAGAAGCCGGGCCACCCGCTCAGACGTCACTTGGAGGCGGTGGCCATGTGCCCTCGGCCACTTGCCCAGGCGGCTCCAGCCACGCCCCGCCTCCCGTGCAGGCCGCTTGTCCTGGCGCTGCTGGTGGCTTTAGCTTGGACGTGGCGGGTGCCTCCACTGCTCACCAGAGGCTGGTGCCCCGCTGCCATGTGTCCGTCCACACCGGCCCGGCGAGGCAGTGTCAGAAAAACTGGACACACACGATTTGGGCTAGTCTAGGGGTTTCCCGAGGCCATGCTTTCTAGCCATGAACGATGTATTTTCAGAAGCATAAAGATGAAAACAGTGTTTAATTTGATCACATGCGCCCCCCCCCAAAAAAAACGTAATGTGACTGTTTTGAGTTTGTTTTGCCCGAAGCCTGATAAAATAACTTGAACTTCAGCCACCATCAGGTCTGCATTTTACAGCTCATGTTCGCTGGCTGGGGGGAGAGGAGGCCCTGGCGGGAGGCACGGCGGGGACAGAGCCCTCCCCGGCCCAGGGGGCTGACGTCTGTGTCTCGCTGACCCAGGTGCGCCCACGAAGGCTGTGGAAGACACTTCGCCTCGCCCAGCGGGCTCAAGCGGCACGGGAAGGTCCACGACGGTGCGTGCGGGCCTCGGTGACGGTGACAGTGACGGTGACGCTCTCCGACTGACCGCTGCTAGCGGGGCGTAGTTCTCACTGCCTGGCGCCTCTTCCCCCCGGCTCCCTCCTTATGGTGCGAGGCCGGGCGGGTGCTGTTCTGCCCGGTCACGGTTTAGACTCTGGCCAGAGGCTCCCCGTGTCCGTCCTTGGTCGTCCGTGTGGATGTTCGTCGGTCACAGCAGGCGCCGGTTACGCCGTGTCCTCGCTCCTTCCCGTCGTTTCAGCCTCTTCTGCTTCCGGCCCGTGCCACCCTGTCCCTGTGAGCGGTCCCAGGGCTTAGATAATAGTTTGGAGTTTTTGGAGCAATGGGACCGTAGCTTTTTTCCAAAAGACTTGATTAAACTAAGTCCTTGGCTCCATTATGCTTCCGTGAAGGACTTGTGACGTCTATGCTCCAATTTCCCAAGCCTTAGAATTTATGGGATCTTTTTTTTTTTTAAACAAGAGCCTGGCAGCTGAGAGCGAGGGGCAGCCTCCTCTCTGGCTTCTGTCCCGTGTGCAGTTGGGTGAGACGGGGCTGGCTGGTCCCAGGCCGATTCACCTGATTCCGCTGCTTTGTGCAGTGTCCTCTGGGTTCTGGTTCCTTCTCTCCTCGGCCGTGCCCGCTGCTTCCCTTGCATAGGAAACGTGCAGACGCTGGCGGGAGGGGGAGCAGTGACCGCAGAGGTCATTGTTGGCGGTTTGCCGAGGACAGAGGACCACCTGAACTTGCTGAGGGGGAAAGGCAAGCACAGAGCAGGGAGGGGGACTGAAGCGGCCGGGGGGCCATGCGTGTCCCCAGCTTACTGGGGACAGCGGGGGAGGGAGAGGCAGCCTTCTCGGGAAGCCCGCTAAAGGAGAGCCCCGAGGACGTGTGTCCTGGGCCACCGGTTGGTCTCGCTGTCACACGCCCTCCTCCGTTTCCCCTCCTCCCTCTCAGGCTTGGGAACAGGACACTGCGGGGCAGCGGGGGACGTGTAGGTGCCCGTCCTTCTAAATTCTGATGGGTCTGCACTGACCCGTCACAAAAGGCAACGCGCCACTCTGCTTTTCTTTAAATAGGCTACATATGTCAAAAGGGGTGCTCCTTCGTGGCCAAAACATGGACAGAGCTGCTGAAACACATGAGAGACGACCATAAAGGTAAGACGGACGCGCGGCTCAGTGGCAACGTTCGCCCTTCGAGAACTGGTTCCGTGCGTGTTTGAGAGACTGAGATATGAAATACGTGCTGCGAAATGACAGGTGTTTGGTGAGATGCGTCAGCTGTCCGTCAGATGGGCAGACACCTGTGCTCCCAGGTTCGGGAGGGGCCCGGGTTGCTTCGGGGCCCCGTTGGGCCTTGGGGTTTTTTAAGGGTTGGGCGGTTAAGGGTTCTTGGGGGGCCTTGTTTTCCGTTGGACAGTTTGGGAGGCAGCGCCCTTGTGCCGGAGGACCAGGAAGGAAACTGGTCTGTTAATTCCCTCCCACTGCCCACGGCCACCATGCTGAGGACCCCGGCCCCTCGGCAAGGAGACAGAGTGGCTGGGTAACACGAGAGCTTGGGAGGACTGAGATAAACGTTCAGTAAAAACGAGTCCGTTTCTTTTGAAATTTCTCATTTATGTTTAATCGTAAGGTTTTGGGCATCAAATGGGTTACTTATATGTTGAATATTAGTGCTTTCTGTGTGGTAACACCTGGAGAAATTGGTCAAAATTTTTTGTCTACTTCGCCAGAGGAAATCATATGCGAAGTGTGCCAGAAAACATTCAAACGCAAAGATTATCTGAAGCAGCACATGAAAATCCATGCCCCGGAAAGGGACATGTGTCGTTGTCCCCGAGAGGGCTGTGGAAGGACCTACACGACCGTGTTCAACCTGCAGAGCCACATCCTCGCCTTTCACGAGGAGTGGCGCCCGTTCGTGTGCGAGCACGCTGGCTGCGGCAAAACATTCGCAACGAGAGTGAGTCCCCCCACGTGTGCGGGGTCCCCAGGGGCCCCGGGTCCCACGATAGCGGCACAGGGCCTACAGTGGGGCGGCTGCAGTAGGGCCCTCGGGCCTTCTCCCCTTGGCCGGTGGCCCTGGACCAGCAGCACCAGCGCCACCTGGAACTTGCTGGAAGCGTAGATCCCCGCGCCCCCTGCGGACCCACTGAGTCAGACTCGGGGGGCTGGGGCTGGCAGGGTTTATTAGCCATCCCCATGGTGCTCGCGTGGCCTGTGGTACCGCAGGCTCGGCTCTCCTGAGAGAGCTGCTATCTGGGGTGTCCATTTAGACGGTCCTGTAGGGACTGAGAAGGGAGGTGGGCAGCAAGGACGTGAGGGACACCAGAACTGGGAATCTAGTTGCATCTGGGTGTGATTCCAAGAGCTGAGGAACAAGACCCTCGCTGGAGGGGCCTCTAGCCTCGCAGACGCTCGCTCGGCGGCTGTTCTCATGAGCACTCGGAATCATCACGGATTGGAGACAGAAGGCTGGCTCGGAGCTGGCGGGGCCAGCGTGGCCATCGGGGCCAGCACGACCTTGGTCAGGTGTCCGTTGGCTGGCGTGCTGTGGACAGAGCTTCAGTTAAAAGAACCTCCTTCCGCTTTTTGCCCGACCCCTAGTGAAACCGTCAACATGCCACCGGTGGGCGACACTGTAGGTCTGTCCTGGGTCGTCGGAAGAGGCAGTGGTCCCAGGCCGGGGTTGGAGGAAGCATCTGGCTATTGTGGGGACCCTTACAGGTGGAGGTCACGTCACTCAGAACATGACAGAAAGCTGAGCAGGTTTTCATGTTACTAGACACCAGATGGCGACGTCTTAAAAACGTATGTCCTTTCCTCCACTGCAGCAAAGTCTCATGAGGCACGCCGTCGTGCACGACCCTGACAGGAAGAAAATGACAGTCAAAGTAAGTGGAGGTGACTTTGGCGAAGTGTTGTTTTTAAAACAAATTGCTTGAGCCGGATGCTGTGTGCGGAGAGTGTTCAGCTGCCTGCTACCGTGCGGGTCTGCACTGCTCTTCCGAGCGATCGCACGGGCCTCGTCCTTAGGAGCGTCGTGTCCTGTCGGGGTGTGTGCCGCTCCTGTGAAATCAGCTCAGGTGACTTTGATCTTGAATTCTAATTGTCTGTTTCACATCTTTCCAAAGGTGAAAGGTCGTGAAAAACGGAGTTTGGCCTCTCATCTCAGCGGCTACATCCCTCCTAAGCGGGGGCAAGAAGCAGCCTTATCTGTGCCTAAAACGGGTGAGCCGCCACCCC
>NW_011888833.1:2570587-2572777 GCF_000151845.1 Pteropus vampyrus | reverse complement strand
GCTGTCTGATCTTTTGTCCCTAGAATGTAAGCTCCACGACAAAATGTAATTTGTCCGTTCTATTCACCGCTGTGCCCCTACCCAGAGCCGGGAGCCTGGCTCAGGATGTCACGTGGGATGAACGCCCACCCCACAGGGAACAGCCAGCAAGACGGTGTCTGCTGGCACGTAACCTCTAGGTCTTCAGATGTGTCACTCCCCAGCGGCACACACAAAGGCTGGCCAGTCGCTCTCCTCACGTTTCTAGCTGGTACTGCAAACACCCACTGGCCTCAGTGACTTCATGACCAAATGCTTCGTCCACAGTGACTGAGATGAATTACTTTACAGTCCTTCACTGGTTGGGGATTCCAGCCGCAGAGGCTGTAAAGCTCTACGGTGGGAACGAACCGGACTTTAAAAAGCTGAGATGCTGTTTAATAAAAAGTCAGATATTTGTTGGTGGAGGAAGCCCCCGAAACCAAAAAGTCAGACAAGTCAAAGAGACCAGAGAAGACTTTTTTCTATTTATCATCAGAAAAGTAGCGGTAGCATCAAGTCCCAAATTTACTATAGTTAGGATGAAACTAACTAATAATCACTGCCTGACATCATCAGATATCAAGTGCTTGGATTTCCCCGATGGTGTTATCATTCTGTCTGTGTGACAGGAGGAGCCTCCCGCCCGCCAAATGTGTGACAATTTAAACATAATCGACTAAAAAAGATCATGTGCCACAACTATGTGTGACTACCACTCTGACTCCTCACTTTGAAAGTGGGAAGAAAGAGAACTCGGCGTTTCTCCTACCTCTTTCAGGAAGATCTGGAGTCATCCCCAGATGACAACGAAAGCTCTTCAGAGAATGCCAGCTGATAAACGGAGAAGAAAAGTAAAAGTAATTTAAAAATGATCATTCTGCCATCCCCAATCAAATCCCTGATTCAGGCAGGGATGGGTTCGAAACTCATCAGGTGAAAAGCTGGAGGGACCAGGGTGCTCCCGTGGTGCCAAAGGGTGACACAAGGATGACTTCCAAACTGAAACGGGCTGTCGCCCTCGTGACCAACGGTCGGACTCAGCGTCCCGATGGTGGCACAGGCAGACATCCCAGTGCGCGTCCCCTCGCGTGACATGGCTCATGGAGGCGCCCCGTGAAGCCGTCCCGCCAGACGGTTGACCTGAACCGGTCCAGCCTCCAGACTGAGCTTCCAATTCCCAGGGAATACAAGAGCCAGGCTGAGAGGAACGAACCAGGCCACAGGAAAGTCGGACAAAGCCGCGCAACTGGCTCGGTGCCTTAAAACAGTCGGGGGCATCGTAAACGGAGAGGGCAGAGGGGGCAGTTCTTGAATAGACTGAGGAGACATGACATAAAACATGACGTGTTTGGAAAAAAGCAACTAAAAACACATGCTGGGCTAAAGAAGGAAAATCTGAATGTGGACTAGATTCACGATGGATTGAATACTATCAGAAAAGTATTGTTAATTCTCAGGTGTGAAAATGACATTCTTAGGAAATGACTATCATGACATCTGCCACTTACTTTGAAATGGTCTGGCAGAAGATACAGCAATTATGGCAGCATTTGCTGAATCTAGATTATGGTATATGGGTATATACCATAACAACTGATAACTAATATTAGTTATTAGTCTTTCGACTTTTCTGTACGTTTGTTTCTTTCAAAATTAAAAAGTTTTTAAAACAAGAATCAGCCTACAGGGAGGAAAAAGCTCACCACTTGTGTCAATGTAATTATTCCGGTCTATATGTTATATATTTCACTATAATTTAATAAATTCTGGCTTTATACATCTTCAAAAAAATATTCCCTTCACTAGTTTCGAGTAAAGCCTATGTCTAAGGAACGTCATGAACTTTCTTATTTTTTTGTAATGCAAATCGCCTTTTTTCCTCCATCTATATAGTCTTCATCAAAGTCTAAGAGTGTCTCACCATCAGAAATGGTGACGGTTTTTGTTTGTGGTAAAACTCAGGCAATGTTTTGCTCACAGTTAACATGCCTTTTTAGAGTAGAAACTGAGGCCCGCCAGCATCATGGGGGGTGGGGGGGATGCTTTCTCAAACCACAAGGTGTTTCCTCACCCCTCCACTGTTAGGAACTACTGCGTTAGGGATCCCCACCACCCAAAAACAGATGACGTAAGAAAATGGGTAACAAAACATGATAATGTAAGTGGGTT
>NW_011888833.1:2569197-2569732 GCF_000151845.1 Pteropus vampyrus | reverse complement strand
GTACGTTTGTTTCTTTCAAAATTAAAAAGTTTTTAAAACAAGAATCAGCCTACAGGGAGGAAAAAGCTCACCACTTGTGTCAATGTAATTATTCCAGTCTGTGTAAGTTATATATTTCACTATAATTTAATAAATTCTGGCTTTATACATCTTCGAAAAAATATTCCCTTCACTAGTTTTGAGTAAAGCCTATGTCTAAGGAACGTCATGAACTTTCTTTTTTGTAATGCAAATCGCCTTTTTTCCTCCATCTATATAGTCTTCATCAAAGTCTAAGAGTGTCTCTCACCATCAGAAATGGTGACGGTTTTTGTTTGTGGTAAAACTCAGGCAATGTTTTGCTCACAGTTAACATGCCTATTTTAGAGTAGAAACTGAGGCCCGCCAGCATCATGGGGGGTGGGGGGGGATGCTTTCTCAAACCACAAGGTGTTTCCTCGCCCCTCCACTGTTAGGAACTACTGCGTTAGGGATCCCCACCACCCAAAAACAGATGACGTAAGAAAATGGGTAACAAAACATGATAATGTAAGTG